>NC_064629.1:916474600-916777544 GCF_023864275.1 Schistocerca cancellata
AAGCTTCGATCAGGTTTTTTTAACCTTCGATCGGAAGCGAGATTAGAATCACGGTGAAAATCCGACGATGCTTTCTACAGATCTGTTGTGTAATATCTCTAGTATGCCCTTCGATTGCGTCACGCCGCACTTTTTAGTTGTGGGTGCACAGAGAGCAGTTACAGATGCTCAGAACAACAGAGCCTCCCTCCAAGTGCGAAGTGCCTGCTGAGGACGTTCCGCCTGATTTCACGCGTTGCTGTCGTCATGACAGTGTTCGGATGTACACGTAGCTGCAAGAATGGCGCTCCTGCAGCGGGACGTGTTTGATCACCCATCATACTACACGGATTGGCTCTCCCTCCGATTTTCATCTCTTTGCTCACGTGAACCATTGGCTTTGAGGACATCATTTCCGCTCAAAAAGCGAGCTGCAGACCAGCATAGAAAATTGGCAGAAAGCACAGGTAGCTTCATTTTATGGTGAAGGCATTGGAAAGTTGGTACCACACTGTAACAATTGCATAAGTCGGAGTGGCTACTATGCAGAGAATTAACTGAAAAGTGTAGCCAAATGCTGCAAATAGAACTTTTTTTTTATTTGCACTGTGACTTCCATTTCGGAATCGATCAGATGTTGAAAAAAACAAAAGCCGTTCTGTACTGCTGATTTCATTGTGAGAAGTACAAAATCTGGAGTTGTTTCTGTTAGGAAATTCTGAATTCAGCCACAAAGCTGGTCCGACATTTTATATGGTCATAATCTGTTCACTAAGTGACAATGCGAAATTATGTAGAATAACTTCCAGAAGTGAAGGATTACAGGAACAACCTGGGCACTATTACATACAGCCCACTAGAACAGAATGAGCTGAGTTTCACAAGCTCTGTTTTTGAAATACATGTTAATTCCTCTCTTCTGACCAAGTAATACCTACAACAACATCCCTTCTTCCACAGTGACATGATATAAGTGGGCAAAACCACATGGAAAATTGTTACCAGAAGCAGAAGTAGCTCTCTGGCGTACCCCAGGAAGGTGTATGTAGTTTGTTGTATGTTGTGTGTTTTGTAGTGTGAGGTGTGTGTTGTGTGATATGTGTTTTGTAGCGTTTGTTGAATGTTCTATGTGGTGTGGTGTGAATGGTGTGTGGTATGGTGTGGTATTTTCTGTGTCGTTTGTGGTGTTGCATACTATGTGGTCACATATGGTGCAGCACGCTACATGTGTGATTGTGTTGTGTGTGTCTGTTGTGGATGCTCTGTGTTGTGAGAGGTGTCTGTTGTGCATGTTCTGTGGTGTGAATGGTGTGTGTGCTGTGTGGTACCTGGTGTTAAGTGTGTGGTGCCTGGTGTTAAGTGTGTGTGGTGTGTGATATGGTGTGATATGTTGTAGTGAGTGGTGTGGTGTGGTGTGGTATGGTGAGTGGTGTGATGTGTGGCATAATGTGGTTGTGGTGTGTGATGCATAGTGCATGGTTTGTGGTATATGGCCTACTGTTGGTGTTATTTGGCTTATAATATGTGATGTGTGTGGTGTGTGTAGTGTGTACAATGTGATGTGTGGTGTGTGGTATGATGTGCACTTTAGTGCATGGTATCTGGTGTGCGTTGTGATATGATGTAGTGTGTGGTGTGCAGACTGTGGTGTGCAATGTGGTTTGGGTGTTGTGGTTTGGTGGTGTGTGGTGTGTTTGGAGTGTAATGTGTGGAGTTTGGTGCATGTGCTATGTAATTTGTGGTGGTATGTGTGATGTGTGAGGTGTGTGGTGTGGTTTAGTGTGTAGTGTATCATATATTGTTTGTATGTCATGTGGTTTGTATGGATTTTGGTGTGGTGTAGTGTATGATGTGGTATGGTGATGTGGTGTGTAGCACATGTGTGATGTATGGTGTATTGTGTGCACCATATGCTGAGGTGCGCAGTGTGATGTGGTATGTGATGTGTGGTGTGGATGATCTGTGTGGTATGTGGTGACTTGCTTGTGCTATATGGTGTAGTGTGTGTTGTGTGTGCTATGTGGTATGGTGTGCAGTGTGTGGGGTAAATTGTGTACATGTTGTGTATGGTGTGAGGTACATCTTGTGTATGGTATTAAGGTGTAGTAGTGTATATGAATTGTGTGTGTGTGTGTGTGTGTGTGTGTGTGTGTGTACTGTGTTGTGTGTGTTGTATGGTGTTGAATTATGATATGACATTTGGTTTGTGCTGTGTGTGTTGTTTGTGTGATCTGTATGGTGTGTGTTGTGTGGTAGGTGGTATGGGTGGTGTGATGTTGGTATGATGTGCATTGTGTGTGGTGTGGTTAGATGGGGCATGTGGTTTGTGGTGTATGATGTGTGGTCTCAGCCTAGCTAGTGTATGGTGTGTGGTGTGGCCCATGTGGGTTGTGATGTGGTGTGTGCTGTCAAGTGTAGTGTGTGGAGTGGTTTAAAAAATGGTGCAAACGGCTCTGAGCACTATGGGACTTAACTTCTGAGGTCATCAGTCCCCAAGAACTTAGAACTACTTAAACCCAATTAACCTAAGGACATCATACACATCCATGCCCGAGGCAGGATTCGAACCTGCGACCATAGCGGTCACGCGGTTCCAGACTAGCGCCTAGAACTGCTTGGCCACTCCAACCGGCGGAGTGGTGTACCATACTCCTAAAATAACTAAACACTTTTGAGAGACTAGTAGCTTGGAGAAAAACATGTTAGTGGTTTTTTATGTCACTGAAAGGGTAACTACCTATAGGGTGAAACACATCTTCAGGCTCAGACTAGCATCCTTTATGTAACAGACACGCCTGCATATGCAGGAGAAACAAACGCCCTTTGTCTTAGGGGAAAATGTGGGAAATCACACAGCAATGCAGGTTCGGCCAGTATCCTTAGTGAGTCATCTAGAATTCCACCATAATACTGTGCCACCTTGGATTTTTGAATTTTCCACCACCAATTTATACCTAGGATAAGACCTCCACAGTGGCACAGGAGTTGCGGAAAAACTCACTGGCACAATTGGGCTATTTTTGAATTTCCAACCAAAGCATCTGGTCTATGTCAGAGGGATGACCTTGAGAGACATTTCCCTTTGATGCAAACTGGGAAACCCTAGGGGGAGGCAGAAAGTAGGAAGCGTTATGGACAGGGCCCTCCAACCAGCTCGGTATTTTGATGATCTGTCGAGCCAAGTGGACAAAATTTGGCACGATATCCCTCAGGAGGACATCCAGAAACTCTGTCAATCAATGCCAAGCTGAATAACTGCCTGTATAAGGACCACAGATGGACCACTTTGTTATTGACTTGCTCACCTTGTGAAGCTCCTTTTCTTGAAAATATCGTCAAATTTTTCTGAAATTATAATCATTTGGTTTTTTCCAGTATATATACAGGGCTATTACAAATGATTGAAGCGATTTCATAAATTCATTGTAACTCCATTCATTGACATATGGTCACGACACACTACAGATACGTAGAAAAACTCATAAAGTTTTGTTCGGCTGAAGCCGCACTTCAGGTTTCTGCCGTCAGAGCGCTCGAGAGCGCAGTGACGCAAAATGGTGACAGGAGCCGAGAAAGCGTATGTCGTGCTTGAAATGCACTCACATTAGTCAATCATAACAGTGCAACGACACTTCAGGACGAAGTTCAACAAAGATCCACCAACTGCTAACTCCATTCGGCGATGGTATGCGCAGTTTAAAGCTTCTGGATGCCTGTGTAAGTGGAAATCAACGGGTCGGCCTGCAGTGAGCGAAGAAACGGTTGAACGCGTGCGGGCAAGTTTCACGCGTAGCCCGCGGAAAATTGGCTCATGCCACAACTGGAGACCGACAGCGCCGACTTCATCTTTCAACGGGATGGTGCTCCGCCGCACTTCCATCATGATGTTCGGTATTTCTTAAACAGGAGATTGGAAAACCGATGGATCGGTCGTGGTGGAGATCATGATCAGCAATTCATGTCATGGCCTCCACGCTCTCCCGACTTAACCCCATGCGATTTCTTTCTGTGGGGTTATGTGAAAGATTCAGTGTTTAACCCTCCTCTACCAAGAAACGTGTCAGAACTGCGAGCTCGCATCAACGATGCTTTCGAACTCATTGATGGGGACATGCTGCGCCGAGTGTCGGAGGAACTTTATTATCGGCTTGATGTCTGCCGAATCACTAAAGGGGCACATATCGAACATTTGTAAATGCCTAAAAAAACTTTTTGAGTTTTTGTATGTGTGTGCAAAGCATTTTGAAAATATCTCAAATAATAAAGTTATTGTAGAGCTGTGAAATCGCTTCAATCATTTGTAATAACCCTGTACATCACAACTACCGATTTCCATCCCAGTCGGATAATTCCTTTGTGGTGTGTCGTTTTTCTTTCTTTATTTTTTTTAAAGAGTGTATATAAGCGGAGCAGATAAAATGATGGGTCATTTAGCGACGACATGGGCTGCAGATTGGGAAATACACTGAATCTCGAAAACGGCGGTCGGCTGTTTGTGTGATACTGTCGTGAACATCTATGGGAAGTGGTTGAAAGATGGTGAAACAATGAGTAGGCTCAAGATGCTTGACATCTGCAGCCCATCACAGAAACTGGTAGGCAGGTAGTGCTAGTTCTGGACCAAGAAAGGATGCTGTCCCCTTCCCATCTATTCTTCTGTAGTCCCTATATTGTTCTGTTAAGCGTTTCTTTCTGTCCTCCCCGCTATTGTTCTAGAACAAAAGTCTATTGTTTCCTAATCCCCTATGTTCTGTTAAGTAGTTTTGCAAGTCAGAAGTCCATAAATTATGTGATATCTACGTGAGTTCAATACCGTGCTCCTCAAGCAACTGCAATGCGGTTCTGCCCTTATCACGTGGACAGTTATCTTGCTGAAAGATGTCATTGCCATCAGGGAAGAGACAAGGCATGGACAGTGGTCTGCAGTTATGTTCACACACTTCAAAGCTGCCATTGTACCAACCATTACTACCACAGGTCCCGTGGAAGCCCAGGTGAATGATCCCCACAACATTACACTGCCTCAGTCCATGATCGGTCAATGTATCGAGTAGCCGTTCGCCTGGATAACGGCATATCTGGACACGAACATCGACCTTGTGCAACAACAAATGTGACTCATCTGACCATGCGACACGTTTCCACTCATCCACGGTCCAAACTCAATGGTCCCGCGCCCACTGTAATCGTAATCAATGATATCATGAGTCAACATGCAAATACAGAGAGGCCGTCTGACGTGGAGCCGTGTATTCAACCGTGTGCTACACTTGTGCCTGTGCCAACAGTGTACTGTGTCGTCACAGCTGCCACAGATCGGAGAGTGAGCAACCCGACCACCAGTTTCTGTGATGAGCACCTTGTGCCTACTCGTGCTTTCACCGTCTTTCAACCACTCTCCATAGATGTTCACGACGGTAGCACGCAAACAGCCGACCGGCTTCACCGTTTTCGGGATTCTCTATGCCAGGCCCCGGGCCATAACAACCTGCCCTTCAGTAAATTCTTGATGTCGGTGTATTTCCCAATCTGCAGCCCGTATCGTCGCTAGAACGATCCATCATTCTCATCTGCTCCGCTTATATACACTTATATATACTCTTTAAAAAAATGAAAAAGAAAGAAAAACGACACACCACAAAGGAATTATCCGAGTGAGGCGGAAATCGGTAGATGTAATGTACATGTACCGAAAATAAAAACAAATGATTATAATTTCAGAAAAATTTAATTACTTTTTTCAAGACAAAGAGCTTCACAAGGTGAAGAAGTCAGTAACACATTGGTCCACCTCTGGTCCTTTTGCAGGCAGTTATTCAGCTTGGCATTGATATATCGTGCCAAATTTTATCCAGTTGGCTCGATAGATCATCAAAACACTGAGCTGGTTGGAGGGTCCTGCCCATAACGCTCTCTACTGGGGATAGATCTGGCGATCTTGCAGGAAAAGGTACGGTTTGGCAATCACGAAGACAAGCAGTAGAAACTCCGGCCGGTCATCGGGGTTCAGTTCAAAGTGGGACTCATAGCTGGAGACAGTTCTACATCAGTCAATGAGATTCCAGGCCGAAGACGCGTCTGGAAATGCCCCAGACAGCAGTGGGATAACAACCTCAATGTCGCCCGCCATACGGCGCGACGACCAGGAGTGATGGTGTGGCGTGCCATTTGTTTTCAAAGATTAGAGATTAGATCAGATTTATTTTCATTCCAATTGATCCGTAGTGAGGAGGTCCTCCAGGATGTAGAACATGTTAGAAAAACAACAACACATGACAAATATTTACAACTCGAACAAATAAGATAATGTACCATTCAACAGGTCCCAAGTGAAATGATCGTCATTTTTAATGAACACTATATGAAAGAATCATTTTAGAAATACTAATGCACTGAATTTAAAATAAAAAAGTTTTATTTATTTATTTATTTATAAGGTAATAAACGTGGAATACAACTACTATAATACTTATTTACAATGAACATATTACTTCACTCATATGGTGCAGAAGTTAGATTGTACTTACACACACACACACACTTATTTACAATGAACACATTACTGCGCTGAAATTGTGCGGAAGTTATGTTGTACTTACATATATACACACACAAATCAGTTGGTTCTACTGAGAAATTCATCAATGGAGTAAAAGGAGTTGGCCACCAACAAATCCTTTAGGCTTCTCTTAAACTGAATTTCATTGGTTGTTAAGCTTTTTATGGCTGCTGGCAAGTTATTGAAAATGTGTGTTCCTGAATAATGCACACATTTTTGTACAAGACTAAGTGACTTTAAATCCTTGTGAAGATTATTCATATTCCTAGTATTGATTCCATGAATTGAGCTGTTGGTTTGAAAAAGTGATATATTTTTAATGACAAATTTCATTAAAGAATAAATATATTGGGAAGCAATAGCTAGTATCCCTAGTTCCCTAAACAGGCTTCTGCAGGATCTTCTTGAGTTCATACCACATATAACTCTTACTGCACATTTTTGTGCCCGGAAAACTTTAGCTTGGCTTGATGAATTACCCCAAAAAATAATCCCATATGACATTATGGAATGAAATGACATTATGGAACCCTTTGGTTGTCATCCGCGTCACAGGCGTACTTCGACGATGTTCTAATGGTTCAAATGGCTCTGAGCACTATGGGACTTAACTGCTAAGGTCATCAGTCCCCTAGAACTTAGAACTACTTAAACCTAACTTACCTAAGGACATCACACACATCCATGCCCGACGCAGGATTCGAACCTGCGACCGTAGCGGTCGCGCGGTTCCAGACTGAAGCGCCTACAACGACGATGTTCTACAGCCCGTTTTGTTGTCATTAGTGGCAGGCCGTCCTGGGTCTACATTTTTGCAAGATAAAGCCCACCCGTACGCAGCGTGAGTTTCTACCGCTTGCCTTCATGTCTGCCAAACCCTGCTTTGGCCAGAGAAGTCGCCGGATCATTCCCCAATTGAAAACGTTTGGAGCACTATGGGTTGGGATCTCCAACCGTCTCAGGATTTTGACGATCTGACGTGCCAGTGCGACAGAATTTGGCACGCCGGCCGTAGTGACCGAGCGGTTCTAGGCGCTTCAGTCTGGAACCGCATGACCGCTACGGTAGCAGGTTCGAATCCTGCTTCGGGCATGGATGTGTGTGATGTCCTTAGGATAGTTAGGTTTAAGTAGTTCTAAGTTCTAGGGGACTGATGACCTCAGAAGTTAAGTCCCATAGTGCTCAGAGCCATTTGAACCATTTTTTGAGAATTTGGCACGAGATTCCTCAGGAGAACATCTAACAGCTCCGTCAGTCAGTGACAAGCCGAATAACTGCTTGTTTAACGTACAGAGGTGACCAAAGCGTTATTAACTTGCTGTATTTGTGAAGCTCTTTCGCCTGAATAAATCATCCACTCTTTCTGAAATTGTAATCATTTGTTTGTCGGTACATGTTCATCACATCTACTGATTTCCGTCCATTTCGGGTTATTCCTTCGTTGCTCGTCTTCTTTCCCCTTAGAGTGTACTTGGCTACCACGTCGCGTGCCTGAAAAGCCAACAAGCGGCGTTCACTCTGGCAGTCAGCAGTGGTCATTATGTTGTGGGTCGGCAGTGTACGTTTGTCTTCAGAAATCCACCGGAAACTTTAGGCTAAATGCGAGACGATCAATGTTCTGTCAGAAAATCTTGTGGTAGAGTTATCGAAATCTGTAAAGATGAGAAAGGGAAACTTTACGTTTTTATGTGTACTTTGTGGAAACAAATCCCTTTTTATTCCACCTTCTTGCTCAGGTCATAAGAATTCTCAGTCATTACCAGACGCATTTCGAACTCAGTCAAACAAAATCTTCCAAATACTTCCCACTGTCTGCTTGGTACGGCAGATTTGTTTCAGTCGTCAGATCGTGAATTTGTCCTGTCAGTGGGTAGCATTTCACAGTGAGTAGAAAAAGCATTAATAACATAAGCTGCTGTATAATTTATTTTTTATTGAACGACCGGTTTCTGTCAGACTATTTCCCAGTACAAATTTTTGTTAATAGCTACATACATCCGAAGAAAAGTGTAACACTCTCAAGGACTGTGATAAGTGGTACGCGGGTGTATACGGGCTGTTCATAAATTCTAGGGCTTTTAGACGGGAGTGAGTACATAACATTTTTTAATAGGAACCCCTTTCCAGATATGTACCGCTCCCTTTCCATGGCTGTTTCAGTTGACATGTGTAACGCTTCCACGCCTGCTGAGGGAAAGAGAAAAGTCTCAGAGTTCCTTGCCCTGGTACGCAGTAGGATATGTACTACTACTTGTGGAGTCGTATGCAAGGTTAAATTTACGAGCCTCCTGTAGAGACAGCAAAATCTGCTGGCACGAGTTCTGGCCGCACTGGAAACTGAAGACAGACCAGATGGGATTGAGAGTGTGTACCAGAACGTGCTTCGTAGATACGATGTATGTAACACCATTGGTGGTCGCCATATCAGCCGTTATTGTAATGCATCAGTAGTGTTCTGGAATAATGTAAACAAGTAAAGTTTAAGTGAGTTTAAGTGTTAATACAAACAAATGAGCTTAAGTGATAAATGGATGTTTCGTTAAGTTTCCTTTCGAAATGTTTCTTAACAGCTGTACTGCTGTTGCCTAATAACTGTACCGTGTCACGCCTAATTCAAGCAGAAGTGGATGAGTTAAACATTTGAATTGAAATCGTAGTAGAACAGAAACGGTACGTTTCCGGATTTGGGTCCCTATTCAAAATATTATGTGCTCATTCCCGTCTACAAGTCCTAGAAGTTTGCAACGGGAATTTCCGAACACCCTGTATAATATGCGCGTACAGAGGGGTAGTAGTTTTTTCACCGGCGCTCGGAAGACCTGTCCGTGTACTCTCTGTTCTGGTTCTGCAGGCACTAACCGTATTGATAACCGTATTGATTTTAGAGGTGAACAGTGTTTGCAACATCCATTTTAGGGTACAACCACTGACGATTACATAACTCCTGATAAACAGCCAGTTGGATGGAGGTTCAAATGGCTCTGAGCACTATGGGACTCAACATCTTAGGTCATCAGTCCCCTAGAACTTAGAACTACTTAAACCGAACTAACCTAAGGACATCACACACACCCATGCCCGAGGCAGGATTCGAACCTGCGACCGCAGCAGTCCCGCGGTTCCGGACTGCAGCGCCAGAACCGCTAGACCACCGCGGCCGGCAGCCAGTTGGATGGCGTCATATTGTCGGCCTGTAGGAAGTTGGATGGACGTATCGATCTACAGCTGCGCACGTCGGGCTTAGTGTATCACTGGTGTGTCGCTGCTCTCAGCGGTGTTCTGTGTAACATTCCCACATGTTGTGGTCGTCCGCGTTCTAAGGACGCACGTGTAGATCGACACTGTGCGAGCAGCGGTGGCCGACCGATCCTCAACGAGAGACGAAATCTGGTCACATGTTGCACCTGACGTCTCACCAAGAACCACTGGAAACCGTCTCCCTCACTAAGATCACGTTTGCCTCTGTACAGGCAATCACTGATACCGCCAGGCACGGCTACTCTGGTGTCGTGAAATTGTTGACTGGAGAGTGGAATAGAAAAGCAACTGGAATCACTCAACAGAGGGAAGTCCACTGGACCTGACGGGATACCAATTCGATTCTACACAGAGTACGCGAAAGAACTTGCCCCCCTTCTAACAGCCGTGTACCGCAAGTCTCTAGAGGAACAGAAGGTTCCAAATGATTGGAAAAGAGCACAGGTAGTCCCAGTCTTCAAGAAGGGTCGTCGAGCAGATGCGCAAAACTATAGGCCTATATCTCTGACGTCGATCTGTTGTAGAATTTTAGAACATATGTTTTGCTCGAGTATCATGTCGTTTTTGGAAACTCAGAATCTACTATGAATCAACATGGATTCCGGAAACAGCGATCGTGTGAAACCCAACTCGCTTTATTTGTTCATGAGACCCAGAAAATATTAGATACAGGCTCCCAGGTAGATGCCATTTTTCTTGACTTCCGGAAGGCGTTCGATACAGTTCCGCACTGTCGCCTGATAAACAAAGTAAGAGCCTACGGAATATCAGACCAGCTGTGAGGCTGGATTGAAGAGTTTTTAGCAAACAGAACACAGCATGTTGTTATCAACGGAGAGACGTCTACTGACATTAAAGTAACCTCTGGCGTGCCACAGGGGAGTGTTATGGGACCATTGCTTTTCACAATATATATAAATGACCTAGTAGATAGTGTCGGAAGTTCCATGAGGCTTTTCGCGGATGATGCTGTAGTATACAGAGAAGTTGCAGCATTAGAAAATTGTAGCGAAATGCAGGAAGATCTGCAGCGGATAGGCACTTGGTGCAGGGAGTGGCAACTGACCCTTAACATAGACAAATGTAATGTATTGCGAATACATAGAAAGAAGGATCCTTTATTGTATGATTATATGATAGCGGAACAAACACTGGTAGCAGTTACTTCTGTAAAATACCTGGGAGTATGCGTGCGGAACGATTTGAAGTGGAATGATCATATAAAATTAATTGTTGGTAAGGCGGGTACCAGGTTGAGATTCATTGGGAGAGTCCTTAGAAAATGTGGTCCATCAACAAAGGAGGTGGCTTACAAAACACTCGTTCGACCTATACTTGAGTATTGCTCATCAGTGTGGGATCCGTACCAGGTCGGGTTGACGGAGGAGATAGAGAAGATCCAAAGAATAGCGGCGCGTTTCGTCACAGGGTTATTTGGTAACCGTGATAGCGTTACGGAGATGTTTAACAAACTCAAGTGGCAGACTCTGCAAGAGAGGCGCTCTGCATCGCGGTGTAGCTTGCTCGCCAGGTTTCGAGAGCGTGCGTTTCTGGATGAGGTATCGAATATATTGCTTCCCCCTACTTATACCTCCCGAGGAGATCACGAATGTAAAATTAGAGAGATTAGAGCGCGCACAGAGGCTTTCAGACAGTCGTTCTTCCCGCGAACCATACGCGACTGGAACAGGAAAGGGAGGTAATGACAGTGGCACGTAAAGTGCCCTCCGCCAAACACCGTTGGGTGGCTTGCGGAGTATAAATGTAGATGTAGATGTAGATGTAGGAATGGCTGTCTGCTGTCTTCAGTGATGAGAACAGACTGTCTGTATGCAAGTGATGGGCGTGCGCGTGTGTGGCGTAGACCTGGCAAGTTGCCTATTTCAGAGTGCATTCGCTCACGACTCACATTTCCCGTCACACGCTTCGTGGCGTGTGCGCCCCTTCAGGTGCAACTCGCGGTCACATTTGGTATTTCTGCAGCACTGACCGCTGACTTACGCAGATATTATTCTCGTGCTACTGCCATTTCTTGAACAAGTAGGTGAAGTGCCCTTTCAGCAGGACAATGCATGGCTGCTGCGACGCCACGTGCTCTTCGTGGTGTACGACGACTGCCCTGGCCAGCAAGATCACGAGATCACTTGCCAATTGAACACGTATGGGACAGACTGAAACGAGAACTTACTCGCTCTCCTTGGCACGCAAAAACCATTACCGAATTGCAGCAAAAGCCGCAAGATGCTTGGGACAATCTATTGGTTCAAATGGCTCTGAGCACTATGGGACTTAAATTCTGAGGTCATCAGTCCCCTAGGACTTAGAACTACTTAAACCTAACTAACCTAAGGACATCACACACATCCATGCCCGAGGCAGGATTCGAACCTGCGACCGTAGCGGTCGCGCGGTTCCAGACTATAGAGCCTAGAACCGCTTGGCGACTGCGGCCGGTGACAATCTATTGCTGGATGCCATTCGGCACCGTTATTGATCGTTTGCGTGTGGGAATATACGCCTGCCTTCCCGCTAGAGGGAGGTACACTGTGTTTTGATGCGTCTGTTTAGGCACCCTTTAGTGTGACATGTGTGTTTCATCTTGTCGGAATTTGTTATCATTAGGGATCGAATTTTTAGGTAAATGAATATTTTTTCTTCAAATAAATATTTTTGCACATGACATTTACATTTTTTTATCAACATGCTAGATCTTTCATTTTATTCCATTTCTGTTTTTTGTTACTTAAACGGGGAAGAACCTGTGAGATATTTAACGTTAAAGCAATACTCGCTGCCCTAAATGCAAAGTGTATGTTATTGTATTTCCGCATATCACCTTGCAGCTGTGTGTTTATTACCTTATCGGTCGCAGTCACCATAGAAGCCAGGGATTTCCTAACCATAGCCACCTGTCTCTCTTTCCTCCCAACTCACTCAAATGTTTTTATTTCCGGTACTGTGAAGTGCAAGGCAATACTACAATGCGTAAAGTAAAAGCAACAACATGCTATCGCCTGCAGCGATATGTTGCAGAATTTAAGGATACTTTTAGTTCAGACGAACGCGTCCTGTTCTGCCAACCAGGTGGGAAAGCAATGAAGGCTGGACAGTGATTTCAAGTTACACAACACCTGCAGGACAAGAAACATATGGCTGCAGTTTCACGCCTGACGAAAAAGAGCTCTAATTGGTTAAAAGAATGGTTCTAATGGCTCTGAGCACTATGGGACTTAACTTCTGAGGTCATCAGTCCTCTAGGACTTAGAACTACTTAAACCTAACTAACCTAAGGACATCACACACATCCATGCCTGAGGCAGGATTCGAAACTGCGACCGTAGCGGTCGCGCGGTTCCAGACTATAGCGCCTAGAACCGCTCGGCCACCCTGGCCGGCCTCTAATTGGTGACGCGGTTCCAGGTTCTTCTGCAGGACCTCATATACTGTATTTTCAGTTCATTGTGAAGATTTATGTAGAGCATTTGTGTCAGCCGACATGCCTCTTTATAAAGTAAATAATCCAGTGTCAAGGAAGTTTCTCTCCAAATATTCAAATCTTGACACTTGTGAAGAGTCAATATTGAGAAAAAAGTATCTTCCAAATTGTTACCAACATATTCTAGAACAATTTCGTTTCGTGTGTGAAAATGAGAAAATATCGGTTACTGTAGACGAAATTTTAGACTCTACTGACAGAAAAATTGGGAATTTCATTGTTGGGGTATTAAAAGACGGTGAAGTGCTTTAGAAGCCAAGAAATGGCTGCTACGAACCATGTGAAGTTTACAAGATTAGTTAGTGAAGCAACGCAAATTTTGTGGCCGGGTGGTGCGAAGTTTGACAGTGTTTTATTCTTGATAGCAGTTGCTGCAGTATATATGAAGAAGGCAGTGACGGGTCTTGTTGTTAGTTATCCTAAAATCATCCATGTTACATGCACAGCGTCGAGGACGTAGCCAGGATTTTGTCAAAGTGGGGAGGGGAGCGTACGATTTGTTAAAGAGGACGTTCAAAAGGCTCATATTTCTCAATTATTCTGAAAACCCATTTATTTATTTTTTTAATTTTGCAAACATAATTTGCTTTCGGGAGGCCCTTATACAAATAGTATTTTGTCTATAAAATTAAGCAAATAAGTTTTTCTTCAAAATCTATAACATATATTCTTAACAGTACATATATGTGACAAATGCGCAATTAAATATTTCGTTATTGGAGATCACGATAACCTCACTTTATCACCAAACGATTCTAATATTATGTATTCCCTCTTTGCTAATTAAACAAAGCTCCGTCTTCTAATACAAGGTTCACTATCGCAGAGCAGAAGAGTCTTAACTATGGGGTGAATAACTTATAAAGTGTTTGACAGTTGCTATTCTTCTTCTACTACAATCTTGTATTTAAGTTCACGACTTACCTGAAAGTAAGTCAGAATTCCTTCAGCACATCAAAACATCCCAACTTTCTCAGTTCAGTCTCAAACTTTATATCAAAATTCTTTAATTTCCTTAAATGATCAAGAACTTCTTTTTCAATTATTATTTCAGCAGTTAACTTGAAACTACAGCAACGAAATTTATTTATAAAACAAAACGGAATACACAAGGACTGTGAGCTACAGTTTTGGGATCTTACCGTTGATTCACACATTGATTTCAGCTGGACTTCTAATATATGCAACCTCATAAATGAGTTTGTATTTATCCGTGTTAATATGATTATGCCGTCTTTGATGCTAATAAACTACTCTACGATGCACAACATATGTTGTCGTTTATATTACGTTTATTTATAAATACAGTAGACTTGTGACGGGACTCGCCATCCCAAGGATGTTACGGATAAAACATTTCACAGTCGAACATCGTAGTAAAACTTGAAGACATATATCGCCGTTCCACAAGTGAGCCATCTTTATGCAGAGATACATAGTCCAAAATGACGACCTCTAGCCACCTTCCAATGAAAATATAGCTGAACTACGCATATTGTCGAAATCATACGCAAACTAAAATTAAAATTAAATATTGTACGTCCGAGAAATAAATAACTATTTCTCAAATCAAGATGAGTACTGTTACAAAAGTAACGAAAAAACTACTATTTATATCACTATCTCTATAACTTGAAAATATTACAGTTTGAAGATAACCGTAAAAAATCAGAAAAAGTGTAAGGGTGCAAATAGTTTCCGGACGAAAAGGAGGGGCCGGGGTGGGGGGGAGTGAGAGAGGATGCAGGGCGTAGTCGACTCGAACGACTTCAAGCAATTCACTCAAAAAGTCCTTCGAAACAACGAACTATAGAAATGTGCTGTCACCATATACCCCTTCCGTTCTCCACTAACCCCTCTCTATCGTTCTGTATCGGAACTGACTTTCATAGTTGAATACTCCTCGAGTGAGCAGATTGGGCGACATTTTGCCGTTTGGACTGCTAATGATAGAATTTTGGGTAAATTTTTTAAAGAAATGCCACAACTGCTGTTTGGGCGATATTTTTGTTGGTCGACACGACTTCTGGGCGACACAGCGCTGTGAAATATTGAAATATTTCGACTGGAAAAGTCTACCAGCCTCCAATAACGACTCCAGTGCTAACATTAAACTGCTGTAGGTAGGTAATTAGGCTATTATGGTATTGCGTAGTGCACAAATATTTTTAATTTACCATAACGCTAGTTGACGAATCAAAAGCGGTTTTAACTTTCTTTCTTGTTACTAACTTATCCATAATTAGAAACTACCACGATACAAAGCACAAAAGCAACAAACAGCAGCATTTACATTAAATACAACTGCAAGTAAGGACGGAACTGCTTAACAAAACCGCAACTGAGCTGAAGGAAGGCCAAACAATGTGCAGTAGCTGGTCTTAGATAAAGGTTGGGCGGGCGACATCTAACAGTGTTATTAACACATCGATAGTTTGATTATATCGAAGACCTCGTTGACTATCGATAGTGTGTAACCATTTTTTGATTCTTTTGTCGTATGATTGAAAATCAAAATATCTTTCAATTTTATTACACGACAATAACTGTATATCTGTTTCATTTAAGTAAGTGATTTGCTGGGGGTGGGGAGGGGGGGAGGGAGTGTCCAGACCCTCCGGATCCCCTCTTGGGCTACGTCCTTGATTGAGCGTGGTTTACGCTGAGTCTGTGAAGAAACTAAATCAGTACATCCTTATGTGGACAGATTGATTTCTAATGGGAAAAGAGTGTTCATTAAGCCACCGAAAGGAATTCACGCATTCAAGACAAAAAAAAAAAAATCGCAACGTACCACTGCCACCCAACCTGGTAATAACGTAGAGGGGAACTTGGCTCGCTGTAGTCCAGTATAACGCAGGAAATATTGATGATACTGCGTCAATTCTTAATGTGCTAGACAAAGATGACGCAACTTCACTTGGAATCCTTCAGGGCAGTGTGAGATAATGACTTCGCATATGTATCCGCTAACTTGTGTTTCCTTAATATCACAACCGACAAACTTGAAGAGGGAGGGATCCTTCTGTCAGAAACAGCCGGCCGTTGTGGCTGAGCGGTTCTAGGCGCTTCAGCCTGGAACCGCGCGACCGCTACGGTCGCAGGTTCGAATCCTGCCTCGGGCATGGATGTGTGTGATGTCCTTACGTTAGTTAGGTTTAAGTAGTTCTAAGTTCTAGGGGACTGATGACCTCAGATGTTAAGTCCCATAGTGCTCAGAGCCATTTGAACCATTTTGTCAGAAAAAGTTTAGCAAGTTCATGGTGTCGAAAGGAAACTTAACAGTCCTAGTGGACCTACGCCACAGACTTTTCAAAATAAATTCAGACGCGTGTTTGAAAACAATAGTGGGTTTCAAACTATGTACAAAATTTCAAATTTGTGAGATGGCCATCAAGAAGAGGATATCGATGTGAGAGTGAGCGACGTACCATGCTATAAATTTGCCAGACTGACATCTTGAGACGTGGAGTGCCCCTTTTCCCAGCATACACTGTGCTTTGGGATACTCGTCCGTCACTTCTGATGGCAACGTGAGGATGAATTGTTCAGCAGTCTGTGACGCACAGAATAAACTGTGTCCGTGAGTACTGCGTATTGTTCATAATCACGTAACCAAATTAATTGTAATTAAATATTTTTACTATTTGGTCACATATTGCAGATATCTTTAAAACACAAAAATTAAAAATTTTCTGATTTCTAGCGCCTCCAAGCAGTAGTTATCATATACTCCTGCAACGACTAACTACCCCTCACTTCACTTGTCAACATGTCCTTGAGGGTGTTGCATTTTTCCGGCAGTATATTTACACACACTAGCGAACCCGCCAGTGCTTTGCAATTGGTAAGTGTATATGAGAAATGGGTATAAATCCTGAACTCCTTCCCCCTCCCCTCTCGTCCTCACCCCTCTCATTGTACATCTCCTCCCCCACCGCCCCCCCCCCGTCTCTCTGCCCCCTCTCTACCTACCTCCTCTTCCTCCTTCTCTCTTTCCATCTCCTCCATCCCTTCACCTGTCCACCCCACCCCCGCCCCTCGTTTATGCCTGTTTCCTCCCCCTCCCCTCCGTCCATCTCCTCTTCTCCCCTCTCTCTGACCCTGAGCCATATCTACATATTGTTATTGCAAACGAAACTTTGATTCGGAACTGAAGTCGCGTAAAATGAATAGACAAATGGGATGGTATGACTGGTACATGGTGTTAGATGCAGACCCATCCAGCGCCTGAATCTCTGACGACAGTAACTGCGATGACAGTATTTCGCATAGTCTTAATCTGCGAATGGGTAATACTACCGGAAAAAATGCAACACCCTCAAGGACACAATGACAAGTGACGTGAGGGCAGTTAGTCATAGCAGGAGTATATGATAACTACGGCTCGGGGGGTTTAGGTGCTAAAAGTCAGGGAATTATTTAATTCTTATGTTTTAAACATTTTTGCAATACGTGACTAGAAGTAAAAATATTTGATTGTAATTTAGTTTATTATGTGATTATGAACAATATGCAGTACTCACGGACACAGTTAGTGCTGTGCGTCACTGATTGCTGAACAATTCATCCTCAGACCGTTCCTGTTTTCTGTAAAAGCGACAGAGAGGAGAAAACAAAACAGTTCATTTTCACAGCACAGCATAGCACTTTCTCTCCCGTAGTCTGTTTTAACAGAGAACCTGTACATTGTTGTTTAAAATAATATATAGCTTACGTCCGTCTGATTGTTTATAATGCATCGTGTAAAAATTGAAATAAATCCATGATAGAAACTTCCTGACAGGTTAAAACTGTGTGCGGACCGAGACTCGAACTCGGGACCTTTGCCTTTCGCGGGCAAGTGCTCTGCCACTGAGCTACCCAAGCACGACTCACGACCCGTCCTCACAGCTTTACTTCTGCCAGTACCTCCTACCTTCCAAACTTTACAGAAGCTCTCCTGCGAATATCCTTTCTTTCAGAAGTGCTAGTTCTCCAGGTTCGCAGGAGAGCTTCTGTAAAGTTTGGAAGGTAGGAGGTACTGGCAGAAGTAAAGCTGTGAGGACGGATCGTGAGTCGTGCTTGGGTAGCTCAGCGGTAGAGCACTTGCCGGCGAAAGGCAAAGGTCCCGAGTTCGAGTCTCGGTCCGCACACAGTTTTAACCTGCCAGGAAGTTTCATATCAGCGCACACTCCGCTGCAGAATGAAAATCTCATTCTCAATCCATGATCGGTTTAAGGCCCAAGCGACACAATGTCGGTCTGAGAGGGACTCCAGAGACGCCACAACGGTAAGATTTCTATACAGGACATATCACAATCAGTAGCGACCGCTGGGGGCGCCAGGCTGAGAAGTGCAACATTTGAACACGGTGTGAGTCACTATTAGTAGAGAAAAGATACGGGTGAAAATGTACGAAGGTAAAAGGGAGAGGGTGGGGGAGCGGGGCAGCGGGAGACGCCAATTCGCTAACAGCGTTTCCCCTTTATGTACGTATAGACTATGTCCGGTCAAATGCTTATTTGAGTGTCATGTAAAAAAAAAATGAATTACATTGGCCAGAAACTTATAGAGATTTTTGCTAACAACTTTATATATAGAAAACAAGAATCTCAGAAACAGCGAAGCTGGTCGTCCCTTGGCGTACTACTGTCGCGAGCACATATCGAAAGTGATTGAAGGAGGCTGCAATAACGAGTAGGCAGTATGGTATTGGACGACGACGTCATATCACGAAACATAGTCCAGGACAGGCAGATCTGACGACAGAGTACAATGCTGGTGCAGGCATAAGTGCTTCAGAGCACACCGTTCAAAAGCCATTGTTGAACATGGAGCTCCACATTACGCAACCCCTATGTGTTCCTGTGTTGACCCAGCGACATCGTCAGTTATGACTGCAGTCGGCAGAGCATAACTGAGTTTTCTCTGTGGATTAATAGAAAAATGTCGCCTATCGAATGAATCGCATTTCTTGTTGCACCAGATCGATGACTGGCTTTTTGCACGCCGTCGTCCAGGCGAATGGCGACACGAAACATACACCGCGCCACGGATGTTGGCCGGCGAGGACAGTGTTATCCTATGGGGTACATTGTGTTGGGCTTCCATTGGATCTGTGGTGGTAATCAACAGAATCGTGACACCAGTGAACTGCGTGAACCATTATTGCGAACCACCTGCATAGCTTCCTGCTTGAAGTCTCCCCCTACGGCGATGACATATTCCAGCAGGATAACTCTCCGCGTGGGAGGGTCAGAATTGCGCTACAGTGGTTTGAGGAACATTATAATGAACTACAGTGATGTCCTGGCCAACAAATGCGCCTGATCTGTACCCACTGGAACACATTTCGGGCGTCAGCTGCGTGCCCGTAAACCACCATCCCGTAATTTCCTGGAATTGTTTGACCTGTGCGTAGAAATCTGGTGCAACATATTTCTGAATTCGTATCAAGGACTTGCAGATTCCATGCCAAGCAGAATCTCTGTTGTGCTCAGTCTGAAAAGTAAAACAACACGTTATTAAACAGGTGTCTCATCTGTGTAGGTACATACGGTGTTCGGAAATTCCCATTACAGAGTTCTCGGACTTGTAGAGGGCAGTGAGTACATAGCATTTTGAGCAGGAAACCATGTCCAGAAACATATCGTTTCCGTCCTACCACGATTTCAGTTGAGATGGGTAACACGTCCACGTCTACTGAGGGAAAGAGAAAAGACTGAAGAGTTGCTTGTCCTGGCATGCAATAGGGCAGACAGGACGACGTGCCACTGAATGTCGTTTCAGCATGGTTGGGCACCACCTCTCACGTGCGGTCCGGAGACATCTCAACACACGATATGGTAGGCCGACGTGGTCCAACCGCGTGACCGCTGCCATTCCCTGATTTAACTCCCAACGACTACTACTTGTGGGGTCGTATGCAAAGTTTAATTTACGAGACTCTTGTAGAGACAGAGGGAGATTTGATGGCACGAGTTCTGGCCGTTGCATTGGATACTGTAGAGACACCAGGTGGGTGGAGAGTGTGTATCAGAACATATTTCGTAAGGACAATATCTGTAAAAACGTTGGTAGTCTACACATCGAGCCGCTGATGCAAAGCATCGGTACTGTTCTCTACGTACAGTGTACTGGATTATTTTTTGTTTTGAAATAATGTAAAGAAGTAATGTTTAAGTGTTAATACAAACAAATGTGTTTAAGTGATAAATGGATGTTTCGTTATGTTTCCTTTCGAATTGTTTCCTAACAACTGTACTGCTGACACCTAGTTCGGTTTCTCAAGCAGAAGTGGATGAGATGAACATCTGAACTGAAACCGTCGTAGAATGGAAAGCTATGTTTCCGGAGTGGTTTTCTATCCAAAATATACTCCTGCAATGACTAACTACCCCTCACTTAACTTGTCAATGATATGACCTTGTCCTTGACTGTGTTGCATTTTTTCAGCAGCATACAGACACATCAAAATAAGTTTTGCATCACCCCGGTTCCCAGAACTCTTGAAGACAGTCGTTGACTGTGGATATTGTATCACAGACACAGTCCCTTTGACTGTTCAGAGATGTCCCTAACCCCGCCCAAAGATGTAAACAACCCTGCATGAGCAGCGCCTGCTAGACGGAGGGGGTCCGACAGCCGATCAGTTCCAATCATTCCACCAGGAATGAGGTACACGGCTCGTGTTGTGTGTAGTTCAACCAGGCCTAGACGATCAGTACCGCGGTTTGATCGCGTCCGCATTATTACTTTGTGCCAGGAAGGACTCCCAACAAGGAAAGTGTCCAGGCGTCTCGGAGTGAACCAAACCGATGTTGTTCGGACTTCGAGGAGATACAGAGAGACAGGAACTGTCGATGACATGTCTCGCTCAGGCAACCCAAGGGCTATTACTGAAGTGGATGACCGCTACCTACGGATTATGGCTCGGAGGAACCCTGACAGCAACGCCACCATGTTGAATAATGCTTTTCGTGCAGCCACAGGACGTCGTATTACGACTCAGACTGTGCACAATAGGCTGCATGATGCGCAACTTCACTCCCGATGTCCATGGAGAGGTCCATCTTTGCAACCACGATACCATGCAGCGTGGTACAGATGGGCCCAACAAGATGCTGAAT
Source organism: Schistocerca cancellata (assembly GCF_023864275.1). Lineage (NCBI taxonomy): Eukaryota > Metazoa > Arthropoda > Insecta > Orthoptera > Acrididae > Schistocerca > Schistocerca cancellata. The sequence continues at coordinate 916,496,004 of NC_064629.1, forward strand.
GGACCGCTCAGGATTGGCATCACGTTCTTTTCGCCGATGAGTGTCGCGTTCAACCAGACAATCGTCGGAGACGTGTTTGGAGGCAACCCGGTCAGGCTGAACGCCTTAGACACACTGTCCAGCAAGTGCAGCAAGGTGGAGGTTCCCTGCTGTTTTGGGGTGGCATTATGTGGGGGAGACGTATGCCGCTGGTGGTGATGGAAGACGCCGTAACGGTTGTACGATACGTAAATGCCATCCTCCGACCGACAGTGCAAAGATATCGGCAGCATATTGGCGAGGTATTCGTCTTCATGAACGGCAATTCGCTCCCCCATCGTGCACATCTTGTGAATGACTTCCTTCAGGATAACGATATCGCTCGACTACATTGACCAGCATGTTCTCCAGACATGAACCCTATCGAACATGCCTGGGATAGATTGAAAAGGGCTGTTTCTGGACGACGTGACCCACCAACCACTCTGAGGGATGTACGCCGAATCGCCGTTTAGGAGTGGGACAATCTGGACCAACAGTGCCTTGATGAACCTGTGGATAGTATGCCACGACGAATACAGGCATGCATCAATGCAAGAGGACGTGCTACTGGGTATTAGAGGTACGTGTGTACAACAATCTAGACCACTATCTTTGAAGGTCTCGCTGTATGGTGGCACAACATGCAATGTGTTGTTTTCATGAGCAATAAAGAGGGCGGAAATGATGTTTATGTTTATCTCTATTCCAATTTTCTGTAGAGGTTCCGGAGCTCTCGGAACCGAGGTGATGCAAAACTCTTTTTGATGTGTATGCTTATATATACTAGCGAACCCAGAAATGGTTCGCAGTTGCTAAGTGTGTATGAGAGTTGGGCATAAACCCTGAACTCCTTGCGTCTCCTCTCTCTGTCTATCTCATCCTTCCCCTCTCATTGTCCATCTCCTCCTCCACCCCTCCTTCTGTGTGCACCACTCCCTTCTACGAATCCCAGAAGTCTGTAACGGGAATTTCCGAACATCCTGTACTTATTTATTTACCATATACAGGCTGCTTCACAATTCCTGTTACACACTTTTAAAAGTTGTAGAGGAGACTTGGTAGATCAAGTTTTACATAGGAACCAAGCGAAAAACTTTCAGACGTGGTAGTATGGACGAATACAAGAAAAAGTGGCTAACAATTATGGGCTTTAAAAGGCATGCCTGAGGAGCTATGAGAACTTCATCATCTTCGCTAGTGAAACATCTCCTCTACTGAACAAGTGCTCATAGATCTTAAGGTATGCATTTTAGAGCCCATTTTTACTAGCCATTTCTCTTTGTTTTGGTCCATACCTCCACCTCTGAAAGTTGCCTACGCAACAATCTTAGCAACAACAGTACCTGTACACCTATTCCACTGTCAGAGGTATCAAAATTACTTTCGCATATAACTTTCCACTCGTTCATTTCCGGTGCAGGGACCCTTACCTTAGATTGATACATTTATCCTTCTCCATCACGCTTGAAAGTTTGTAATATCATCACGGTATCACCTCGTATTTAAGTACATTTACAGGCGCAGGCGCCTATAACTTTGGCGCTGAGTAACGCCGCCGGATGTCTTTTCCGGAGATGGGTTCCTATGTAATACAAAATCTACTACGTCCCCTCTACAACCTCTAGAAGTTTGTAAGATGAACTGTGAAACACCGTGTATATTAGAAAATATAAATAGCTTAAGTCCGTCCGAATGTTTATTAGATCTTCGTGTGAAAATTTGAAGTAAATCGGTCAAGCACTTTTCGAAAGTTTTGATAACACATTAGATAGAGACTTGTCTTTATAGATTAGTGTAAAGTGTAAATATCATTAAAGAAGTGTCAAAATATAATATTTATAAATAATATTTTGTTGTGCAAAGGCAGATTCTTGGACCGAAACCAATCGTACAATTAAAAATAAATCATACGGCAGCTTCATGTGTAACATTGTCATTTCTACGATTTATCAACACTGCCGAACACAGTTAACAAAAACTATTTCACAGAACGTTAACTGAGCAAACCATTATAGACAGATCACTGCAGTTTCTAATCTACGACTGTGACACTATTATTAACGTACAATCTCTGATTTTAATATTTTACAAATGAAAATTTTCAAGACACGTTTTGTTACTGTGTTTATCTCTTTGATTACAGTACATAAATATTTGCAAAACGTGTCACACGTGGGCAAATCTAATTAGTGTGCCTGATTGATCTCCTGCTGTCAATGCCCGATAAAACTGAAAAATCCTAGGTGCTTCGTTGTTTTTCGGTTCCTGTCCCGCTACAAATGACGCTGTATTTCGATGACGTCTAATATTTCCTTCATATAGCGTCCTCTCGTTTCTTTTTAAATTCTGTGCGCAAGTTAGGAAATCTAAAACTGTTTTACATTTCTTAGCAACTGTATTTGTGTTTCTCACATTTCATTTTCTTTCAATTATATAGCATACATTAACTTAACAGTGGGACTGAAGGCCGCTTCCTGCCGACCATCGTTTACAGTATCACTCTTGACTGCTGGTTGGAAATACAAGACAAAAAATCAAGTGGCAATCCCAAGCAACGTCAATGAATCGGCCAGTCTGGTGAGCATCATGGTTTTCTTTAGAAAGGCGCGTTGAGTAGTGCTTCCAGTTTAGTGTCGAGATAATTGTTCAGCGCAAACAAGTGGAAAGGGAGAGTGACGGTTCAGAGTAGTTTAAATCACACACAGAATTTCATATCACACTTTTCTTTTTTGAATAGCTTCCTGTTCGTGTCGGTCGTTACAATATTCCATAAAGGAAGTTTGTAGCGTTGATTAACAATTTAAAAAGTCAGATTGGTTTCGACTTGAAAAGTCTGACCGGTAAACATAATCAAAATCCTGGGTGGATGCCTGTGTTGTACATGTTCTGTCACACAGCCGTTCAATTTAAGTCAAGAATTGAATATATGGCAACTGTTGAGATGCACGGCGACTCTAATGTCAGGAATAATACTCTCAAGATCCAAAAAAGACGTGGTAGGAGAAACGCTTGAAGAGTTTTCTCTCGTCAATTCACCGAACAGTTTGCTCTTCTGAAAACTTGTGCTACGCGATGCTCAGGGATTTGTATTGTCGAAACACCTACAGACAACTGGTATTTCGGTGTAGCCCGTACTCTTCTGTGTGAAGGACTATAGAGCTCATCTCTGTCTGTTGACAGCAGTGAAGAGGCAATTGTACCCCTACTTTTGAATATAATGAGTTAATTTATCGATTGCTAAGCGTCTTAATGCATTTCACTGACCTCCATTTTCTCTCGCTACAGTCGGCATAAATTTAGCTCGATGACGAAGCACGAGCGAGTGATAAGCGGTTATAGTCACGTCATTTGTGTAATGATAAAGCAAAATGTGGATGAGTACAAGCGAAATGGTTTTAATAGAAGTGAGTCATTGTCTACTCGACAATGGTACAGGACATTTGAAATTCAGAGTCAGGGGTAACTTCAAGTTCACAGAACAATGGTGATGCATCAGATCAATAAATGGCGTGGTCGGTATAAGTTATACGCAGATATACATGGAGCTACACATGATGGAATCAGCAGGCATGCACACGCTCAGTGCTGGGCCTCCAAGTAATTAAAGTGACTAATATTCCTCTTCCTCGTCAGATGCGTACGTTTGTTTTCGACTGTGGGGCCCTGATAAAGTTACTTCTCAGCCGTAGATGTGTGTGTGATACAAGCTTTAATACGACATATTACCTGCATACAAGCGGCCGGCCTGTAAATTTCAGTTGTTTGACAACTCGAGCCCCGTTTTTGTGAGAGTTGTAGGTGCAGCTGTGTCCCCCCTCCCCGCCAAGATTCTGTCGACATGGCAACGCCGGCTGCTAGCACGCGAAGGGCCTCTGGCGGCAAACGCGGCAGGCGGGCTCCAGCGCTGGAAGCTTGGTGCCCGCCAGTCGGAGTGAGAGCGCAGCGCGGGGCGATTGTGCTGGGCTGGCAGTGCGAGACACGAGCCCTCCCCCGCTTTCGCTCGTGGCTTTTGCCAATCTCTCTGCACCGTACACACTCATAGCACCACCTCTAACAACCAGAGAAGAGCTGTCAGCTGCATTCCGCAAGCCGTAGAAACTTGCCTGTCATTTATTTTATTTTATTTTTTATTTTTTTTTATTTGGACGCCGGCTTTGCGTGAAGCATGTGGGAAGAAGACTGGCAGTTGAAGACGGACGCATAACTGCTCCGGTCGTGTGAGGGGCGGTGGGAGGGAAGGTTAGGAATTATTCTGACAAAGAATTAGCGTGTGCAACAGCTATTACACAATATACAGCTGGTGTTTTAGCAAAGAAGATTATTCACACAAGGGTATCCCTTGTGCGTCGCATGTGACTGGTTTCTTCATCAACAATGCATCTCTTGCATAATATTGTTGCTGGCGAGGTCCGACGATGACTGAGCACCCAGACTCAATCAACCCGGACCTGTGAAGAACCACAGGTATGTGAATATTTACCGCCTCACATATTACGATAGTTTTACGCACTGTCACGTTTCGGGTACACAGCTTCAAAAGAAACAGTGTAGTGAAGTTCGAACTCCGTAGACTAGCAAATAACATAATTTAGTTTTCCGCACAATGTTTACGTAGAGAGCGACGCGTGTGTGTTATACACGTGCGCTCGGTTGTAGGTGAGCCGCTGTTGTTTACAGACGGCTTCACTGTATTCACGCACACCGGATTGCACGCTAGTTGTAATTTTCATGCTTGATGTTTCTGCTTACGCTTAATACGTTTGCCCTCATGAATCGTAACACGTATTATATATTATTCTGAAATTCTGGTGAATTATTTGCAGATTGTCACACGCTTTCTGTAGTTGTTAACGCGATAGCGTATGTTACTCTGCTTGTCATTTGATTTGTGTTGTCTCTAATTGTTCGTCGATAAGGTGCGTAGCATATAAGTATTTACTTGTTTATAATGTAGTGATCACTTTTGGGTTGACATTTACTAAATATATTATTAACATGTGGCCCACGTAAATACTTTCTGGAATGTGGGTCTCAATGCTAGTAATTCGATATATTGTGTTTAATTACTCGAGACAGTACTCTTCAGAATGATAATTGGTTATAAAGGTTCTGAAGAGAGTACGGCTCTCACAATTAGTACTTTAGTGTTTGAACTATTTAAAACTGGTGCACATCTTCCGTTAATTCCTTTCCCGACCGCATTCCTTCAGCTTTATTACAGTGCCTTCCTTCACAGCACAAGCCACCCTGACCCTTATAATCATACGTCGTATAACAAGTCATGTGGTTCAATCAAGAGCGCATCCTTACTCGCATTCTGATGAAGAACAATTTATCGATGACAATGTATTACTACCGCTTGACGTGTGCTACTTGAGAAGCGGCATTCGAAGTTAACGCGTACATTTTCGTCATTCACTTCTTCTAACATTGTTATCGCGAACATGTGAAGTTAACGCGTGCATTTTCGTCACTCACGTGTTCTAGCATTGTTATCGCGAACCTGTAATGTCAGAGGGCATTAGGTGCTGTGGTGTCTGTTAGGTAATGATCGTTTTGCGAAAAACCGTAGCAATAATTACAAGTCTGTATACGTGATTGCGACGAACATTTTGTGCAGATTAACTTCTTTTTATACACTGAATAAGAAACCGATGTACAATGGTTACGGTGTGCAACCCATGAAGTGACAAGGGGTATCACACGTTGTTAACCGTAACACTTTTCTAACCATCTCGTTCTGCTCGGTATATTTTATTTGAATCATTATTGCGAATGAAATAGGGAATCTCAGGATCATGGAAGCCAGCTACAATCATACCTAAGCGTTTGCAGTAACCACATTCGTTTATTTTCATACGTCGGAGACATGGACACGTTTATTGTTAGCGGCCCCTGGAGTTAGCGGCGGTCTAAGATAAAGGCTTAAATTTGTTAAATTGCTTAAATTTGTTACTTCTTGTGTATTCATTTTCTAGAGCATTCTCTTGTACATTCGTAGGCGGCAGCATTTGGCGTTCTAACGGTATGATGGGCATTGGCACAATGCCGTAATTAAAGCAGGACTCTTCTACAGCTAGACACAAAGCCCAAGATGGCTGCTAATTTTTTTATGCGGCTCGGCGACGAACATTTCATTTTTCCTTAGTTATTTCGTTTGATTTTTGCGCTCGCTTCTTGCATCTAAGCGGAAAGTCGCTTATGCCGCCAGCACCATCCATTTCAAAGCTGGTCCGGTGTAGCATTCAAATTCCCTACGTGTAACGGTGGTGTTCTCTCCACCGGTGTAATAAAATGCTTTCCTTCGTGCTGTTATGAGAAAAAATATGGCTCACGTTGTTAATCATCAAAATCTTCAGTTGCATCGCTCCCTGCGTCGCAAACTAGTGCTACGTTACGGCAGGCAATACACAGATGTAAGATCTGATGTTTTTGTTGTAGGTATCTGTATGTTTTTGCTATAGTAAATTCCCGCGCCTTCTGCGTGTCCCTGTAGAGATGACGTTTTGTGCTTCAATTCTATGGCTTCCAACCAGAACAAATGGTGCAGATCGTACAGAATTTTTTTATGCTTAGCTTGCTTTTGTTCTGCGAGTTTGGCCCTGTCGTTTCTGCAGAGCGTTATATCACTGCTTTTACTGTGTAAAACATGGAAATACAGATTAAACTTACTAAAAATTAATCAAGATATCGTAATTGGTAACAGTTACTGTGAACACAATTTCATAAATTTTTTAATTATTGATAATTAGGTTAGCAGGATCGTTGCTAACGGAGGATAATGTCTGCGAAGCTCGTGAAGGATTCACGAATTGTCATTGTGTGTCTTGTAGCTATGACGTTATTTTCAATTTTAAATTAGTGAAAATAAAGTAATCTAGGCCTATGACCTGAAATGATGATTGTGTCTGAGATATCATTACATTAGAATTGAAGAGGTAACAGTTTTAATATTGTTTCTGGTGTAATCTTATAAGAGAAAAAGTTGTTCCCGATCGTCTCCAGACAGTTCGGGCAGCGATGTTGTAAGTGTGAAAATTTATTTTGCGTCAGCCGTAACTCCTGAATCGAAATAAATTTCTTAATAGTAAGTTTTAGGCGCAATGTAAATGTTATTTTGAATTGCCCTTAAGCGGGATACTAGAATAATTTTGTTGCTTCGATTTGTCCAGTTCCGCAATAAAACCGGTATGGAAGTTTGTATTTACGCAGAAAACAGTACTTGAACTGGCTGTAGAATTCTCCTCTTCCTTCCACTATGAATACATCACTTAGTTTTTTTTCTTGAGGCAAACAATGTAAATGAGTTTTCATACCTGCCTGAGCATTGCCAGGGGCAGAATGTATAGCTAGGCAACTCGTTTGAAATACGAAATCGCCGTACAGTTATGCGGTTTTGACAGTAAGCCAAGTGACCAAAGAAACGTACGCCTCACGACCGCATCAAGCTTATCAATTCTTCTTAGATTATTCTAACGAAGAGTTTTTAAATAAATGAATCTTTCGGTATCGCTGTATAGCGGTATCGACTTCATTAAATAATATCGTTCTAATAAAATTCAGTGGCGAATACTTATATTTGTGCAAGCTTTATTATAGCAATATTTAAAACAGAAACTAAACGACTTCGCGTAATTTCACCGGAGGTGAAGATTTACATAGGGAGATTAATTGATTTTACTTCGGTCTAGAAGTCTCAAATGCTAGGATGTGAATATGTGGCACTGGTAGTTAAGATAAGTTTCTATTAATCACATATTTACACACTGAAACATTCAGTTTTATAAAGTTACAGAGTCCCTTTGCGGTATTGTCTGTTGGTGTTTTCAAGCCTTGAGGAAATTAACCAACTGCCCTCTCTTTCGATATAGGTTACAACTTTTATAAGTTGCTGATCCCATGTTATCGATGCTTTCTGCTTGCTGTTGACACGGTAGCATTTCGCGTTCATTTTTCCGTTGCGCTTCGCGGGCCGCGCTCAAATCAGAATGTGCGCCGCGCGGCAGATCAAAGGAACGTGCATTTTTCTGCTGCGAGTCTCTCTGCACGCTAAAAAAGTGTATGTTTTGTTTTTTTAAAATTCGCGTTTCGTGCAATATCACTGTAACAGTGTCAGCATGTGGTCGTGCAAACCGCAGAAGATCACTTGCGTAGAACACTTGGCGGGAAAAATGTATTAAGCGTTTAGAACTGTAATGAGAGAAAACGGAATCCAAAGATAGACAGATTTGCATACCATTTTCAAACGGAAAGGATGGATAGCGCTACTATTTTGTCTCTACTTACAGCACGGCAGAGAAGTTAATTTAGAACTGGTTCTGCGCTCGACCAATTTTGAAAAATTATGTGATTTGAATTAAAAATACTGTCTATATAATCAAATTTTGGCATCGTGAGCACATATTCATGTGTACTACATAAGTCCCTGCACTACATTGCGAATGGTACTATGTATTATCAGTCGACCCCTTCCCCGTGCCATACGCCCACGGCGTGAGGGAAAGTACCGACTGGGAAATTAAGTATGATGGAAGATAATCGTTATGGTTACCAAATCCTATGTAACTAAAGCTATCTATTTATATTCTCATTATCGTTTCTGTTGATTCCGAGAATGCCGCAAGGAGGGACCCGCTCCTTGTGATTGCTGTTCGGGTTATTGTAAAGATTTACTACGAAATTGCACTACAGAAAAGAGAAGAGGGCTGAATGCATGAAGAGTGATTAATTTACAGCTTCTAAGGTACTGACATGGACAACAGGCAAGCGTACTGTAGATAGAAATGGGTTTGTGAATGGTATTTCTGTAAATAATAGACACGTTCAGAACCGCATTTACCAATTTAAGGACACGTCAGAATACGAAACATAAATCGAAATTTCTTCTCCCAGCGCACTGTGACACTTTTTGAAGTTCTTAAAATGCAAAAGAATGGCGCATTTATGAACATAGAGGGCGGTAATACTCTTGGATCAGTCAGTTCACCTAATGGATAAATTTAATTACAGTATTACAATAACTAGAAAAGGCATGTTGCCACGAAAACTAATGCCAATCGTAATAGTTTGACTACACAGACGTTGGCTTAATCATACTTGCTGTATGAACGGGTTCGCATTTGTAAAAACAAGGCAAAAACAGAAGTAACAACAGCTACTAGCATTATAGAATGGCAGTGTATTCTACTGAGTTAGGACTAAGAGCATACATGTCAATCAGGAACAGGCGGTTTATTTTCCATATATTTATAAGATTTATAGAATGAAAATAAACACAAAGAAAACAATAGTAATGGCAATGGAAACAAAAAGGTGAAGATAATGCTCAATGGAGAAGCATTACAACATATGCGAAGCTATGATAGAAACAGACTGGAAGAGCAGTACAGAAATAGAAACCAGAATAACAGTGGGGAAACAGGCATTTCATGGAAAAAAAAATTTTCGACAGAAATACGGACAACTTATCTAAGGAAAAGGCTAATGCAATGCTAGGTATGGAATGTCCTCCTGTATTATATTAAAACGCGGATACTGAGGCAGAGGGGTAGAGAAAGGCTTTTGAAATGTGGACATTACTGAGGATGGAAGGAAGAAGTTGGAAAGATGGAGTGATACTGAGAATGGTGGGCTAGCAATATACAAAACTCAGTATCACAACAAATTCACGCTAAGCCGTACTCTTAATGTCTGGCCAGAACGTTCTGCGGAAAGGTATAAAAGTAATACGAAAAATACTCAATACTGAACAACGAAGTAAGAAGTCATAGGCTGCATTGACAGTTACATTTGAAGTTGGTATCGTAGCTTTATTTAATGGGCACTATTCGGTATCAAGTAATGCTCATATCGTACGTAACAAGTGAATAAGGTGATGTGGCCAAGGCATAAAAATGGAATAGCGACAGAATATTTACCAAAATACGACGCACGAAGCATATCAGCAGCGATATAACTACGTAGCTTTCTGCGTCCGGTATCTTGATGATTAAAATTCTTCTGGATGTTGTACGGCGTCATAGTATACAATATTGTGATTATAAACTCAAAACCAACGTTGTGATGTTGATACAGATAAGTAAATTAGAAACGCCACTGGTACATACGGACGAAAGTGCAGAGTACCAAGGCAACCGATGACTTTGTAAGAACTTTACGTATTATGGAGTCACTGTTCTAAATACTTGGGGTCGGGAGAACACTTAGAAAGATGTCGCATATGAGAACTGTTATCGTACCATCTTACTGACAAATATAATCGAGTACTGAGAACAGGGATTTACGGCGATTGGAATGCCTCGTTGTAGAAAGATTGCAATTGAGTGGTAGCAGTCTCTCAAATATTACTACAGCGATATTAACAACACAACGACTGGAAAGAATGTTTGCAGTGCTGCAAGATATCACATTGTCAATTCACCATCGCGCGGGGTAGCCGAGCGGTCTCAGGTGTTTTGTCACGGTTCGCGCGGCTCCCCCTGTCGCAGGTTCGAGTCCTCCCTCGGGCATGGGGGTGTGTGTGTGTATGTTGTCCTTAGCGTAAGTTAGATTAAGTAGTGCGTAAGCTTAGGGACAGATGACCTCAGCAGTTTGGTACCATAAGACCTTACCACAAATTTCCAAAAATTTGTCTATTCACTGTTAGACGGAAGTATCGTGAAAAGAGGATCCGATAACCTACGCGCTGGCATACGTACTGACGGATTGTGCTTTTTGAGCAGGGCGTTGGAATTATTCGCAAAGGTGGCGGTAAGGGGCGACCAAATACTCGCGGCCGCCAGAGGGGGACAGGAGGAGACGTAAATCTGAAAACGTGTTCGGCAACCTCCGGCTGACGTCGGGGGCAGTCGGCTCGCGGCAGCGCTGCCTCCATTCAATAAGCTGGAGGTTTCTTTGTTGATGGCTTCGGCACTGCCAATAGGGCTACCAAAGTTGAGAAGCGTTAACAAGCCCTCCCCCCTTTTACGCGTCTTTCCCCAAAGCCTTTTCTCCACTGGGGCCATCTTACCATCTGTTGTTGAAGACACAAGTAAACAGTTTCAAAAACTTGGTACCGCTCGGAGCAGACTTTCCACTCTTCTTGATCTGCGTGTTTCATTAACTCGTGGAATTATTACGTTCTACTTTTGTAAACGTTTTCTCCTTTCTGAGGGGTTTGTCAGTCTTCTGACTCGTTTTGTGTGGCCTGCTACGATTTTATCACTTTTACCGAACTCTTTATTTCAGATTAGGAGTTGCAACGAACGTCTTCAGTTGTTTACTATAAATATATATTAGTCTCTGCCGTCCTCTGTAATTTCTTCCGCGCTACGGTTCCCTTTCTTACAGTCAGTTATTATCTGGTGTCTTAATCTATGTTCTATCCAGTTAGCTATTCCTTTTGTCACACAGATTCTTTGAAAACCTCAGTTCTTATCCTACAGCCCGCTTAATTTCGTACATCCTTCCCTTAAACCACATTTCTGGAATTTCTTCCTCAAATTAAGCCTCCAGTTTGGTACCAATAGACTTCCTTTAGGGAATTTTGCTTTCTAAATAGCAGAATTCCTTCACTTCGTCCACACTTTCACAGAGGGTGGACCAACATTATTACTGATATTATTTAACACTCCAGTGTAATCCCAGTTCTGAAACTCTCATTGATCATAGATATTCGGGCTCAGCAGTTGAATACAAATGGCTGCATCCCTGCCTAACGTCCTTCTTGTAAATATTCGGCGTATGCCCCTTAGTTCGGATGGTGTAGTAAAGTAAAGCAGTCATTAACCCTAAGAATGAGCCGAACATCACAACTCTGTTTCTATTAGAGGTGTTATTTTCTCGAACTGGGGAACCGTTTGACACAACGGTACATAGAGACCGCAGATTTAGAAGTGGAACCGTAACCACGTGTTCGTATGCTTGCTACTGGACAGGGTTACGTGAATGCCACACGCTGTTTGTCAGCTTCGGTTTCGCAGTGAACATGCCCCTCAGTATCTGGTATTACAGACCAAGTACCATCGTCTCAATTATCGTAGCTGTACCCATCCATAAAACAAAAACGTTCTCCAGTCGCTCCTCTCCATCTCTGGAACAAGCTACACAACACTCATTATGATGTGCTACTCAAGAAAAAGCTGAAAGTCTTAGTTTTTGTCATTCCTATTTACGCTCCTTTCTCTTTTCATTTTTCACGTACTAACGTCACAATGTTTTCCCCCTATCTTTATTACTTGTTCCACGACTTCAACACCTCTCTCTCCCTCATTCACTCACTCATTGTTCTTGCTGTTCAGACTCTAATTGTACAAATCGCCTGAATTTTTCCTCCGTGCGCAAACAAATGTAAACAGTTATTTTCGCTCTCGTTATTCTGTTTCTGTCATTATTATATCGAAATACAAAAATTCCGTGTTAAATACAAAGTTATTATAACCCGTATCATAATGAACGTAATGATGAAATAGGAAGTTTACCTGGCTGGATGTCAGAAAGGGCGTTATGGCCCAGATATTTTTAGGATAAATAACACAGTCAGTCCTGTGATATCAAGTCTACAACGTTTAGATTATTAAAGTAAAGTTTACAATTCGAGCTGCGAATTTCGCTGCGCTGTAAAGTGTGACTGCCATGCACTCGTATTGGATTTTCAGAATCGCAAAAAACGTAGATAAAACTGTTTACGATTCCATTAAGTTAAGATAACCCATTACAATATAGTTATTGGAAAGTTCGTGAGTTTTAAAAACCAGGTATGAAACAATCTATAAGATTTAGCTTCGCTTACTATTAAGCCACAATAGTGGCTCGTGCCAATAATTCTGTAACAAGCATACTATTTCTACTCTGAAACGAAGAACATGAGAGTATATCACAGTAATGTCTTTGTGCACTTTCCTTTGTCCATGGCACATTATTTAAAATAAAGCTAAGCAATTACCTCTAAATTTTCCGACCACAGCTTGATATTCGTATCACTGCATAAGTGATAAACACTTTAAATTTTTTTTTAAGTTACCAGTATTTCGTAGCATCCTTTACTTTTCGCGTTCCTTAAATACCTACTAAATGAAACGTCGTCAATAACTGGTGTTAAATACCAAGGTTTCATCCAGATTCTGCATTTTAGCTATCCCCTGCTGTTTGCTCGGCTTATTATAACTCTTGCTGGGATGCTTCACATCCTCTTGTGCATTCTCCCTCCTATTTCTTCTGGCAGTTACCTCTTGAATTCTGTCTAGTGAATTTAACAGCTTTCTGTAGCACCACATGCATCCAGTTCCCATCACCTGCGTTTTGCATCTGCACAATGTAAATCGTACGCATTGTGTTTGACGTATCAGAAACAATACTAAAAGTCTCAAAACGATTTTCTCTTTGAGTTGAGTTCAACAAAGTGAAAGTGTCCCAAAAATCGAGTTAGCCATTGTGATATTCGTAAGTCACTAATTTTTGCGTTCATCGATGAAATAAATGCGAACGAAGCAAATGTCATAAGCCATTTGATGTATAAACTTGACCATGCTGCTAAGCATATTTTTGTATGTCGCCTCAGTGTTTCCTGATTACTTTCAAACCTGGCTACATATCCTACGCATCTTCATTTTCACAACAGTCATTACATCTTTCACTTAAGTCTGTACTCTGATTTGTTTCTTTCCTGTGTCTCTCAGTAATTCACAGCACGCCGCTGTGCAGCCACAAGTTTTTGAGTGGTTTTCACAACAAAAGTCAGTGCCTGACTGCCATATGTGAAAACGGCTAACACACAGTGATTATGAAATACGGGGCGAGCTTAGTCTAGAAGACTATTTGATTTACCAAAAGAAGTCCAGGCCAGTTTTACTCTTCCGTTATTTTATATTGCTGACCATTGAGACATTGCCTTGAACTTTGCTAAACATAAAAACTTCTCAGCTTGTCTTAGGACTACTTGTTAATTTGTCCGGTTTTCTTTTCATTGTATCCATTATAATTGTTTTAGTCTTATTATAATTAATTTTCTGGTCTACATTCAAATTTGCTGTATTATATTTCACAATTCTGTTGTTTTTCTGCACTAGAGGCTAACCGTTTATCAGCAAAACGCAAGGTGATTTAGATATGTTCCATTTACACAATCCACCTCTCATTTCCCAATTGAAGAGAAATGTAATAAGATATTAGCCTCGCAGAAATTGATAATAAGGTCGTCTTCAGTGCTTACCACTTAGCTTTTATTTTTCTGATTAAATGGGACTTTACACTACTCAACTAGCACATTAACACTATCGTCTGGTGTTCAGTGGATTGTAGTATTAATTTTAACAATTTTTAACCGTCTCTCCAAATAACTTCGGTGAAGAATCTGCTCCTGTGTGTTCGCGTTCTTTGCAAGATTATTATTACTGCCCGCACAAACAAATGTTGGGATTTTCAGTCAACAAAAAAAGATACTCGCTTTCATATAAATTCGTTTCGCTGTTTGCGTTGGCGATTATAAAAAAAAATGTGAGTATGTTGCCGACGATGATGAAATTTTGGGCCATTTTATCAATGGGAAAGAAATAGCGTAGGGCGAGTGCCTTAATGGATATCTATTCATAATGTACTCTTGTCTTCTTGTAGAGAGAAAAAAATTCTTTGTTTCTTGCATGTAAATGAAATACCTGTACAAGGGAAAATAGATTAGTCATTGAGAGTGCCTTCGCAAGCTTTAAATGAAATTGGCGGTAAAGGCAACGCTGATGTAACTGAGTCTAATTCAACACGACAGAAAAAGTCTGAAGAAGTATATATATGCCCACGCGTGGGTATTTGTGTAAATGAGCATGATCAGGATTTGCTAAAAAAGGTAGAAAAAGTTACCGAAAGTCGTCAGCTGCTGCTCAATATATTCCGTACAAATTGAAACTAGTACTTATTTCTTAGATGTTCTATAATTGTGTACAATGTGCGAAGTATTAGTTCTCTTCCGTTATGAGAAAGTAATCGTAATGACTATTGCCAACACTGTCAGATATTAAAGTTCCGCAAGCTCAGACGGTAGCTCTGATGGAATTATTTTCTGCTGTGAGTAACAGGAACCTGTTAGCTGTCGTTCGTCTCGGTAGCTGCGGCGTCAGCGCGGCAGAATGCCAACCGAAGGGGCCCGCGTTCGATTCCCCGCCGGGTCGGCGATCTTCTGCGCTCGAAGATTGGGTGTTGTATTGTCCTTAGGCTCGTATCGTCGTAACTAATAGGAAAATTGTCTCCAGTGCACTGTCGTATCGTCTTTCCATTAGTGAGATGGCTGCATGGGCACGAACCGGAAAAAAAACTGTTGTGTGGCATGCGCATTCCTGCCAACGCTGTACATGATTATGTTGCTATTTCTTTATTGGGAATTAGAGATAGAGTTCTGACATGTACACATTTAGTGTTTCCTTGATTTTCACTAATTAACTGTAAGAAATTTTGGAAGTTAGACGTCCCTGAATTTTCTATTTAACGTTCAACTGAAATGTGCAAGAATTTTCAGTAATGGACGTAAATACGTTTAATGAAAATTGGCACGTAAAGGTGACGAGAAGAGTTAAAGAATTGTTTCGGTTTGTTTGTGATAAAGAGTAAATACTACTCGCCCTTCTGTGTGCTAACCTAATGCCAGCTGCTACAGTTTCTGACGATTTTTGGTGTAGCTAATGCAGTGAACAACTAGTTATCGAACCGGAAGACTTCATTTTAGATATATTTTACTTTCGTTTTATTTCTGCGTGATAAGCCATAAGATCATCACTCGAATGAGGTGTTGGCTGAAGCATTGTATTGCGTGCAATAATGAAAATAAGCTGTATTTTACGACCATATAGCATAACTATTAAAACCTTAATGTTGGATCCGTAGACGTACGCACCATAATTGTAATGATCTCATATCTGATGATACGTAAGGACGAAACACTGTTATACTGAAATAAAAAAGCAAACTTCAGAACTCTTAGGTTACAGCTCAATTTGCATGTACGGTATAATTGCTCGCTAGGAATTATTAATGTGTATAGTTCACTTTCTGAAGTAAAAATAAATAAATGAAGAGTGGCCACGTCTTAGACAAGCACATCGGGTGATACGCGGAATATTGAGAATGGTGGAACATATAAGGAATCTGATGTACCGAGAAGTGCCCTCAGTTCGCCGGTATAAAAGTTTTTTAGAATGGAGTGGACTTGATGCCCTTGAGAACTGAATTACCAGAAAAGGCAAACGGCAACAGTGGCTTCATTACTTAGTGTTTCCTATCAAAGGAACCAATCACGCACTAGCACTACGTCGTTTATGAAAACGTAACTGTGGGAATTTGAATTTGGCTCATCCAACACGTCGTATATGTGGAACCTAACGAAACATATAGTGAGAATTCGTGAGAACAAGTTCGTTATTCATTACAAATCTGGCTTATATCGGTGAGCGTTTTCCCGGGGACTGTGAAGATTTTTCCTACGCTTACGTAAGTTACAGAATGTTCCTCACTGTTAATAAATCTCAGTCGCAAACAAGGAGAACATTTCGGTATTGTGGCAAGACATGGAGGCCTCACGAGAAGTAACTCAATTGGTTGTAGCGTTGTTAATATTGAACCACGCAGAAAAATGTCGCCCAACGTAGATATGTTGTTGAAAATAAAATTGATAACTATATTTATGTTATGTACTAATTAACATCTGTATCGTAGCCGTTTATGTTGTATCCTGTGAAACATATTGACTTATGATTATTGAGCAGGCATGTACAAGAGTAAACCCTATAAACCATCGGTCAACTACTTAAACCTAACTAAACTAAGGACATCACACACATCCATGCCCGAGGCATGATTCGAACCTGCGGCCGTACCAGCAGCGCGGTTCCGGACTGAAGCGCCTAGAACCGCTCGGTCACAACGGACGGCTTAAATTTATGAGACATAGAAGTTACTCCGTTTAGCTAACAATTGTAGGTGTTAGTCGTGGTGTAGTTTAAGGAAACCAGGAATTTTCCTGGTCTGCTTCAGCTAAACTTCCGGGAACATTAATCGGAATTGTTTTACCGAAATCATGTAGATGTAGATCTTACCAGCGATACTCTCGCTTTCGAAAACGCATCAGTCAGAGAAAAAGTCATGCAAGCAGTAATAATATTTTGCGTACCTGTTTTTCTGTGGCAACCACTAACATATCAGTCAAGATGGTACCATCGAATGAAAAGAATAAACTGTCTCTTGGCTACAGCTAACAGTTCACGTTTATACAGTGCTTACGGGTAGTACCATATAATTCACGCTCGTAGAATAGTCTCACTTTTATTTAAAAAAACTTAAATATTAAAACAAATACTTCAAAACATTTTGTGGAGAAAGAAACGCTCATTATGTAAATAGATCTATATAGGCTGCGATTTTATCATTATTTGAACATTATACAAAACGAAAATAATGGGTAGAAAGAAATCAGAGTTATGTTTGTGAAATGAACATCAAAACAAAAAAGAATATTAACTTAATTTGTGTGATGTGTAGTTCAGAAAGGTTTAGCATTCTGTGTGTGGTAAAACTACAGTGTATATTTACAGATCAACGTAATTTACTGAAGTATATTTTTGAGTTTATTATTATTATTTTTATTACTGGTTGTGATGATGTGTGTAGTAGCAGTAGCAGTAGTAGTAGTAGTAGTAGTAGTAGTAGTAGTAGTAGTGTATTGCAACTTGAATATACCCCTTACAGTATAATTTAATTGATATATTGCATATTTAAGGAGCTACTAATTATTTTTATTATTGCTAGTTGTCGTTACTTGATTCTACTACTTGCATTATGAAGCGATATATGCATCAGAAAAGTAAGAAACGGCATTCCCTTCTGTCAGTTAAACAGAGAAAAGACTGTTATTTCGCTCGTTCTACTCCATCTGAAAACACGCAGCCAACTATTGCAGCTGGACAGTAACTGAAAACGGTGCGTCTATGTTTACATACCAAGACACGAACGGCACTGCAGGCGAAGCAAGACCAGCGGTATTTTTTCTCGCTAAGAGGCCAGCCAGTGGAAGTCACAAAATATCCCCCACGTGGTTTAGTTTCGCCTTCGAAGCAGTTTGTTTCTCAGAGGATACTAAAGCGCATTGCGAACGAACAACGCATAGCTTTGTAGGTTTGGACGTTTAGGGGGAGCAATAAAACGAAAGACTCGAAATGGCCGTCGGTGAGAACCTAATGTTAGTGGAAGAAACAGTTTGTCATAAATCGAAGACTAACTCTTAGTAACTGGTTGTATCCGAAGGGAAACTGGGAACGCCTGTGCCGCAGTAGGTGTTCTTGCGGCTAGAATAGCTACCTAACAGACCTTTCCCTAGTTGCAGCTTAAACGACCACCTGTGGATCGCGTTCGTAACCTATTTTCGATTCTGGAAGGGAGAAAGTTGTTGTACTTAAGTAGTTATCGAATGACTAGTAGATGACGTTTAGAACGTCTTAAGTAGTAGACACTAGGTTATAGTTTGGGATGTTCTTGCCTTTGGTCCGTTGCAGTTGATTAGCAACACTGGCTAAACCGGACACGGAATCGATTTAACTTCTGTGGAGTAGCTCCGATAAAAGAAATAATAACTGCTCAGTATCTATACGGAATTTTACCCCGCGCTAATTCGTTTTGTAATTTACTATTACAGCTAATGCACAGTTTTACACACAAGGACATATTTCATTTTCGTTTGTTTCTGCATGCCCCATTGACGAGTACTCTTTAAACCCTTTTGTGTACTCCAAAAAGGAAAAAAAAATGTTTGTTGCAAAAGCTTTGTTGTTAATGACGCGTTTCGAACGGTTGGCGCATCATCAGATTATCTGTACGTAATAACAAAAAAGGTGTATGTTACATGTAAGTACGCGAACTTATTTGGCACCGACAGTCACCGAGACTGAGCTGTTTAGAGTTTTGCAATATTACGAACAGCTTTGTCGTATGATTTTCGTAAAAATCTGACAGGACAGAAGAGTTCACTACCATTTTCCACTAAATAAATTCTCTATAGCCGGGATAATACAGAGAAAGGAATAATACCTGTGACCGTACTGTCTTTGAAGTGCACGTGGTCCAACAGGTGGAGCCTCCCTGTATAACATTTTCGCTCTTGTCCGTATTAAATAAAGTTTCTATTTGAAATAACCATCATTCTACTTCCCACTCTTCTAATATAGATAGAGCGCAGTGTTTAAGACGCTGGACTCGTTCGGCCACCCCGATGTAGGTTTTCTGTGCTGTTCCTAGATAGACAGCGGTTCCTTTCGGAAAGGACACGACACATTTCCTTGCCCTAATGTCCTCTAATCGATGGGACTCCTTCCACAGTTAGAAGAGCTGAATATCTGTAAGTATGCACTACTACGTTTGTCCATATGTGACTGGGATGAACTGGTCGAGCACAGAACATCTTTTAAAATGTTGTTTATGTTCCTCGTGTGAAGGTGGGCCGCCCTTTGTAAATGTTCATCGTGTGTGTGCCATTAAACAGAGAATGGTGTGGTGTAGATTGTTTTCCAGTGAATCGAAGAGCACTCACATAGCGCACGTCCACAGATATGTTGATTTTAAAGTTCAGAACAATAACAGACATAATCATACAGCACTGCAGCAAACCCATAACGAATGCAAAACGAGGCCCCGGCAAGAAAACACGAAGACTGAAACAACCGTCTGAAGATGGAATTGTAAGAAATCGGAAACCGACCGTAGGTTGCTCCAAATAAACCTTTTTAAATAATACGTAGGGTGTTTGCTGTTTCAATTCAAACCTTACCGAACGTTGTATCTGCTCTGGGGTAAAAGTCCGCTGTTAGTGTGTCAAACCACGGTGACACCTATAATTTTTATAGTTTTTTCAACAAGGAAACCAAATAATCACCTTAACGAAATGGAAATACTCGTGGCAAAAATGTGTGTAGATAGTAAAATTTGTAATTTGAATAAATTTGAAATGCAGTAATCTAAGACAGAAATAACAGAGAGATTTCAGTTAAAATTAAATTACGTAACCAAATACATGCAAAAAGCGAAGCAAAGGAATTTACTTTCTGGATAATTAATCATATTGCCACAACCAATTTTTATTCTTAATATTTTGAGTAATTGAGAGTAATGTATACGTGGAAAAAAATAAATGTTTGTAAATCAAACAAAAGTCCGACTGTAACATAATTCGATGTCACTTCTTCTCTTCTTTTTCTTGTGTTTTCGTTACAATCCTTGTAAATTAGGGCGGCCTCGGTTTTGTGCCATTGCCTTCTCCTCTCCCCACGTTCTTCCTGCTTCTGTCTCTCTCCAGTGTCCTCCTCCATGACATCCTCTTCTGCGATGGCACGAGGGATTCCAGTTTGATTTTTGCTCGGCTATTTTTTTGTCTATTATCAGTATATCTACAGTCTTCTGGTTCGTATCTTGTGTAGCATTATGAAAATAACAGTACCATGATCATGATCTGCATTTGCTGTACTTGAATAGGTAAACCTATTCCCCTTCGGTGTTGTGGTTTCATCAAACTCAGCTCACTAGGCCGTAATTATCTTCCGATGTAAAGTAAGGGAGAACCTGTTGTCGGGAAACTCGATATAGTTTCCTGAAACTTTTATTTAATCGACAATCATAATTATTGTAGTGAATCAGGGGTTTCAGTGTTGAACTATATGCGATATCGAAACTGAATTCTAACTAAATGTGACGTAAAAACTGAGCTCTAATCCATCATACAATAACTTTTAAATGTACTGCTGTGATAGTAATGTGAACTGAAGATAGTTGCTGTGCAACCGAAACCGGAAATTGGGTACAAAAATTATGATACTGTCATTGAAATAAGATTTTCCAACTAGTAAAACGAACCACCGTGGCCTAACCCATATCGTCACAACGTCGTGCTTTACATAAAAGAAAACGACATCATTTGCAATATATACAGACGATACTACATAGCAAGAAAAGTCATAATTACAAAAAAAATGGCTCTGAGCACTATGAGACTTACATACTGAGGTCATCAGTCCCCTAGAACTTAGAACTACTTAAACCTAACTAACCTAAAGAAATCACACACATCCATGCCCGAGCCAGGATTCGAACCTGCGACCGTAGCTGTCGCGTGGGTCCAGACTGAAGCGCCTAGAACCGCTCGGCCACTCCGGCCGGCTCATAATTACAATGGGAGATTGCAAATAGAGCACACTGTTAAATATTTTCCTAGTTAGATTTGTAATTGTAATGATCGTGATTTTCCCCGATCTGGCGAGAAGTCGATACAACTAATTGTCTTAATGTACTCTCGGCAGTATTGACGTATACGTGTCGTTTCCAGACTTAATAGTTGCTACAGTTACAAAGGAAGTGCTGCTGGCAATGAGCTACATACTAAACCTACGACCAACTAGTCGCTGGAAGCATGCCTAAACAACAGTGAGCAAGACAGCGATTCGTAAAGAAATAAATATTGTACGTTGTGAATTTACATTTAGGCATCTCTTAGGACGATACAGTTTTCTGTTGAGCTGTGTAGGATAGCATCGCATACTAAACTGATAGACCGAATTATGTTGTCGAGAAAATGAGTTTCGGAAATTTTGAGGACCGGTGTTCTGGAGGATTATAAAACAGTTACGCAGCTTCCATAGTAGATCTCGTGTCGGGATCATTAGAATAAGGTAGAGCGTGGCGAAGCATGTGAGCAGTCATTTTTTCCCCGTTTCATACGCGAATCTAGTAGAACAAAATCGCTAATGTTGCTATCAAGCACTTTCTGCGTACACTGTGCAGTAGATAACACTATGTAGATACAGCCCAAGTGTGCCCTGTGTTAATACGCGTTAGGCGTGGGCATAGACCAGTCCTTCTCAGCTAGGTGAATCTGATAACTGCCTATGTCTTCGGTTTTTGTTCATCAGAGTACCTCACGAAAGGAAGTTGAGAGTTGAAACGTCCTGCCAACCTCTATTTCAGAGCGGGTGGAACGCAGATTCTGATGCACGAGCCTGGAGAAACATTTTGGGCGTGTTCTTTAAACAACGCGCTGCAAATGCACTATGTGATCAAAGCTATTCCGACACCCCTATATAATGCGGAATTGACCGTCAGTATGACAGGAGGCGGGGAGTATTTATTGTCAGAGAAGCAATGCAGAATGGGTAGGTTACGAGAGCTCAGAGTCTTCGAAAGTGGACTAGCCACTGTATGTCACCTGAGAAACAAATCCAGCAGAGACATTTCAGTCCATCTAAAGCTGACCGTGTTGACTGTTGGTGATGTCTTTGTGAAGCGGAAGCGCGAAGCAATAACAAGAGCTAAACAAACATTCGGCAGACCTCATGTAATGACAGTCGGGGGCAGTGGACCATGGCGGCGGATGGTTGTAAAAAGGTCGTGCGAAATAAGCGTTGCAACTGGCAGCCCAGCTAACACAATGGTTGTGCGTAGGAAATTAAAAAAGGTTGAGGTAGAGTGGTCGTAATCTGCGCATTTCTGTTGTCAGTGCTGCTGGTGTAAAGAGCAACGCCACGGAAAAGAGTGATTTGGAGCAATGAATCACTCTGTACCCTGTGGCAATCCGATCGAATGCCCGAAGAACACCGCCTGCTGTTATGTGTAGTATCAGAGTGAAGTACGGGCGAGGCGGTTGTCTTTCATTGTTAGGATGTGGTCAGCTTCTTGCATTTAAGATAAAGCTAAATCCGTAAGGATGCAAACAAATTTCACACTACATAGAGTATAGAAAGATTTCGTAGAAGATGATTGTATCACCATGATAATGCACCCTGTCAAAAAGCAGCGTCTCCGAGGCAATGCTTTGTGGACATTAACATTCGCCGGCCGTTGTGGCCGAGCGGTTCTAGGCGCTTCAGTCTGGAATCGCGCGACCGCTACAGCCGCAGGTTCGAATCCTGCCTCGGGCATGCATGTGTGTGATGTCCTTAGGTTAGTTAGGTTTAAGTTGTAGGAAACTGATGACCTCTGAAGTCCCATAGTGCTCAGAGCCATTTGAACCATAAACATTTAACATATCTGGGATAAGGTAGAACGTAGACTTCACTCCAGGCCCCTAATTCCATCATTACCTTTTGTGGTTTGGTCTGATGAGGAAGAATGGGCTTGCATTTGTCCACAGACGTTGAGACATCTCATTAAAATCGTCCTCTAGAGTTTACGCCGTCATAAAGCCGAAGGGTGGACATACCCCATATCAATGTTTGGGTCCTTTTGCTCAGATAGTGTAATTTAGGTAAACCGCAGGAAAATGTGATCCGGGGAGGTCGGACAGGACTCGAAACTTGATAGCGATATTTCGTACTTGTCTCATTCGTCAGATTTCCTTCTCCGTTGGTGGTGAACTTTGCACAGAGAAATGTCGTGTCCAGACCTGTGTGTATAACGTATTTCAGTAATTACATCATTGCAGTTCTTGCACAGCACCCGTGTACAGGCTCGTTGTTTACGACACTGTTAACTAGAACAGACTGCAGTTCTGAAGATAGCAAAGAAAAGCTACCGAGACCGAAACGTTATCGACAAATTCAACAGAAGCAAGACTGCAGAAATCAATGTCGAGGGATACAAAAGGGTAGCGGATGCTGAGAAGGGAGACAGGGCCGTAGCTTATCCCACATGTTACTCAGTCTCTGTATTGTGTAACCAGCATAGAAAACTAAGGAGAAATTTTGAAAAGAAGTAATAATTTAGAGATAAGAAATCAAATCTTTTAATGTTTGCCAATGTCATTGTAATTCCATCACAGACGCGAAGGACGTACAAGTTCAGTTGAACGGAATTGGTAGTGTCTTGGAAATATATTAGAAGATAAATGTCAACAAAAATAAAAAATTGTACTGGAATGTAGTCGAATTACAAGTGATAGTGAGGGAATTCGATCGGAAGTCAGGGAGTTTTGCTATCGTGACAAAAAAAACCGACGAAGGCAAAAGTAAGTGGAGATAAAATATAGACTGACAATAGAAAGAAATTTTTTTTAAAAAAAAGAGAAATAAGTTAACGTAAAATATAAATTTAACTTTTAAGGTGTCTTTTGTGCAAGCAGAGTGCCTGTAGCCATTGCCCAAGATAGACCAACTTAGAGAGCTGTATCACGCCGATCTGCTGTAACGACAGCAGAAGCAACAATAACCATATATTCGTAAGACTCGTGTACAGCTGCACGGCTGTTGAGCCAAAGTGCGTTATCTTGCTGGATGATTCGATAGTTAGAGCAGTGACTAGGGCAGCGGCTCTCTTACTTTGTCCCAGGTTCGATTCCCGGCGGGGTCAGGGATTTTCTCTGCCTCGTGATGACTGTGTGTTGTGTGATGTCCTTCGGTTAGTTAGGTTTAAGTAGTTCTAAGTTCTAGGGTACTGATGACCATAGACGTTAAGTCCCATAGTGCTCAGAGCCATTTGAACCATCTCTTACTTTGTAAGGTTTCTCTTTTAAGCCACTCGAATTTTAGCTGTGCTCCTTCGCCAATCTAATCGCTATCTGTAGTAGGAGACTTGAAGAATGATTGACTCGAACAGTGGATGTGAGAGTCCTGTGTTGCCAGCCAAATTATGAGTCAGAGACAGGCGGAATGAAGTACGTATCGCAGTGAAAGGCACGATTTGCGGCTATTAGACGAACACGAGTATCTCCGCGTGTGTAAGGGCTGTCTCGACTCTTTATCTTATGCCAGGTGGCACCGAATCTTTCGCGCTTCTCGTATCCTCCGTACCAGTATGTAGCTACTACACAACAGGTTCTAAATATTTAAAAAAAAGACCATTTTCCATCTCTACTATGACGTCAATAGCACAATGTATCCGCTGCTAAAAACTAAGAAACTCAAGCTGTGAGAACATAATTGTGCAAACACTATGTCATATTGTTCAGAAAGCTTAGATGAAAGATATACTATTCTAATTATCATTCTTGATTTCAACACATTTAAAAGCATCCGGAATCACTGAGTCACTTTTCAGAAGTCATTAAAGAGATACGTATCACCGTAGAAAGAGCATTACAATAACTTAATATTCTAAAGTAAGTACCATTTATTAATTCTAACCTCACTGAAGGACGTGCTATGGTCATATATAACCTAGTCAAGTTTTGTCCTACATAACCTTTACAGTACCGCATGTGACTCCTGGACTCGTAATAGGATGCGGTATATTTATTCATAACAAATCACATAAACAAATTTCACACATAATAGTCAGAAGATATCTCTCACAAATGAGAAATAATGCAGGCTCATAAAAAATGTCCCATACAGAAATCGGGAATAAAAAGTAGCATACTGAATAGTTACGTATCAAGAAATAAACAATATGTCTAAAGGTAAAAAATATGAGTAACTCTCGTCAAGAATTAATTATCGTACCTGTACATATACAAACATTTCAAGGTAGACGGTTGTTGTTG
This sequence comes from Schistocerca cancellata, assembly GCF_023864275.1. Classification (NCBI taxonomy): domain Eukaryota; kingdom Metazoa; phylum Arthropoda; class Insecta; order Orthoptera; family Acrididae; genus Schistocerca; species Schistocerca cancellata. Next base: position 916,521,433 of record NC_064629.1, read on the forward strand.
CCATACTAGCGCTCTGCGTAGTAACAGTGAGTTCTGTTTTTCTGTCACTCTCAAGATAAATCATCGCATGGAGAGCGTTGATGTATCGATATGAGTGCGAAACACTTAGTTGTCTCGCTGACGGTGCACGGAAAGAACACTACTTCCGTTGTTTTTTTCGAATTTTGCTGACATCGTCATTGAGCAAGATACACAGTTGCCCTAAAAGTTTCGTACACACATGCTTTTCAGCTTTTATTGGTATTAAATTTAACTTCAAATTGTTATTAGTTTATTAAAAGAATATACGCGTGTAATCTTCAACTAACAAAAAATTTAATGATTTTCTATGTAGAACTAAGTGATGAACGAGTAAAAAGTTTTCATATGGCTTTTATTCCGAGGATTTCATTAGTTTCTAAAAATTCCTATGGAGTCTTCCAGGCATCGACTCCTCCAAGAACAGCAATGATATTTCAGGACTTACTGCTTCCTTCTAAGTGCGTGTGAAACGTTTTATAGCCTAGCGTTTTGTGTTTTTATGTTTTGTGAGCAACTACGTTTTTTAGTATTTCTGTAAGCAAACATCCAAAAGTAACATGTTGAAGAAACTTATATTCTCTATAATAGTAAACGTGGAAGGAAATGGAAGAAAAGTTCCGATAAAGTGCGTTAAGTGAACAGATCGTGAAAGTAAACAATTAGGCATGTAGCTGCTGATAAACTGAATTTGCCCCACGCCACAGTACGGTAAATTATAAAGACATGTGTGGGAGCGCGCCAATAAACCTTGTGCAAGACGACCGAATGTTCCAAGGCTAATAATGCAAACTGTGTGAATACTTTTTCTCGCATGAAATGTTTATTTCTCCATCACTATTATGATTTTGCATACAAAATATTTACCTTTTTGCTATTTCAAGATTTCATTTGCATATTTTTACGGAATAATTAACAGTTTCGAATTAATTGTAATATACATCAAAATAGGGAGAGAAGCATGGGTATATGAATTAAGTTTCAGACTACTCTATGTGACGGAGACTCGACTGAATGGCGAATCAAGAATAGTAGTTGGTATGCGTCCCGTCCACTGAGGCCATGTTAGCTACATTCCACCGTTGGTTGGGAGACACTCCGCAAGAAATTAGTCGAAGACTTCCTCGGAGAAAAGAGTGTAATTACCTTGAAGAAATACACCTGGATAAGAGTTAAGGAAAAATTACTACTTTTATTTATGAAAGTAGAACGCCGGAAGTATATCTTCAAAGATGATTTCTTTTAATTCAGAAACGCCTAGATTATATACTAGATCAATTTATTTCGCGATTTTGTGTGTGTGTGTGTGTGTGTGTGTGTGTGTGTGTGTGTGTGTGTGTGTGTTTGTTTTTTGGGGGGGTGGGGGGAGGCGCCATTCTCAAGTGATTATCCGACATGATATGCCTCAGTACGTATTGTATACTGGACATTTTCCTAGTGCACAACCATGTTGACATATTTTGTGGCTCTGAGCACTATGCGACTCAACTTCTGAGGTCATCAGTCGCCTAGAACTTAGAACTAATTAAACCTAACTAACCTAAGGACATCACACAAATCCATGCCCGAGGCAGGATTCGAACCTGCGACCGTAGCGGTCACGCGGTTCCAGACTGAAGCGCCTTTAACCGCACGGCCACACCGGCCGGCGCGAAGACACATCACTTCACATAATAATTCGTAGTCAGTTCAATGTACGAGGGGCGTTCGATAAATAATGCAACACATTTCTTTTCTGAAAGTAGGTTGGTTTTATTCGGGATTCCAATCGACTATATTATCCTCCTCTCTTTAGGTTGAAATACACTATTTTTCAACATAATCTGCGTTTAGCGCGACGGCTGGGAAGTCCTGTATGGCCCCATGGCTCCACTCTAATGGTCGACGTCGCAGCCAACGTGATGTGCATCAGTAACGTCCTCGTAATCCACGTACTGCTTCCCGCGGATTGCATCTTTCATTGGACCGATCAGATCGAAGTCGGAATATACGAGATGCGGGCTCACACCTTTGAGTACTCCAACTGGTGGACGAATGTGTCTACACTAGCAACAAGACGTCCAGTTGAGCAGCGAGGTGTTTGATTGTGATCCGTCGATCACCTTAAATGAAACACGTTCCGGCATCGCAGGAGTCACAGATGTGTGCGGGAGATCGGACAGGTGTGCAAGAGCTTGATGCAATGATGACAGACCCCGCGCCCAACGGCTCACCGTGCTTTTGTCCACTGCCAGGTCTCCGTATACATTTAGCGAGCGCCTAAGAACATCTGCGATGCTCTGGTTTTCCGCCAAAAGAAACTCGGTGACAGCTGTCTGCTTGGAACGCATCTCCGCTGCAGAAGCCATTTTGAAGGCACCTATCGGAAGTTCATGAAACTATACGGGCTGAAGCAGGAATATTCCACGATGCACCACAACAGATTCCGCATTTTTTTCAGCCGCCACTGTCTGATAAAAAGAATGTGTTAAATTACTTATTGAACGCCACCTCGTAAATACCGGACCCTCTCTAGTATCAGACAACTACAGCTTGGCAAGGAATCTGTTTTTATCTTGCTGGACACTAGAACGATGTCGCCGTAATAGAAATGAAAGTATACTGTCGCGCTTTATGTCGAATTATCACTTGAGAATGATACTGCGATTGAGAAGTAAATCAATCCAATAACAGTTTAAGTGACATATGGTGCTTCTAAAATACTGCAGGACTGTGGCCCCACGTTAGTAATAAATGCGTAAGCTCTTGTTACTGTGAAGTCGTGCGTGTAGAATGTTCCACATTTTAGGTGCTGTTCTCGTTGTTGTTGTTGTTGTTGTTGGTGGTGGTGGTGGTGGTGGTGGTGGTGGTGGTCTTCAGTTCGACAACTGATTTGATGCAACTTTGCACACTTCTTTATCCCGTGCAAGGCCCTCTAGTTTCAGCCCCTCCTAATCCCTCCATTGCCAAACTGAATATTCCTTTATGCATCAGGATGCGTTCCGTTAACCGACCATATATTTTAGTCAAGGTGTGCCATAATTTTTTTTTTCCCTCAGTTTGTACCATCGTTCCAGTACCTTATTAGTTACTCGTTCTACACATCGAACTTCAGCTTGTTTCTATAGCACCTCATTTCAAAAAACTTTAGTTCTCTTTTTGTCTAAACTGCTTATCGTCCACGTTCACTTCCGTAGAAGGCTACACACAAATACCTCCAGGAAAGACTTCCTAACCCGTAAATTTAGTTGTTAACTAATCCTTATTTTTCAGAAATTCTTTTCGTGTTATAGCCAGTCTGCATTTTTTATTCCCTCTACTTCGGCCATCATCAGCTGTTTTGCTGCACATATAGCTAACTTCATCTGCTACTTGCAGTCTCTCATTTCCTTATCTAATAACCTCACAATCGGCTATTGTAATTAGACTACATTCCATAACCCTTCTTTTTTTGTGTTGATGTTCTTCGTGTAACCTTTTTTCTAGACACTGCCCATTCCATTCAGCTGCTCTTAAATGTTCTTTACTGTCTCTAACAGAATTGCAATGTCATTGGGAAATTTCAGAGTTTTTATTCCTTCTCTCTAAGTTTCAGTTTCTTTTGAAGATGTCTCCTTGGTGTCCTTTACTGCTTGCTAAATGTACAGATTGAATAACATCGGTGCTGGACTAAAACAGTGTCTCAGTCCCTTCTCCCCGGCCGGGGTGGCCGAGCGGTTATAGGCGCTACAGTCTGGAACCGCGCGACCGCTTCGGTCGCAGGTTCGAATCCTGCCTCGGGCATGCATGTGTGTGATGTACTTAGGTTAGTTAGGTTTAAGTAGTTCTAAGTTCTAGGGGACTGATGACCTTAGAAGTAAAGTCCCATAGTGCTCAGAGCCATTTTTTGAACTCCCTTCTCATCCACTGCTTCCGTTCATGTCCTTAGACCCTTATAACTGCAGTCTTGTTTCTGTGCACATTGTAAACGGCCTTTCGCTCCCTGTATTTTATCTTTGCTACTTTCAGAATTTCAAACAGTGTATTCCACTCAACATTGTCAAAAGCATCTCTCTAAATCTTCAAATACTGTAAAAGTAGACTTGCCTTTCTTCACCGAATCTTCGAAGATAAGTCGTAGTGTCACTATCGCCTCACGAATTCCTACGTTTCTTCGGAACCAAAAGAGGCGTTTCCCTAGGCGAGCCTCCACCGGTTTTTTTTATTCTGCTGCACATAATTCGCATTAATATTTTGCAATTGTGACTTTTTAAACTGATAGTTCGGTAATTATTCACAACTGTCTTCTTTCTTATTGGAATTATTACATTCTTCTTGAAGTGTAAGGGTATTTCCCCTGTCTCATAGTTTGCACCCCAGGTGAGATAATTTTGTCACGGCTGGTTGTTCGAAGATCGCAATAATTCTGAGGGAATTTCGCCTACTCCAGAGGCCTTGTAGTAAGATTATCACTGGCGAAATTAGCATGGCCACGTTCCTAAGACACTGCCCGTGATTGAGAGTTGGTTTTTATGCGGGGCAGGTCCCTTATGTATGTTCCACCTCTCTCTCTCTCTCTCTCTCTCTCTCTCTTCCTCTTCCTCTTCCTCTTCTCCCTCCCCCCCCCCCCCCCCCCCTCCCACTGTCGCGCGCGAGTGTCCTTGCTGACAGAATTGCTTTTTGCGCTGCGAACGTCATTTTTCCCCGAAGGGAGTTTATGACGTCCAAAGTAAACAGCATTTGTGCGACGATGTCCAGAGCAGGACGTAAGCTATACGGCGATGTAATCTCGTTCGGTGCGGCATCGAACGGGGCCCGTGAGATTTCCGGGGCGCCAATGAAGTCATCTTAGCGAATCGTAGACGAACTGCAGGCGCCGTCGTCGTCGTTGCTGACGCAAGCCACGTACACTCACATACACTGCTCGCTGTTCGAGACGCCTAAACGAGAAGCGACGAGCGCATATTTCGCTGCGTAGTGTTGAACCCATTTATGACTTAATGAGAACTGGGATTAAAAACAGCCAGTTTATTTACTGTTGTTAATGTTACCCTCAGTCCGAAGACTGGGTTCATGAGCTCTTCTTGCCAGTCTGTCTTCTGCAAATCTTCTGGAAAACATTTCCGCCACGAGTCAGAGGAGGAGAGGTAGTGGCGTGAAGTTCCTGATCACTGGACATTGCGCCCAGCGACCCGGATTACGTTTAAGACCTCTCCAAGGTGTCTCATGGAGGAAGAACATGTGACACAGTTGATGGCCATGCTGCTATTCTATAGGAGTATGCTGCGTGTCGGCATCGGATTTAACATCCTTCCTTCTCTCATCACGGAGACAAACATGACACCATACCCTTTAGTTAGATACAATTACGACAGAACCCTGACAAACCGCGTGGAAAGGAGCCATCATGTGCAGGGGACGAAAATTCCTTCTGACCAGGCAAGTGAAGTGGCCTAGCAACCGACACTGGTTTCCAGAATGAAATTTTCGCTCTGCAGCGGAGTGTGCGCTGATATGAAACTTCGTGGCAGATTAATAGTGTTTGTCGGACCGAGACTCGAACTCGGAACCTTTACCTTTCGCGGGCAAGTGCTCTCGCATCTGAGCTCCCCAAGTGCGACTCACACACGACCTGTCCTCACAGCTTCAGTTCCACCAGTACCTCGTCTCGTACCTTTGGAAGCTGTGAGGACGGGTCGTGAATCGCGCCTGAGTAGCTCAGATGGTAGAACACTTGCCCGCGAAAATCAGAGGTCCAGAACACTGCCTTGTGTATCAGTTTGAGCTTACTTAGTGATTTCAAGAATAGTATTCCATTGTAACTTTTTAATCCGTACACTTCTCTCCATTACCAAAATTATTTATTCTTTTATACACCAACATGTGAGCGAAGGAGGAGTCATATTTTACTCAGGATGCGTTATGGAGCTCTTTTTCTCCTCGATTCGCTCTCATGCTTCTCCTTTAGTTATCTAGTCTAGCAACCTGATCTTCAGCGTTCATCTGAAACTCTGTTACACAAGAATTCAAAAGCTTCTGTTGGCTTGTTGCCTATACCGTTTAACGTCCAGGTTGCAGTTCCATATAACGCTACACTCCGTTCAAATACGTACTTCCAGAAAATATACGAGACACTGAAATTTGTATTTGATAGGGGACCAGCCCTGCACGTATTTGAGAAAACCCCCGAGCGACATTCGGTGTGAACGGTGTGGCTACCCAAGGGTCGCTAATCCGTCCCGACTCAGTTCCTTGGCCCTTTTTTCTAGCGCCTCCGCTTAGATTTATACGAGTATTTCACAGCTGTTCTGAAAGAAAAACACGCAGCAGACTCTACAGAGTGAAATTTTAGTGTCACATCAATCCCCATTTGCGTGTTGTCTGGAATAAACCGTTGTTTCCGTCTTACTAAGAAGAAGGCAACTAGGCAAAAAGTCTTAGACTCCCTTTAGTATAAGAGGAAATTTCTCGTTTAGCGCACCATTAGACTATAGCTGGGGAACGTGTGTTCCAGGTAAGTAAAGTTTAGCCATCGAGTCGTCCGTGACATTTATTAACGACCCAGGCCGAACTAATTTCGCGAAACCATCAGATATCGTAAATCACCATGGATACCCGGCGAATGGAATCCACGTGCCCGCAGAAACTTCTCTCTGCAACACCCACCATGCCCACATTCGATAACTTACTAAAACACCTTTTTGTCGCTGTTGTGTAAGCGCAATAGACGTTTAGTTTATGCACAACAGGCGAGCTAGTTCTGAATTGCCACAAGCATTTCTTCAACTTGTACATGGAAACGGAGTCTTTCCTTAAGCCGCCGGCACGTGGAGCGTGCCTAGTGCAACATGCTGCTGAACACTCGGGAACGACTGTACATCCGTACCTGTGTCTCAACGTGGTATACGCGATCGCAACGCGCTCCGGTCACAGTTGTCGGCTGTATCTGGCTCGCAAATCACGCACTTTGTTTACGATATGCACGAGCGTAAAATTCCTGCATCAGCTCTGTTACAACGTACATATCTTCTCTTCTCCATATGCTATTCGTGTTGTTTTGTCTGTAGTACACATGAACAAAAACTTCAATATCCGTGAACATGTTAGAAGAGTGAAAAAGGGAAGTTCCATATACAATCAGTTTGGACAGCAGCTTACGAAAATTTCATTACAAGTAGTACAATACAAATTTACAGCACTCATCTATATGAGACGAAAAGTATTTCATCATTCTCACTTTGTTGTGAAAATCTTAGGTCATTCTTATTTGATCGTTGTTTCTATGCTGTTGCAGAATCTTTACGGTAAAAAAAGTTCACGTAGTGCACACTCTCTCGTATATAAAGCCAATCATCTTCTGAAGCCTTTATTCGCAAATACTTTATTAAATGACATGCACCAATAAAAATGTGCTTTTGGTGGATCTTCACTGTGCCTGTGCCCTGAAACGATATACCTTCATAATTACCTGTCTGCTTATTGTCGTTACTAATAGAACATGTAACTTTTGTATCTGTGTGCAACACAATGTTTCGTATGTGTCTTCTAATGATTTCTAATATTTTTATGTGTCCCATTATCTTGGTTTTGTAACTCATTTTTATATAGCTGCATATTTTATCATATATATGACGATGGCAATGTCCGAAACGCATAATACTAGAATAAGAACGTGATCTTGCTTCCATTCAATTACTTTTTCCTCAGCGACCTGTTCAGCATTTTGCAGACTGCGCATATTTTTCAACATGGTAGCAAACCTCCTTCGTGTCTCAGTTATGTTAGGAAATCTACAAATTTCTGGTTTTTTTGGAGAGATGATTTACTACACCATTTTTATTCTTTTGACGAATCTGATTTCTTGTGGGCTACTAGCAGTGGCGAGAACTATTATTGGATTATTGTCTTACCATTTTGTGGCAGACATACAGCCTTTAATGCGTAAGACGAACTTCCCATGTTCTAATTGGCCCTTCCTACTTAAAATGTTGGGTAACCCCATCCAATTTGCCCTGACTGCTCACAAAACTAGATTCGTACAAATACTTATACGTCAATAACCGGTAAGGAGCGAAGTAGTAGTCTAAAGCGACAAACCGATGAGGCTTCATGTATGTCTTGCATCTCTGTACAGCAAGTTTTTCGAGAATAAAACAAGAGTATTCTTGTCCGTGAAGAACAGCCTGTACGTAACAGATGATTTAATAAAGGTGAGAGATACCTTCACTGATCTCCTCTCGCATAAAAATGAAGGAAATTGCGAAAACTGCACTAGATACGCAACTGTAACAACAAGAAAAAAATACGCTCTTAAATGAACAAGCGATGGACCTGTCGGTTTCAAATAGTTCTTAAAGCCCAACATCAAAACGAATTACCAAAGAGAAGGGGCACATTAATGCCCCCGTGTGCACTGAGACACGTGACTTATTGGTCATGAAAAGTTTACATGGAACTGCGAGAGATGTTGACGAATACCCAGTGAATGGCCCTTATTGCAGTTCTCAGACAGTTGTGCAGGTGGCACAGTATAGGTTCCCAGTGTTCACATGTATAGGCTTTTAACGTAGCACTGTACGTTTTACAGTTACGGGTGATGTAGGCGTACGACGAAACACGACCTCGTGTTGTTGGCCGCTCGAGTCCGGCGGCACAATAAACTGCGCGGCTGGGCTTCTGCGTAGAGAGCAAGTAAATCGAGCGCGACAGAAGAGCACGTAAAAACTTGCTTTTCTCAGAAGTGGGAGTCCGTTGGCTTGTGTTTCAGTTGCGCTCAGCAATAAAGCGACTGTAATGACGCCGAGCCATGTTAAGAAGTCCCACAAACTCACCAAAATTTCAACGTTCCCGTAAGTTACACAATAGTTTTCCGTGTTTCATCACTGTTCCTTCTCACGAAACTGTGAAATCTCTCGGTGGACGGAATTCCACGGCGTGGTAGCGACCTCTCACACTCTGGGAAGTGATCATATGAAAGCAACTGGCATCCGTGTGCCCTCGAGATGGACACAGAAGCCGTCGTGCATTCGAACGTCGACGTTGAGTGTGCCCAGTTTCTGACGTCAGAGCGCGGAAAAAGCACGTTCGGAAGCAATATCAATCGTGACAGATATTCTGACATTGCGGTTGAACGTAGGCCAATGACATGGGAGAATGCCACCTACGTCACATGCACGCCATCTATTTTCAATTCAGAGTCTGAAGACGCCATATTAGCTTTTGTGGTTTTGTATTATAACCTACGTGCTGTGAATATATCCCGTTTCGAAGCGCCTGAAAACTGATCTCTCGAAAACCCGTCGTTTACTGATGCGATTCGTTGTAGTAAAATGACGGGAAGCGTCATGTTCGTGGTTAAATAAATCCCTCCGCTATACCTGTACTCGTCCACACATTTAATTGGGAGTCACTGCGTGGTATCGGCGGATAAATACGACATTGCAGGTCTATGTTGTTAAGAAGAACGGTCCAATGTTCCCTCGGACATACATGCGTATCCGAAGGAACAGACACTGCGACTATGAAATACATGAAATGAAATGATGCAAGAACGACGACAGTGCAAATTGGCTCTGGCCGTGAGTCGTGCACGGATAGACAAAGCGGTTAAGGCGACCACTCTCATGACGCGGGAAATCCGAATTCAGGTCCCGCTCCGGTACGAATTTTCTTTGTCGCCATTCCCTTGTACAGATGACGTGTGTTCGTATTCGCAGCTGCGAATACAATTCTTGTATTTCAAAACTGCTGTAGTCGCCGCAGTGCATGTTCGCATGTCCGAAGGAACATGGCATCGTTCTTAACAACACAGGCACTGCAATATCGCAGTTCAATGACTGGATATCCCACATGCGGAAGACGTCTATGACTTAGGGATACAAAAGCTGGGTAGAGCGTTATGAAAAATCTATAAACAAATGTGGAGACTATGTAGGAAAATACAGAAACATGTAAGGACTTAAACAAAAACAGCTTTTGTAAGAAATCCCATCATACTTTCCGAGTAGCACCACTACTTAGTTTCACTTGCGCAATGAACACGAATGTGTTTATTACTACACGAGTCTTGCGACAAGAGTGTGTGTGTGTGTGTGTGTGTGTGTGTGTTTGTGTGTTTGAAAGAGAATTCCTAAGGGACCAAGCTGCTGAGGTCATCGGTCCCTAGACTTACACACTACTTAAACTAACTTATGCTAAGAACAACACACACACCCATGCCCGAGGGGGGACTCGAACCTCCGGCGGGAGGGGTCGCACAATCCGTGCCATGGCGCCTCAAACCGCGCGGCCACTCCACGCGGCTGCGACAAGAGTGTTCAAGATAAAACCATCAACTGTGCAGTGATATTGTGATCTCATAGTGTTAGCTTTTCCCCCGCGGAGTTTTCTCCCCGCTGGCGTTACACCTCGTAATAACAGAACAAGCGCAGACTATCGTGTAATGTTACAGTTATCCATTAATCTGAAATGTACGATACGGAGCCATTAGTATTTACCGAACAATCCACAGCTCTTTCACCATAATATATGTGCTGGAGAAGCTGTAAACATTGAAATACGGTAGTTCTCCAGTATGTCGCGGATCTGGAAAAACAGTCGTTAACGAAAGCTGTGGCGTTCCGCTAACCGACTAGTGCGTCGTAGCAGATATAAGTAAAGGGCTCAGTTAATTTTAATGTCCGATTCGTGATTTTTGGTAGTAATTTTCGAAGAATGAGTTTTTCCAGTTGAGAGAAAAAAGTAGCCATATCAGCATCTATTGTAAAGGAAACTTACTATCGTATTTTAGATTTTCGAGTGGGTGTTTTCATAATTCAGACGCAAGGTAAAACTGTCTACCCCAAGGTCGGTTTCAATAACGCAGTGCTCTGCGTGGAATGGTCGCATTGCAAGGGATGAGCTCGTGGCCTCTTAGACCTTTGAACTGACACACCAAGCCGGTTGTAGGAGACCTGCAGTTTAATCAGTACTTCTACCCGCGGGTCAGCTTCTCATCTTTTCCGTATTAAAAAAAAATTCTGGCAAGTGACTCGAAGATACCTGAGGATGACCGAGGATTCACTGCAAACTTCAGGATTTGTAGTCGGACATCTTACCACTTAGACGAACAATACAAAATTTGGTATTAAAAGGGAGATTCATACAGTTGAAAGATGGTCCTAAGTTACCGAAGTTGAATTTTTGGATCAATAGTTGTGAGCATATTCGGAAAGATCGAAATAACTGAACTTTCATCTACATCTACGTGATTACTCTGCTATTCACAATAAAGTGCCTGGCAGAGGGTTCAATGAACCACCTTCAAGCTGTCTCTCTAGCGTTCCACGCTCGAACGGCACGCGGCAAAAACGAGCACTTAAATTTTTCTGTGTGAGCCCTGATTTCTCTTATTTTATCGTGATGATCATTTCTCCCTATGTAGGTGGGTGGCAACAGAATTTTTTCGCAATCGGAGGTGAAAACTGGTGATTGAAATTTCATGAGAAGATCCCGTCGCAACGAAAAACGCCTTTGTTTTAATGACTGCCACTCCATTTCAAATATCATGTCTGTGGCTTTATTTCCCCTATTTCGCGATAATACAAAACGAGCTGCCCTTCTTTGTACTTTTTCGATGTCTGGCAGTCCCACCTGATGCGGATCCCACACCGCACAGCAATACTCCAGAATAACGCGGACAAGCGTGTTGTAAGCAGTCTCTTTAATACAACTGTTGCACCTTCTAAGTGTTCTGCCAGTGAATCGCAGTCTTCGGTTTGCTCTACCCTCAATATTATCTATGTGATCGTTCCAATTTAGGTTATTTGTAATTGTAATCCCTAAGTATTTATTTGAATTTAAAACCTTCAGATTTGTGTGACTTATCGCGTAATCGAAATTTACATGATTTCTTTTAGTACTCATGTGATGAACTTCACACTTTCCTTCATTCAGCCACTTTTCGCACCATACAGATATCTTATCTAAATCATTATGCAATTCATTTTGGTCATCTGATGACTTCACAAGACGGTAAATGATAGCGTCATCTGCAATCTATCTAAGACGGCTACTCAGATTGTCTCCTATGTCGTTAATATAGATCAGGAACAATAGAGGGCCTATAACACTTTCTTGGGGAACGCCGGATATTACTTCTGTTTTACTCGATGACTTTCCATCTATTACTACGAACTGTGTCCTTTCTGACAGGAAATCACGAATCCAGTCGCACAACTGAGGCGATACTCCGTAGGCACGCAGTTTGGTTAGAAGACGCTTGTGAGGAACGGTGTCGAAAGCCTTCTGGAAATCTAAAAATATGGAGAAAAATTTGACATCCCCTGTCGATAGCACTTATTACTTCATGAGTATAAAGACCTAGTTGTGTTTCACAGGAACGATATTTTCTGTATCCGTGCTGACTGTGTGTCCATAAATAGTTTTCTTCGGGGTACTTCATAATGTTCAAATACAGTATATGTTCCAAAACCATACTGCATATCGACGTTAGTGATATAGGTCTGTAATTCAGCGGATTACTCCTACTTCCCTTTTTGGGTATTGGTATGACTTAAGCAATTTGCCAGTCTTTAGGTACGGATCTTTCTGTGAGCGAGTGGTTGTATATAATTGCTAAATATGGAGCTATTTTATCAGCATGCTCTGAGAGGAACCTGACTGGTATACAATCTGAACCGGAGGCTTTACCTTTCAAAATGGTTCAAATGGCTCTGAGCACTAGGAGACTTAACATCTGAGGTCATCCGTCCCCTAGAACTCAGAACTACTTAAACCTAACTAACCTAAGGACATCACACACATCCATGCCCGAGGCAGGATTCGAACCTGCGACCGTAGCGGTCGCGCGGTTCCAGACTGTAGCGCCTAGAACCGCTAGGCCACCCCGGCTGGCTGCCTTGCCTTTATTAAGTGATTTAAGCTGCTTTGTTACACTAAGGATAACTACTTCTATGTTTCTCATCTTGACAGTTGTTCGTGATTGGAATTCAGGAATATTTACTTCGTCGTCTTTGGTGAAGGAGTTTCAGAAATCCGCGTTTAATAACTCTGCTTTAGTGGCACTGTCATCAGTGACTTCACCGTTGTTATCGCCCAGTGAAGGTATTAATTGCGTCTTGCCACTGGTGTGCTTTATGTATGACCAGAATCTCTTCGGGTTTTCTGCCAGATTTCGAGACAGAATGTCGTTGTGGAAATTATTAAAAGCATCTCGCATTGAAGTACGCCCCATATTTCGAACTTCTGGAAAACTTTGCCAGTCTTGGAGATCTTGCGTTCTTTTAAATTTGGCATGCTTTTTCCGTTGCTTCTGTAACAACGATCTGACCCGTTTTGTGTATCAGGGGGATCAGTACCATCACTTATTAATTTATGTGGTATATATCTCTCAATTGCTGTCGATACTATTTCTTTGAAAACGTTCCACAACTTTTCTACGCTTACATGATCAGATCGGAAGAAGTGAAGACTGTCTCTTAAAAAGGCGTTAAGAGCATTGTATCAGCTTTTTTAAATTGATATACTTTACGTTTCTTTTTTATGGTTGTACGTGTTACGGTATTCAGCCTAGCAGCAACTGCCTTGTGGTCGCTAATCCCTGTATTCGTCTCAATTCTCACTATTTGTCCAGGATTATTTGTTGCTAAAAGGTAAAGTATGCTTTCACAACCATTTTCGCTTCGATTGGGCTCGTGACTTAATTGTTCAAAATAATTTTCTGAGAAAGCATTCAGTACAATTTCGGAAGACGTGCTATGCCTGCCTCCGGCTTTAAACGTATAATTTTTCCAGCATATCGATGGTAGATTGAAGCCACCACCGACGATATTTGTATGAGCCGGGTACTTATTTGAAATGAGACTCAAGTTTTCTTTGAACCATTCAGCAACAATATCTTCTGAATCGGGCGTCGGTAAAACGATCCAATTAATAGATTAGTCCGATTGTCACGTATAACCTCGACCCATATTATTTCACACGAACTATCTATTTCAATTTCGCTACAAGGCAAACTACATCTGACAGCAATAAATACTCCACCACCAACTGTATTTAATCTATCCTTTTTGAACACTGTTAGATCGTTTGCAAAAATTTCGGCTGAACTTACTTCCGGCTTTAGCCAGCTCTCTGTCCCTACAACTATTTGAGCTTCAGTACTTTCTATTAGGGCTTGGAGCTCTGGTCCTTTCCCAACACAGCTACGACAGTTTACAATACCAATCGTTTCTACAACTACCTTACTGTGTTTACCTGTCCACTTTTAGACGGACGCCCCTTCTATGGTTTCCTGAGACCCTCTAACCTAAAAAAACCGCCTCGTCCCTTCCACACAGCCCCCGCTACCCGTGTAGCCGCCTCCTGTGTGTAGTGGACTCCTGACCTGTTAAGAGGAACCCGGAAACCCACCACCCGATGGCGCAAGTCAAGGAATCTGCAGCCCACACGGTCACCGAACCGCCTGAGCCTCTGATTCTGACACTCCACAGAGCTCTGCACCAAAGGACTACAGTCGGTTCTTAGTGTACTCAGTCGTACATTGAAGAGAAAACAAATAAATGGGAAAATGAGACGTTAACAAAAGTAAAGAGATACCCGGACCTCTTTTCGAAGCTCGAAATTCCAACGAAGTAATATAAACTACAAACAAATTTAAGTAAGCTATCGGTTGCTACTATTCTTCCGTTGGTTGGTAGGTTGATTTTGGGGAGGGGACTATACAGCTAGATCATCGGTCCCACCAGATTAGGGAAGGAAGAGGAAGGAAATCTCCCGTGCCCCTGTTCAAAGAACGCGTTTCGGCATTTGCCTGAAGCGATTTAGAGAAATCACGAAAACCAAAATCAGGATGGCCGGGCGCGTGTTTTTCCGTCTTAGACGTATTACACGAGAAGCCTTTAGGTTTTCAAATAAAATAAAAGTGAAACGAGTCTGAAACTCCTGTATGCTAAGACAAAAACTTGTAAATATTTAACAGCTACTGTGGAAAACGTAAATTCAGACATATGAAGTAAGCTAAAGTAATATTTTAACATTGTATGAGGCCTCATTAGAGGATAGCAGCAGGAGTAAAAGTGCCCTGTAGCTACGCAGGGGGACGTGGTAAACATCCTAGAAACGCTCTTTAATTCGGCGCGTTATTTCCCTTCATTCCTGTCAAGTTGTGACACCATAAACACACTTCTTTCTGAACAGTAATGTAATTTTTTTATTGATTCGCCTGTGAATGGTGTAGGCTAAATGGCTTAGAGACTAAGTGATACGAGGGAAGCTTGCCGTGTGCCATCGACGTTTTGCTCTCAGTTTCATGACCAGGTTTCGCTTCCAGCACGCGAACTGCGCGTTAGGTAATCCCCCATACACTTGTTCCGCTGTGGAAGTTGCTCGCGCAGTTATCTACATGTCGCGTGGGGACCAGCTTTGTCACCACCATCCATCAGATAAATCTAGGAAGCTTTGGTGTCTTTAAAAAAAAGGGGGGGGAGGGGAGAGGGCTTGTGCAGCCTCGGCTAGATCACTAATGGTGCAGTAGTCAGTGGACAAGGCAGAAACCGAATTTGAGATTTTTTATGTATCACCTCTCTTACGCTGTAGATCATTGTAACTCTATGTTGCAGTTTTCCCATCGTAATCAGAACTGAATTAAGACTCGATTATGTATACTTCTTGCATCATTATTCCGGCTGGCAACGAAGTCGCCATCGTAAGGCAAATTTTTACGACTGGAGGTTACTGCCGGACGTCGCTATGTTCATAAAAAAAAAAGAATCGGTGCAGTGCTGCATGCCCACAGTTATTGGCGGTATGACAGCCTTCTATCGACTTGAGCTGCTTCTGAAGCGTGCCCGCGCAGTTCAAAACTCGCTAGTCACTTTGATAAGATTATTAATTATTGATGATTGTGGCACTAGGTAAAAATTGGCTCTGAGCACTATGGGACTTAACTTCTAAGGTCATCAGTCCCCTAGAACTTAGAACTACTGAAACCTAACTAACCTAAGGACATCACACACATCCATTGACTCTAGGTGTTTAATGTTGCCTTTATGTACAAATTAAAGGCATGGCATATGCATAAGACAAGGGACCCGGTGATTTCTGCAGTCCTGAAATCTCATGATAGTATGTTACTCAAAAAAGGGGGCACAGAAGAAACTTTTTGTTTTGGAGGACTGCTACAGAATGAAACGCCACTTCAAAGGAGACCGCGTGCAAGATGTATTTTTGAATGCCTTTACACTGATTGGGTCTTCACTTTCGTGGCATGAAGGAATACTGAGCGCGCTATTGTTGTAACGATCGTGTTTTGTCAGAACGAGATACATGTAGGTGCTTAAGGAGTTTGAGTGAGAATTACTAGGAGAAGGGACTGTCGGGGAATGCTGGTAGTTACATTTAGAGAATAACCGATAAATCTCAGATTCTTTAAAGAATTCGACCCTCACGTGTAAAACAGCCTCAAACACGTGATTAGTTTACAAATAAGTTAGTGTCTTTTCAGTTTTACTAGAGAGTTTTAAACTCCGCGGCCACGCCTCAGATGCAGCTCCAGTCGACAGAGGACTCTCATATCGCCAGCGCATATGGGCACGCACCAGTGCACCAGTTTTTTAATTTATTATTTGTTTACACTTTATGCCCTTCGGTGGACCGCTCTAGTCACGTATACAAAGGTTTGTACAGGTTGGTGTCATTAATAATACAATAAAGTTTTGTAGTTAGTCAATACGGCAGATCAATACTGCAGTGGTTATACAGGGATTATTATAATTTATCATTATGTGAAGGATGTTTTGCTCTTCTGTCTGCCCGATACTACTTCATTCGTGACCGAGCGAGGTGGCGCAGTGGTTAGACACTGGACTCGCATTCGGGAGGACGACGGTTCAATCCCGCGTCCGGCCATCCTGATTTAGGTTTTCCGTGATTTCCCTAAATCACTCGAGGCAAATGCCGGGATGGTTCCTCTGAAAGGGCACGGCCGACTTCCTTCCCCATCCTTCCCTAATCCGATGAGACCGATGACCACGCTGTCTGGTCTCCTTCCCCAAACAACCAACCAACCACATTCGTTTTGATATTTTCTTTCTCTTTTTGTCTGAGATTCCTCTACCCTTAGCCCTTTATTGATCTTCGTTTGTAGCCTGGTTGGTGTGTCTTGCCGTACTCTGATTTTCTCTGTTTTGTTTTTTAAGTCATCTACTGTAATTTGGAGTTCTCTTATATCTTCCCTTATTTCTGTGATTCATTTAATGTTGGTCGTACTATTCCACAACATTTTTATGAACATAGCGCGACGAACCAGTAATCTCCAGCTAAACATGTAAGCGAGAAAAACTTTAGAAAAGGTTTGAAATTAAGTTTACAGTTTGTTGAAAGTTTGTAACTGCTCTAAGTATCAAACACTTAATGGGTATTGTGTTGTAATTTGCGATCCACTTGTAGTAAAAGCTAGTTTTTCACGCATCTCAATGTTTCTTCACGATATATCTCTCGAACTATCTGTCGTTCAGTGATATAATTTTGTAGATACATCCACTGGTATATAAGCGTACTGTCTGCAGAACGTGTTGCAAACAGAGATAGTAGTCAAGAAGTAATAAATTATAACGCCATGCCTGCTCCTGAAGTTTTACTGCACGAACAACAAAAATGTAAACAATAAACTCTTTTCCCTCCTTCATTTTGTGGGGGTGTTAAGCGATAAGAAGTTTGTAAAGCGTCGAAATTATGAGTAAAGTTTGTTGGAAGTTGCAAAGTGCTGTAATTCTCAAATACTTTATGAATGAAGTCCGAGTAGTTGCGCGCCGCCAATTCCGCTGACACGCACTCCCTAACTATAATACCTCTAAATAAAATACGTCTAAATAAACAGTTTATGACAGCATTTTAAATGTGTGAAATGCTGAAAATCAAACTTTTATTGCCCCTGGAAGCAGATATACAGGCAACTTGCTAACGTAAGCGGGTGACGTGCATCGGGTCCGCCATTTAGTAATTTACATATGTAATATAGATAGTTAACCGTTTCTGCCGTCTTCATTGCGTAAGTTACTGATGACCGTAAGTACAAGACAGAAGACACTAGCAAGCGCGCCGAGGAATATATTTGGTGATTCTTCAATAGCACCATCTGCGTACGTGGCAGGAAAAGGGTGAGTGGTAGGAGGGAATTAATAATGTTTGGAATTTGTGGAGTGTGTAAAGCAGCTCCATTAGTAGCGGAGATGCCGTGCTGCGGGTAGAGCCGTCTACACGGAGTCCAGTGACAGCCTCACGAGACGCCCTTTGCCGTAACTTAACACGTATTACTGCCGAAATTAAATTTCCGAATGCCACAAATGGGTTCGCTCGTTTTTTGTTTGTTTTTTGTACATTTTGGCGTCGACTGTAGGCGACGGTTGGTCAGTCGTGATTTAGGCGAGGTTGCCGTTTTAAATTGATTTCGTCATTAGGGAGCGCGACGTGCCATCCGATGGCTTTATGTACGCAAATACGGTTTCCTATCTGCCAACATTACACTTAGCTCAGCCGGATGCGAACGAATGCATCAAATCATCCTCCTTTTTTTTCCCTTTCCGTTTCTTGTTCCTCTCTTTTTACTGCGAACTAAAAGCATGTACGAGTTCCGATTGGGCCTTAATCCGAGGGGCTGATAAAAATTCGAGCCCGCGTGAGTGATTCATCGTAAGTGTTTCAAAGCTGTCTGTTCCTCGCCCGATATATTGGCGACGAAGGTTGTCCTCTCTCGGATATTACCATTTTTGGCGCACACCTACTCTGCGATATCTTAAAACTTTTGGCCGCCGTCTACAGATTGTTCTTGCAGAATACGCCTTTGTCTTTCACCTATGTGGTGTTACGAAACGGCTGTAAGATCTTCTTTCTCATCAGCCGCCACGTCCGTTTCAAAACCTCACAAAACCATTTTGTAACAATTCGCTTGTTCTTCCTAGAACTACGGGATGCCTGTATACGACATCAACGCGCTGCAAATCGTTGCGGTGCTCTCTGCCCATTAAACGAAGAAAATGCACCGGTGTCGGCTGTGAAACTGGATCAACTCCCTGCACTGTTTTATTTAGTTTTGATAACCACAAAGATACAATTCTGATACACTCTGTCAATAACATCTGACAATCCGATTCCACTATCACGGCTCTAACAACGAAGACGGAATAAAAATTGTTTTTAAGTGCGGGGATGTGTGATTTCTACATCCCATTTACCTGTAAAATTCTACAGTTAAGTGCTATCGTTGTTTGAAGGTAAATAGTGCAGAAGCGTAAGAGCGAAAATTAGCTTTCATTCGTGTTGCTAGTCTTTTACCGATCTTCTAATTTCAAACGACTCACATTGTGACGGATTTGCACATTAGCCGGCCGGTGTGGCCGTGCGGTTCTAGACGCTTCAGTCTGGAACCGCGTGACCGCTACGGTCGCAGGTTCGAATCCTGCCTCGGGCATGTATGTGTGTGATGTCCTTAGGTTAGTTAGGTTTAAGTAGTTCTAAGTTCTAGGCGACTGATGACCACAGATGTTAAGTCCCATAGTTCTCAGAGCCATTTGAACCATTTAACCATTTGTACATTAGATGGAAAGAAGACCTTGTTTGAGAAGTGGATTCCGTGCCTAAACAGCAGAAAGATTAAGCTATTAACTAACAGAAAGTAATAAAAAAACACATTGTCGTTGTCTCTTACCACTCGGCCGCTGTATCGAGACTTCGTCGCTTTTTTTCGAACCAGACGGCGCGTTGGTAGAAGGTTAGACCACAGCTGGGAGACTTGGTGGTCCGCGTGCAAGCAAAGGGCAATCCTCGTGTCAGATATACGAGGACGTAAATGCGGTAGCTGGCCGGGGCCGGCTGGTCCTGGCAATATTCCCTTGCCACTTTTGTCACTGTCATCGTTCGGCGAGAGCGCAGGGTACTGCTGTAATTCGCTCTCATTACACGAGCGACTCGGTGGTCCTAGCTGATCTGTCCCGGAGTTTACAATTGACGTCGACATCGGGACGTGTGCAGCTAACGAACTGTCGGGACGGAGAGCGGCGATTAGCATTGCCGGCAAAAATCGAAATAAATACTCGCTATCGTGCCATCTACTCCGGCCGATTGCTGCGTCTTTATGGACGCCTCGGTCGAGACAGCTGCCGACTTAAATCGAGCTGCGAGGATTCGGCGTGTTGCCGTCATTCACGTTTATCCGAGAAAATCTAGGCGCGGCCGTGGGCAGCTGCCGACCGGGAACCTCTCGATTAGCCGGCGTGCGGCGTTTCATAATTACGCGACGTGACGTCCTGGAAAATAAATGAAGCTCCCTCCGCGACCATTGTTGCCTGTGTGTCTCAGAAGGTTTCTCCACGCATTACTTCACAACATTTCCAGAACTGTTCTTTCACGACGACGTCGGCGTGTGCCACCCGATATAACTGTGCAACTCTGTTAGTAAATAACAGGTAATGGCAGAGTTGGTTGTGGATTTACTCCGCCCATTAACCCAAATTTTCTCTTTACAGCTGATACCGTAGTGAACTCCATGCCTATAACGTAATTATTTTTTATGTTCCCAGAATGAGAATTTCACTCCGTAGCGGAGTGTGCGCCGATATGAAACTTCCTGGAAGATTAAAATTGTGTGTCGGGCCGAGAATCGAACTCGGGACCTTTGCCTTTTGCGGGCAAGTGCTCTCCATCTGAGCTACCCAAGCATGGCTCACACCCCGTCCTCAAAGCTTCACTTGAGCCAGTACCTCGTCTCCTACCTTCCAAACTTTGCAGAAGCTCTCCTGCAAACCTCGCAGAACTAGCACTCCTGAAAGAAAGGATATTGTGGAGATATGGCTTAGCCACAGCCTGGGGGATGTTTCCAGAATGAGATTTTCACTCTCCAGCCCACAGGCTGTGGCTAAGCCATATCTCCACAATATCCTTTCTTTCAGGAGTGCTAGTTCTGCGAGGTTTGCGGGAGAGCTTCTGTAAAGTTTGGAAGGTAGGAGACGAGGTACTGGCAGAAGTAAAGCTGTGAGGACGGGGCGCGAGTCGTGCTTGGGTAGCTCAGTTGGTAGAGAACTTGCCCGCGAAAGGGAAAGGTCCCGAGTTCGAGTCTCGGTCCGGCACACAGTTTTAATCTGCCAAAAAGTTTCATTTTTTATGTTGTATTTCACGCGGCAGGATGACTGGGTTTCTTAAAATAAGTCATTATTTCTGCTTCGCTGGTTTTTTTTTTAATAAACTCTTTATTCCATTATTAGCAGTTAGCTCATGTCGCCGCCTTGGGCATTATTAAGCCACATTACTCCAAACTTTGTTATGCTTGCAGCATGTTATAATCCACAAGCTACTGTGAAAAAAAATGACGTAGCATCCGTAGTTCAGCACAACCATAGAAGGTACTGGTGCAACTATCATAGTCAGTAAAATGATAAAGTGCATTCATATGTGGGTAGTGTCACCATGCCGTTATACGTGACACATTAAATAGATCAGCGTAACTGTTGAACTGAACACACAGAGTGCTTGATACGTCCTAAATCTTACAGCGACTGTGGACCCATACATAAAGATGATGATTGTGAACATCATAGCTTAAGGTCTTAGACTCCAAAGGTTTTACACTATAAAAATTATTGTAACATACTGAGAAAAGTTGTAAGGAAATCAAGAAATATGTATGTTAGAGAAGAAATTAACAACTCCGGCAATAAAATAAAATCGATATGGAATGTTGTTAGGAGGGAGACAGGAAAAGTAACCACTGGGGTAGGTAGTATTACTATTAAAGAGAACGAGACCATCCTAATCAACAGTACACAAGTAGCTAACGTGTTTAACAACCATTTCTTAAGTGTAGGAGAAAAGATTGGTGAGAACAGCTCAAAAGAAAAAGCCAGGCAGTACATGGAAGTGTATGTTTTGAAAAAATTAAGTCAGATTAACTTCCACCTAACAACCTCTTGTGAAATAAGTAAAATTATTAACTCTTTGAAAAATAAATGTTCTGTTGGAGTAGATGACATCTCTAATAAGATATTAAAACAATGTGGAGCAATTACAGCTGATGTTCTGTGTCACATATGAAATGCATCACTAACTCGAGATGTTTTCCCAGACAGGTTAAAATATGCCATTGTCAGGCCTCTCTACATAAAGGGGGACACAACAGATGTCAATAATAATCGGCCAGTATCCTTGCTTACAGCATTTTCAAAAATTTTCGAGAAAGTAATGTACTCAAGAGTGGTTAGCTATCTCAACAGTAAGGGGATACTTTGTAAATCACAGTTCGGATTTCAAAAATGCTGTTTCACTGAGACAGCAATATACAATTTCACTGTCCACATAATAGAGTCTTTAAATAGTAAATAGGAAGCATTTGATTGTGTGAACCATGACATTATGTTACAGAAATTACAATTCTATGGTATAAATGGAATAGCATATGAGTGGTTTAAGTCATACCTACAGAACAGGAAGCAAAAAGTTTCCTTATATGGGTCAAGTGATTTAAATAAGTTTGCCACTTCATCTAACGGGGTGAAATTACATTAGGTGTTCTACAGGGTTCAATCATGGGTCCCCTTCTGTTCTTGATATATGTGAACGACCTCCCTTCCTATCTGAAACACGAAGCTGAACTGACACTGTTTGCTGATGATACAAGCATTATTATTAATCCAGTAAAAGAGACTCCAATTGAAAATAATACAAATAAGGTCTTTGGAAAAGCCATTAATTGGTTTTCTGCAAATGGGCTTTCTCTAAACTTTGAAAAATCACAGTACATCCAATTTTCTGCTGCAAAAAGTACAGTTCCTTCAATAAATATAACACATCAACACAAGTCAGTAGACAGAGTACAGCTTTCTAAGTTTTTGGGTGTACATATAGATGAGAATCTTAATTGGAAAATTCATATTTTGGATCTTTTAAAGCGACTAGGTTCAGCAACTTTTGCAGTCTGAATAATTGCCAATTTTCAGGATATTGAAATTAATAAGCTAACATACTTTGCATACTTTCACTCTCTGATGTCATGTGGAATAATTCAACATTTAGAAAAAAAAGTATTCACTGCTTAAAAGAAAGTGGTTAGATAATGTGTGGGGTTCATAGTCTCACATACTGTAGGCATCTTTTTAAAAGATTGGGAATTCTTAAAACAGCCTCACAGTACATTTACTCACTAATGAAATTTTTTATCACCAACGTGGACCAGTTAAAAAAAAGTGACATTCATGATTATAATACCAGAAAAAAGAAAGACTTATACTATCCCTTACTCAACCTATCTTTGGCACAGAAAGGGGTAAAATATGCTGCTATAAAAATTTTCGACAAATTACCATATGAAATAAAATGTCTGACAGACAGCAGTAATAGCTTCAAAAATAAATTGAAATCATATCTCCTTGACAACTCCTTCTATACCATAGATGAATTCTTGAATTGGAATAAAAAACTATAATTATGGTATATGCATTTTGTGCCATTTAAGGGAATGGGGTAAATAATAGAAATATTAATCTTTAACTCTGTATTGTTTGATTATAAATATAATCTCGTTTCATATGTGAATTGCTTGTGCACTTGACACGTTCCACATCATAACGGCTACCATACCATGCGGTTGATGAATGGAACAAGCAACCAACTAACTGTTGCGGTCATTTCGAATAGCCTTGTTGATGAACTCAAAATTTTCTTTCTCACTGTGCCTTTCCCGCATCTGTGTTCAAAAACTTATGGTGTAACTAAAAGCTACGAGCGCACATGCAGGACTCACTCCTCGTCCACACAGCAATAAAATACATTCAATGTACATCGGTCCAGAAACCTTTATTCACATACTAGAATTAATTTTCCAAAACGGCTCATAGCACATTAATTGTGGGAAGCACACAGGAAAATAACGTAATAGCATACTACATTAACTCTTTCTTACATTAAATGTTAGCTTTGATACATGCATCAATCTTTTGAATCCGCTGACTTAACTTTGGAGCATTGTGTATGGTTTCGCAGCCGTCCACAATAGGGGCAGAAAGACACACTGTATCTTTTACAGAGTTTCTGCACAGAAGAGCTTTCAAATGCCCTACAAATAAAAACGGGGAGCCCAGGGAATTTTTCCGGCACACAATCCGTGACTAGCAGTAGTAGACAGTTACGGGCTCTCAAAGTCCATAACGATCACTTAAACAGTTGATGCTGTAGTCGTATGCTCGCACGTTCTGTTCCTCATGGTTAATGTACTACGAAGAGTCGTAGGATAAGAGTTTAACATGGAAAGAGTGTTTCTGTCTTCGTCTATATAATATATTTTCTCCTTATGTGTGCTGAAAGATGATACCTTATTGTTAATCTCTGTAGTTACGCCATGAGTTGTATGTTCCATGGAGGTTGCAGATTTAATAAAAGATGGCGTCAAGCAGGCGTTTACCAGCCTGGTCTCCGCGACTAAAGAATTAAAGGCTCAAATGGCTCTGAGCACTATGGGACTCAACTGCTGTGGTCATAAGTCCCCTAGAACTTAGAACTACTTAAACCTAACTAACCTAAGGACAGCACACAACACCCAGCCATCACGAGGCAGAGAAAATCCCTGACCCCCGCCGGGAATCGAACCCGGGAACCCGGGCGTGGGAAGCGAGAACGCTACCGCACGACCACGAGATGCGGGCTAAAGAATTAAAGTATAATAATAATAAAAAAAAAAGGAACATCGTGGTGCGATCCCAGAACTATGCCTTACACTTTTAGGATGTGCACTTGCCTCAGTGAGCCAAGGTTACAGTGCTTTTAATTTCAGTTTGTCATCGTCCGTGTGAAGTAATGTAACCATCTCCAGTGCAAGCCCGTGCTGTGAGAAAGCCCAGCCGTCTGCCTAGCTGTAAGAGTTAGCCATTGCCGTCACCATAGGTAGCAATTTTGAACTGGTTCTTTATACGTATTTCAAAATTGGTCTTTTGCTGTAATCCTGACGTGTATTGGCTCTATACCTGGTGTGTTTTGTGTATCGTTTGTCGCATTTTAAACTGCATCATTGTCGGAAAGGACAGTATTGACATTTCTCATGTGTGGACTATGTACGGTGTAATTACGAAACAATGCCGCGCAAATGTAAATGTCTTACGATTTCAGCGTCTTTTCCCCACTATAAGAAGAAAGTAGGAATTAAAGTTTTGGTAGGAGAAATAAAAATTTTGAGGTTTGCCAGTGACATTGTAATTCTGTCAGAGACAGCAAAGAACTTGGAAGAGCAGTTGAATGAAACGGGCAATGTTTTGAAAGGAGCATACAATAAGAACATCAACAAATTCAAAACAAGGGTAATGGAATGTAGTCGAATTAAGTCAGGTGATGCTGATGAATTAGATTAGAAAACGAGACACTTGAAGTAGTAGATGAGTTTTGCTATTTTGGCAGCAAAATGACTGATGATGGCCGAAGTGGAGAGGATATAAAATGGAGACTGGCAATGGCACGAAAAGCAGTTATGAAGAACACAAGTTTGTTAACCTCGAATAAAGACTTAAGTGTTAGGAAGTCTTTTCTGGATATATTTGTCTGGATTGTAGAACACATGGAAGGGAAAAGCAGTGTATGGAAGCGAAACATGGACGATAAGCAGTTTAGACAAGAAGGGAGACGAAGCTTTTGAAATGTGGTGCTAGAGAAGAATGTTGAAGATTAGAAGGGTAGATCACATAACTAATGAGGAGGTATCGAATAGAATTGTGGAGAAAAGAAATTTGTGGCACAACCTGACTAGAACAAGGGATCGGTTGGTAGGACACATACTGAGACACCAAGGGATCACGAATTTAGTATTGGACGGAATCGTGGGGTATAAAAATCGTAGAAGGATACGGAGAAATGAATACAGTAAGCAGATTCAGGAGGATGTAAATTGCAATAGTTATGTAGGCATGAAGAGGCTTGCGCAGGATAGAGTAGCTTGGAGAGTTGCATCAGACCAGTCTTCACACTGAAGACCACAGCAACAACAATGTTACATAGCAGGTGGACTATTATTGTCCATAATCACATTTCTGAATCGGAAGATTAATCGACAGAAGTTTTACGCTTATATTATTTCATTATTCGATTTGTGGTGTTTGCACGGGTCTCCTCCCGTTTCAATTTCCCTTTATATTTTGTGTTTTGATCGCTTTATGCCGCAGCAAAGGTCCAATAAGCCGAATTCGTCCACGAGTTGTTGTTGTTTTTATAGTTTAAATGAGGCAAACATGGATTGGAATAGTGTTTTTAGAAAATTTTAAAACAGTCGAAATGGAGTAGAACGCCGAAAGCTGTTTTAACCCTAGAACGCCTAAGGGGGGGGGGGGTTCGTTGAACCCACAATTTTTTTATGTCCCCTGCTTTTGCCCAAGTAACTTTAATACTACATATTCCCTTGGAGTTATTGTTTGTTGGCTATTTTATGAAACGTTAGTGTCAATATATTTTATAGAAAATTCCTGCTTTGAAAGAAAAAATAAATAAACTTATTATGGGTCCAACGATACCCCCGCCCCTCGCCCCCCCCCCCTTAGGCTTCCATGCTATAGAAAATTTCCCTTAGTAGGATTTCGTATTTCTCATCTCTACAGCAATGCAAGTTAGTTTCTTGTTGGTTGGTATTCTTGATATTCACAACAATCGGTTTACTTTCAGAGGAAGTTATTGTTGATGTCAGTCAGCTGTTATTTATCTTGTAAACTTGCAGTGAGTTAGTGCAATTCCCAACACACAGGCCTCCAGTAACTCTGGTGTCTTACACAGCAAAAACGAAACCAAGTAAAAACGTTCTGATGTCAACAATGCACCAGGATAAAGGCACTGTTGGAGGAGAGAAGAATAAAACCGAGATAAATGCATATTATAATTCCACTAAAGGTGGAATTGATACCATTGATCAAATGGCGCGTATGTACACCTGCAAGAGGGGAACAAAGAGATGGCCTCTATCTGTATTTTACTCTCTCATCGACATTTGTGCTATCAATGCAACCACCATATTCATCCAGCAACATGCAAGATGGAATGAAAAGAAACACAACAAACGGAAACTTTCTCTTCTGCAAGCTGGGATGAAACTAGTGAAATTGCAGGTAGAAGAAAGAAGTGCCAACGCAAGAGGGTTATCTAACCAAATTGTTCAATCAATGGAGACTATTCTACAAAAGAAAATCAAACAAGTGACAACAGAAGCATGTCAGCCTCCTGCAGGGAAAGGTCGGTGCCATATTTGTGTAAGAAAAGCTAAAACAAAGAAGCAGAAGTACAACAATCTAGGTAAACCAAAACAATATTGTGGACAGTGTCACAAACATGTGTGTAACACACATTCAGAAAAAATTGTGAAGTGTCTCTCTTGCCTTGAAGTTGAGGACTCAGAGTAGTCTATTGCATATGAACACATCTGTATGTTGTATTGCAATATGTCAATTTTTTATTCACTCAAGCCAATATTTATAACAATTAACAACATTTATAAACCGATGCCTTAGTTAAAATACATAAACCATTTTGAAAGTTGTAATTTTTAGTCAGTAAACTTATTTAATACCTGTGGGCTCGCCGAATACCCCCCCCCCCCCCAGGCATCCAAGTTAGAAAAAAAGGCTTCGGCGTCCTAGTGTTAAGAAACCTTCGGTAGTCAGGGGGGGGCCAGCTAAAGAGGAGTCGAACGCCAAAGGCTCGAAAAATGAAGACATATTATGTTTTAATGTACCCTCGATGACGTTGCTGGGGGCGGAGCACGAACTCTGATTGGACGAGGATGGGGAAAAAATGTATCGTGTCCTTTCGTCTCTAACGATCTATCTGTACAACGAGAAACGTCAGACTGGATGGCTGGAGGGAATGGCAGTTTTATCACTGCACTTTAAGCGTAGTGCGGGGAAGTCGGCGTTCGCTAAACGTGTTCGTTCTTCATGTCACAGAGCTTGCAGTGTACATTCCAGGAAAGGGTGAAAGAATGAAAAGGAAGGAAGGTAGGTTAGGGTTTAACGTCCCGTCGACGACAAGGTCACTGGAGGCAGAGCGCGAGCTCGAATCGAGGGCCGGAAATCGTCCGTGTCCTTCCGAGAGGAACTGGAACAGTGGGCTCCGCAGGGGAGAAGAGGAGGAGAGGAGACGCTGTCTCCGGCAAGACGTACGTGTATTTACGAGCAAATTATTTGGTAATAAAGCGTGGGCGAGCATAAAGGCTGAAGATGCGGCGTCGCCATTGTCTGCCGCGGGCCGGCCATTAATTGTGTTGGGGCATCATATTAATACCGGCTCGCCATCATTAACAGGCCTAACTCGCGGCGGGCTCTCTTTGTCTGGCTGCGGCTGCAGTCGCGGGTTCGACGCCCGCCCGGACAAAGGCCGCAGATGACGAGGCGCGGCGGCCGGCACTTCCTTACAAAAACGCAGTCCTGGCTCCTTAGCGGATTGGATTAAACACTCTGGGAAGAGGTGCAGCAGGCTCGTTCCATCGTCACAGTAACGCTCGAGAAACTGCAGCCTCGCTCCTAAATCTCAGAGTCGGATCTACCGAGAAGACTCGGGGAAACCATTATTTCCCCTCTTACACTGGTTGTGGGTAGGAAGGAAGGAATTAAGTATGTTGTTTAGCTGCCTGCCACGACAAATGATTGGAGGCGGAAGTGGGTCGTTCCCTTTTCGTCGTAAGGAGCCTAACGGAAACCTCAGCAGTGTGTCTAGGATACGGCTAGGATTAAAATACAGTGTGAACATTGATAAAAGCAACAAACTGCAGGGACGGATTCCTGACTGGAAGTGGACGAAAAAGGTCGTATGAACACGTGTCCGGAAATGGACGGTGTGCGTGCATCGACAACAAATCGTTCCGGAACACAGCACAGAGCTCACGTCACAACAGATGTTCCATGGGGCTGCAGGTGTAGCGATTGTTGCGCAGGATACACATCATCCTACTTTGGCTTACATGGTGCCACTGGGCCACTTGCCTGGAGCTTGTACTAGGATTCGACTCAATATCCTTCGGAACCCGGTCCTCCAACTCTGGTTTACGCACAGTCCGCCGCCTGCCTGCACATTTGTCTGTCTGAAAGAACCCACGATCACAAAAACGCCCAAAAAAGGCTTGAAATGTTGTGTGATGTGGCTGGGGTCTGTGAAGGTAGTTCTACATCTACATCCACACTCCGCAAGCCACCTGACGGTGTGTGGCGGAGGGTACCCTGAGTACCTCTATCGGTTCTCCCTTCTATTCCAGTCTCGTATTGTTCGTCGAAAGGAGGATTATCGGTATGCTTCTGTGTGGGCTCTAATCTCCCTGATTTTATCCTCATGGTCTTTTCGCTAGATATACGTAGGTGGGAGCAATATACTGCTCGACTCTTCGGTGAAGATATGTTCTCGAAACTTTAACAAAAGCCCGTACCGAGCTACTGAGCGTCTCTCCTGCAGAGTCTTCCACTGGAGTTTATCTATCATCTCCGTAACGCTTTCGCGATTACTAAATGATCCTGTAACGAAGCGCGCTGCTCTGCCTAGGATCTTCTCTATCTCTTCTATCAACCCCATCTGATACGGATACCACACTGCTGAGCAGTATTCAAGCAGTGGGCGAACAAGCGTACTGTAACCTACTTCCTTTGTTTTCGGATTGCATTTCCTTAGGATTCTTCCAATGGATCTGTCTGGCATCTGCTTTACCAACGATCAACTTTATATGATCATTCCATTTTAAATCACTCCTAATGCGTACTCCCAGATAATATATGGAATTAACTGCTTCCAGTTGCTGACCTGCTATTTTGTAGCTAAATGATAAGGGATCTATCTTTCTACGTATTCGCAGCACATTACACTTGTCTACATTGAGATTCAATTGTCATTCCCTGCACAATGCGTCAATTCGCTGCAGATCCTCCTGCATTTCAGTACAATTTTCTATTGTTACAACCTCTCGATACACCACAGCATCATCCGCAAAAAGCCTCAGTGAACTTACGATGTAATCCACAAGGTCATTTATGCATATTGTGAATAGCAACGGTCCTACGACTCTCCCCTGCGACACACCTGAAATCACTCTTACTTCGGAAGACTTGTCTCCATTGAGAATGGCATGTTGCGTTCTGTTATCTAGGAACTCTTCAATCCAATCACACAATTGGTCTGATAGTTGTTTTGCTATACCCGTCTGCTTGGCCGTAGGCAAACATCATTTCGACTTGTTCCCAACATGAATAGCGGACCAGCCTGCTGTTTACAGGACGCTGCGTCAATCACACAGCCTGCAACACACAAGGAGCACTCCGCACGTGGTCAAAGGAACTGTCACTCGGTTCGCCATCTACCGCGACAACGATGCATTTCCGGACACTATGTTCGTAGGACCTTTTTACCTCCATTCCAGTCATGAATCTGTCCCAGCAGTTTGTCGGCTTAATCGCCCTGTATATACTGACCGGCTCTCCCCTTTAATCTCCGAACCACCCAACCTCCTAAGAGTCATCAGCCGCATTTTGTCTCGTGGTTCATCAGCTATTTGCGATTTCTTTTTTGCAACGTGTATCTGGAGTGAGATAAAAAATGCTGCTCAAGTCTACACCTAAATCTACATTTATACTCCGCAAGCCACCCAACGGCGTGTGGCGGAGGGCACTTTACGTGCCACTGTCATTAACTACCTTTCCTGTTCCAGTCGCGTATGGTTCGCGGGAAGAACGACTGCCGGAAAGCCTCCGTGCGCGCTCTAATCTCTCTAATTTTACATTCGTGATCTCCTCGGGAGGTATAAGTAGGGGGGAGCAATATATTCGATACCTCATCCAGAAACGCACCCTGTCGATACCTGGCGAGCAAGTTATACCGCGATGCAGAGCGCCTCTCTTGCAGAGTCTGCCACTTGAGTTTGCTAAACATCTCCGTAACACTATCACGCATACCAAATAACCCTGTGACGAAATGGGCCGCTCTTTTTTGGATCTTCTCTATCTCCTCCGTCAACACGATCTGGTACGGATCCCACACTGATGAGCAATACTCAAGTATATGTCGAACGAGTATTTTGTAAGCCACCTCCCTTGTTGATGGACTACATTTTCTAAGGACTCTCCTAATGAATCTCAACCTGGTACCCGCCTTACCAACAATTAATTTTACATGATCATTCCACTTCAAATCGTTCCGTACGCATACTCCCAAATATTTTACAGAAGTAACTGCTACCAGTGTTTGTTCCGCTATCATGTAATCATACAATAAAGGATCCTTCTTTCTATGTATTCGCAATACATTACATTTGTCTATGTTAAGGGTCAGTTGCCACTCCCTGCACAAAGTGCCTATCCGCTGCAGATCTTCCTGCATTTCGCTACAATTTTCTAATGCTGCAACCTCTCTGTATACTACAGCACCATCCACGAAAAGCCGCATGGAACTTCCGACACTATCTACTAGATCATATATATATATATATATATATATATATATATATATTGTGAAAAGCAATGGTCCCATAACATTCCCCTGTGACACGCCAGAGGTTACTTTAACGTCTGTAGACGTCTCTCCATTGAGAACAACATGCTGTTTTCTGTTTGCTAAAAACTCTTCAATCCAGCCACACAGCTGGTCTGATATTCCGTAGGCTCTTACTTTGTTTATCAGGCGACAGTGCGGAACTGTATCGAACGCCTTCCGGAAGTCACGTGACGCCTGGCGTCGGTTTTTTCCGTTACAAACAAAATTATTTTTGAAGTGTAATTTCACGTGGCCATTCGACAGAGTGGTCCCAGATTAGTCTAGTGCGATATTCCTTTTATCGGTAAGTAAAACGGAGACAGCAAAATACGAGGAACAACGAGTACTCAACCAGCGACAGCACCGCCCTGGCTCGCAGCAGCATACAGAAGCGCTGCTCACTCGCTGCTGGAGTACTCATTGTTATTCCTGTTTTGCTCTTCCTGTTAATAG
This sequence comes from Schistocerca cancellata, assembly GCF_023864275.1. NCBI lineage: Eukaryota > Metazoa > Arthropoda > Insecta > Orthoptera > Acrididae > Schistocerca > Schistocerca cancellata. Next base: position 916,553,377 of record NC_064629.1, read on the forward strand.
CTATCGATAAAACGAATAACTAACTGGGCTGATTTGGGACCGCTGTATGGGATGGGCACGTAAAATTCCAATCTTAATTTTTGTTTGTTTAATGTTTCATTTATTTATTTAGTTATTTATTTATTTGTAACGGGAAAACACCGACGCTTTCCGTCGACATTGAGCGTCTCCTGAAAGACGTGACGAGCACGATATTTTTGGGGTGACTCCGGCTACACGTTGCAAAAATGAAATTGCAAATATCTGCCGAAACACCAGAAAAAATGCGCCTGGCGATTCTTAGGAGAGACCTCCGGTATGAACAGGAAGACACAACTCTCAAGTGTTTTCGAAAAAACCGTGTTTAAAAATTTTTAAGCGTGCTTCTATGGTCGCTAGTATTCAAGCTATCCGCAACCGTGCGAGTAAGCGCTTAGTTTCATATGCGTGAGGTCTCTGGATCGAACTCCGCTGCCAGTACTGTTTTTTCATTGCCGTGTAGTTATAAGAGCACATTTATTGTGACTGAGCGAATTATCAAATGGTTCAAATGGCTCTGAGCACTATGGGACTTAACATCTATGGTCATCAGTCCCCTAGAACTTAGAACTAGTTAAACGTAACTAACCTAAAGACATCACACAACAGGCAGTCATCACGAGGCAGAGAAAATCCCTGACCCCGCCGGGAATCGAACCCGGGCGCGGGAAACGAGAACGCTACCGCTCGACCACGAGCTGCGGACGAGCGAATTATCAGTATCTAATGAATCATTTATTATTTTCTTAATGTTTACCCTGAAAAATTGGATTTTCCTCTAAGTTTTGGAAGTAACTTCTCATTGTAACCGTATTTGGCGTTCATTGCTTGTGCTGTATGTCGCAATAATAATGGTTTTCTAAGTTTCGACGATCAGCATCATACTGATTCGTGCAGTCGTCCGTAGGCTATGCATTATACTTATCACAAATGTAAACACAACACAACAATACAAATAAAATGAATATACTGATTTGGTTTAAAGTTCTAATGTATCCTTTTTATTTCCAATCTCTGTGCATTTTTCCTTTTTTCGGGCTAAGGATTATGAGCCACTAAATATTGGTAATTTGCAGTCATAATGAATAGTCTGTTAGAATTACGCTGGGAAAGAAAAAAAAATATTGGCAGCGAGATTGTCTACAAATCTCGCGCTTATGAATCTAAGCGCTGACTCTCTCGGCTGCGGACTCCTTGAATACAAACGATTATAGGCCGGCCAGTGTGGCCGATCGGTTCTAGGCGCTTCAGTGTGTGATGTCCTTAGTTTAGTTAGGTGTAAGTAGTTGTAAGTTCTAGGGGACTGATGGCCTCAGAAGGTAAGTCCCATTGTGCTCAGAGCCATTTTTGAACAAACGATTATACAAAGTATATAAGCACGCCTAAAATTTTCAAACTCTATTTTCTCGAAAACAATTGGGAGTTGCGTCTTTCTGTGTTCATATGTTAAAGTCCTAGCCATGCCCTGCAGACTGTCAGTATGGATTAAATCGAGAGGGAAAGTTCGTGCGGTGCAGAAGAAGGCAAGAAAATTGTACTTATATCATAGCGCGCAGTCGTTTGTTTTGTGAAGACCGACACTGGTGGAATGAGCTCTGAAACAGTTACCGTAGCTCACTTCTAAGTCTAGAACGAACTTGGCGGCAGGCAGCTTGTTGATTCTACAAGTGACTAAAACTAAACTCCGTCCGAACAGGCCTCGTAAGGCCCAACGACACCGACCGACCGCCGTGTCATCCTTTGCAGATATCCGTCACTGGATGCGGGTACGGAGGGGCCTGCGGTCAGCACACCGCTCTCCCGACCGTGTCAGTTTTCGTGACCGGAGCCGCTATTTGTCAGTCAAGCAGCTCCTCAATTCGCCTCACAAGGGCCGCTACCCAACGCGCTCGGCTGACGCGGTCGGTGACCTATCCGAGCCCAACAGCGCTTAACTTCGTTGGCTTAGCAGGGGACAGTATTACCCCTGTGACGAGGCCGTTGGTGCTACGAGTGACTGTTTCATATATCAAAAGGAAACTAAAGTTTAAAGTAGCCACGGAAAACGTTCATGTACGATGTTGTACTGTCATCAAAATCGTGTGGAGATTTTTGTGAACTTTCGTGGTGTTCGATAAGCGGTAATTACAATCCGCGATCTGTGATGCAGACATTGATTGCCGTTAGACTAGCTGTTAAATAGTTTATTACAGAGATTCATTTTCCTGGGTTTGCTATTATGAGAAAAAAATCAGGTGGCATCCCTTTATTTTGAGACTTCATTGTAGTGGTGTAGTGATACTCTCATTTGCCATTCCATTATTTACTGTTGCATTTCATGCAAGTTAGCATCTCCGGCCGGCGGAGAAGAACGCCAGTGAAGACATCGAGACAGCTTTACAAGATATGAGATAATAAAAGTTAAAGAACTGTCTCTCTGTCCACAGCTCGTGGTCGTGCGGTAGCGTTCTCGCTTCCCGCGCCCGGGTTCGATTCCCGGCGGGGTTAGGGATTTTCTCTACCTCGTGATGACTGGGTGTTGTGTGATGTCCTTAGGTTAGTTAGGTTTAAGTAGTTCTAAGTTCTAGGGGACTGATGACCGCAGAAGTTAAGTCCCACAGCGCTCAGAGCCATTTTTTTGAACTGTCTCTCTGGGCAGAAACTGCAACTATTCTTCAACGTTCTACATATCGATTCGATGGAAATTACGCAGAGAAAATGAGGAAAATTATAGTGCACACCCACACAGAGTCGTGAAAGTTCTTTTCCCACACCCCATCCGCGTGAGGAACTGGATTAAGTGCCACGTTTAGCTACCAGCTATTATGGATCTACATGAAGTAAGTGTGCAAACAACACGATACTGCCTATCGTCACTGCCTGTCTTGTTAAACATATTTTAAAATATCAACTGATCTCAGTAATTGCTCTCAGTTACAACAACTCAAATGTTTAGCTTAACTAATTACGAGGCATTTCGACAACGTGTGCTCATCTGCCAAGTGATTTTCAGAGTATATATGTAGACGTCTGCTACGAATATTTTTGCACCAAAGCACTTCAGACGGTTTCCGACGTTATAGACTCCTGCATTGGGAAATAAAATTTTACGTCGTTGGTATGCTTCAATAAGGCAGCGGTAACGGTGTGTGCATCTCTACGTTGTGCTTTCTGTAATGCGTCTAACGGAAAAGCAGCGGTCTCGCTTTTGCCCTTGCCTAGTAGCGCCGTTGCCGTTCGCATTGCTGCGTAGTTATCGCGATGTTCGCAACTTATTACCTCGCAGAGTCGCTTCCTTCTCGATTCTCGCTTTTCTCCACAGCCAGGTATGTAAAACCGGTTCTTTTTAGATGCATCCTTGGTGTACTTTCACTCTCCATTCCTACAGGGTATAGGTGGGTGCGCGCAAACACGTTCGGTGGGAGCTATTAGCTCATTCTAGGAAGTCGTGGGAGGAGTAACATTCCGACAACATACAGAACGTGCGACAAATTATGTATTGTATCGATACGTTGTGAAAGGACTAGCTATGTTGCAACATACTACGCGAAACAAGAACACATTCCAAAATACCTTTCCGACGTATGAATGCACTTCTGGGACTAACGTCCAAATAAGTAGTGGCAACAATACATCAGACTATTGAGTAGCATTATTTGCAGTGGCAGCGAGAAACATCGGCGGTTCATATTAAGCGTTTTAGAGTGCTGTAAAATATACATACTTAAACGCTACAGCTTCGTCAAGACAGTATGGGAGCCGTAGAGAATGTTTTCAGATGTCTGATGTGGGAAGAAGAAAAGTAATACATCTTGATAGACCATACCTGCATCACCTTGGCTTGGTGGTGACATGTATGGTTTGCAGATGAAATTAAACAACTAAAAGAAAAGCGTAATGGAGCCATTTTGGACGTAGCAGAACGTTCGTCACGGGCTACTTTAGTAAGTACGAGAGCGATACGGGGATGCTCAAAAACTCGGAAGGACGACGGTTCAAGCCCGCGTCCGGCCATAGTGATTTAGGTTTTCCGTGATTTCCCTAAATCGCTTGAGGCAAATACCGGGATGGTTCCCTCGAAAGGGCACGGCCGCTTTCCTTCCCTAATCCGAGTTTGTGCTCAGTCTTTAATGACCTCGTTGTCGACGGGACGCTAAACACTAATCTCCTCCTCCTCAGTAGACCCTAGAAGAGCGGCGTTGTACATCGTGCCGAGGTTTTACTGTTAAAATTCCGAGTGTGTGCGCTCCCAGAAGCATCGGGCAACACCTGACCTCCTTCCACATACGTCTCGCGAAATGCCCACGACGAGAAAAAAGGTGAAATTCCAGCTTATACGAAGGTTTACTGGTAGACGATCTGGGACACATTGTTCTCCAGTGGAGCCCTAAGTGACGGAGGTGAAGGAGAGGCGGGGGATGGGGAGGGGGGTTGTGAAATGTACCTTCTGCCACACACAACAAATTTTGGCTCTCGGGGTGTGTGTATGTAGGACAAGCTATAGCTGACGTCACGGTCTTAAAAACGGAGCTCAGTCCCAAACTGGACAAAGATGGGATAAAGCTGTCGACCATATCCTTAAACCGAAACTCGTTGGCATTCGCTTTAATCGGTTTGCGGGAACCAGAGAAAAGATGCCTAATTACTATAGTCAGAATCTACCGTTTATGTTTTCTTGCTTTCGCTCATTATCTTCGTTTATTCGCATTTAAGGCACACTATAGTCAAATGCGATTATGTCAGTCTGGGTATACCGTCAGTTGCTCAGAACAGCGACACAGATCATCAGATAATTTAAGTGCTGCTGCTCGGTTTACTATTACGGTGAAATAATAAATAACGGCCACTCCGTCCAGTTTCACATGTTAGAATAGCACCCACACAGATTCTGTCATATTTCCATTTTTTACAGTCTGTTTATTACGTTGTTGCTATTATTTGTTTTATGGGCCTTCAGCCGTGGTCCAAGGCATATTTCTCCGCCAAACGTTTCGTCCTCCACTGCTGGACACATCATCAGATGCTGTAACAACTCAGATAGAAGTTACAGTCTCAAACAAGCACAGAAAGCCGAACTGTTTTTCCGAGTACGTTATTCTGGCACTGTCACTGCAAAGTATTGTCTAGTACATACATCTCCTTCATACAAAAGTGGTCGACGAGCTGTCAGAAAGAACAACTGAATCAGCTGGAAGAGAGAAGTGTGGGTTTGAGACGTCGGATGCGGCTGTATTAGGCCCCATACCAGGGCCTGGGGCGCAGTCAATGTCATCATCCCATCTCGGCCCATTTTAAAGGGACTCCGGGCTTCCATTGTGTTCCTCTTTCCCTGCAGGAGGCGGACCCCTTATAAGCTTTTAGTCTCTTCGGTCGCGGGGGACCGGGGAAGGTGAATGTTTCGAGATGGCAGCGCGTAGCCGCTGCAGTGTGCCTATTCAGCTAACACATTTCTGTAAGAGCAATAACTTCACTCGCCGACGATTCTGACCCGCTATTCGTGTTTCCGTGATTCGAGTGACAAAACTATGAGCTGTTATTTATTCGAGAAGGAATACAGTGGCTGCACGATTGGAAATGCGGGAAATAACGAAGCTGTGCACCTAGGAACAATTCCCGATAATATCTTTCGGTGTCATCTCCAGATTACGCCCTACATCTAATATACAGCAGAAGAACCACGAAATTACGTTAGGACACACAAACGAAGCCCTAGAAGAAGAAACTCTGAGGAGTGGCCGTAGCAATAGCCAGCTAAGTAGCAGTAACAGGAGAATGACTCGGTCGGGAGAGCGAACGTGAACTAATTACTGAACTTTTGAAGCCTTCTAATGCTGCCCGGGTCGACTGTTGGGATGTGACAGTGAAGTGGAAGCGCAAAGGAATTGCCACAGCTAAAGCAACACCAGCCAGACCTCATGTACTGAATCGCAAGGGCCGTCGACCATTGCCGAGGGTGGTTGGAAAAAATCGCACGAAATAAGGGGAAGGAATCAGTCGTCAGTCGTCAGTTGTTAGCACAGTGACCGTGCGTAAGGAGTTACAAAGAATGGTCGATCAGCTGCACGCATTTGTGTGTTCGCTTCAGGTGGTGTAAAGAGCGAAGCCCCGAATGCTATGAGAACGTTAACTGCCGACAGTGAAGTACAGGGTTATTACAAATGATTGAAGCGATTCCACAGCTCTTCAATAACTTTATTATTTGAGAAATTTTCAAAATGCTTTGCACACACATACAAAAACTCAAAAAGTTTTTTTAGGCATTCACAAATGTTCGATATGTGCCCCTTTAGTGATTCGGCAGACATCAAGCCGATAATCAAGTTCCTCCCACACTCGGCGCAGGATGTCCCCATCAATGAGTTCGAAAGCATCGTTGATGCGAGCTCGCAGTTCTGGCACGTTTCTTGGTAGAGGTGGTTTCGCATGGGGTTAAGTCGGGAGAGCGTGGAGGCCATGACATGAATTGCTGATCATGATCTCCACCACGACCGATCCATCGGTTTTCCAATCTCCTGTTTAAGAAATGCCGAAAATCATGATGAAAGTGCGGTAGAGCACCATCCTGTTGAAAGATGAAGTCGGCGCTATCGGTCTCCAGTTCTGCCATGAGCCAATTTTCCGCGGGCTACGCGTGAAACTTGCCCGCACGCGTTCAACCGTTTCTTCGCTCACTGCAGGCCGATCCGTTGATTTCCCCTTACAGAGGCATCCAGAAGCTTTAAACTGCGCATACCATCGCCGAATGGAGTTAGCAGTTGGTGGATCTTTGTTGAACTTAGTCCTGAAGTGTCGTTGCACTGTTATGACTGACTGATGTGAGTGCATTTCAAGCACGACATACGCTTTATCGGCTCCTGTCGCAATTTTGTCTCACTGCGCTCTCGAGCGCTCTGACGGCAGAAACCTGAAGTGCGGCTTCAGCCGAACAACACTTTATGAGTTTTTCTACGTATCTGTAGTGTGTCGTGACCATATGTCAATGAATGGAGCTGCAGTGAATTTATGAAATCGCTTCAATCATTTGTAATAGCCCTGTACAGAGGCAGTGGTGTTACGGTAAGGAGTTGTTTTCCGTGGTTAGGTTCTGGTCCTCTTATTCCGCTTACGAAAACGCGTAATGCAGAAGGATATTATCACATTTTCTAGCATTGTGTACTGCGCACAGTAAAGGAACAGTTGGGACATGATGGTGGATTGAGTCATCGTGGCAGTGCACGCTGTCGTAAAGCAGCATATCTGAAACAGGTTTGTGGACAGTAATATTCTCGAAATGGAGAGGCCGGCGAAGAGCCCGTGCCTGAAATCAGTGGAACACCTTCGGGATGAGAGAAAATGCCGATTTTGCTCCAGACTCCAGCGTCGAGTATTACTGCCTTCTCTGGTTTCAGCTCTCGAGGGAGAATGGGCTGCCATTTGTTCATAGACATTAAGACACCTCACTGAAAATTACCCCAGAAGAGTAAGGCTGCCAACGGCCTTGCCGCACTGTTTTCCGTCAGATCACGAAAGTTTAGCGATGTCTGGCTGGGCTAGAACTTGGATGGGTGATCATCCGATCTGCCGAGCGCTGTTGGCAAACGGGATGCACTCAGCCCTCGTGAGGCAAACTGAAGAGCTACTTGGTTGAGAAGTGGCGGCTCCGGTCTCGTAAACGGACATACGGCCGGGAGAGCGGTGTGCTGACCACATGCCGCTTCGTATCCACATCCAGTGACGCCTGTGTTCTGAGGGTGACACGGCGGCCGGTCGGTACCGTTGGGCCTTCCAAGGCCTGTTCGGACAGAGTTTAGTTTTTTATTAGAGTAAGGCTAATGGTAGACACATTCCATATTAATGTCCACTGACAGGTGTACGGATACTTCCGATAAATGTGTATTATCCTTGACATAATTTTACCGATGATAATAATATATACTCTTTTGGACAGGATCCATTCTATTAAGATATTTCAGATTTTCTGTCACATGTGGTTGACATCGGTAGTAGGCTAAGGCATGATGACTTCCCAACTTCTACCCTCCTTGCCTGTCTTTAGACTCGTATAACTGCAGTATAGTCCTCACACGGCACGTAAAAATTAGTGTCGAACTTGGCGTCCTAATGTGGAATCTCAGGTTGCAGGACATCACTGAGCGACAAGAACTAAACGAAACCCGTCGGATTTTCTGAACGTGCTGCTAAATGTGAACGAATGTGCAAGATCATTCAGTATGTCACAAGCCGATCCCAGTAGACAAATATTGGAATATATCTGAGGCTGTAGTGCCATATTTGGTGATTTTTGACTTAAAACGTCTGTGCTGTCCTGTTTCAAGGGAGTGGTGCATTAAAGAGTTCCCAGAAACTCTTCATTTTTGGTACTTTTTTCTATTAGAATTTGGAAAATTGTATGTCAGTGGTAAATGTTCTTCCATAGCTCAAAGTTCGAAGCTATTTCTGGCAATATGAACCGCTTCAGAAGTGTTTTCAAATCAATTGCTATGTACATATTTACAGATTATGTAGAAGTTTGGTAGAAATGAAGATAAGAGTAACAAACAAAAACTTAGATTACTTTAGCGAGTCTACTACTAACAGTCTGTGGCAGCGAACTGCTTGCGAAATCAGGAAGCTGTGTTAGATTCATGGTCGAGCCCATACATTTTAATTCTTAAATTTTCGAAACTTTGTACGCTTGTTGAAATCCGTTGCCAATGACATTGTCTCTAGGAGAATTTGGCTCTGATTTCAACACGTTGGGTTTCATAGATTGCACTGATATCTCCACATTTTTTTTCCTTTATTTATTCCGCCCTTTCCCTTTCGTTTTAATTCTTGTCTTTTATTTTCGTTCCTGAAGCTGTCTTCCGTGGTTTAGCCTTCTCATTAGGATCTGCATTTCATAGGTTTGGACTGTAGTCATTGTTTCTTGTGTTTGTTACCCAGCTCTCACACCCATACGGCAGTTTAAGAACGCATGTGGTATTCATTCAGTGTTGGCTTTCACGACCGGCGTCTTCTTCAGTTAAAACTTAGGGACTGAGAGTCCGTGTTCGATGTATAAAACTGCTTCCTCACGTTTCGTCTCAAACTGCAGGAGACATAAAATTACGGATCGCATCGGGAAAGTTTTGCCTAAGTATGGGATCGGAACGATCTTTAGACCCATCGAGAATATTAATGAATATTTAAGAATGGCAAGACATGCACGGCACCCCCTAGCAACACTTAACGGTATATGAAATCCCGTGCGCTTGAGGACAAGTGTATATTGGAAACACGAAAAGAACTGTCAACAGCCGCATAGCCGAACACAAAAGGAACTGTCGCTTCGCACATACCAAAAAATCTGCGGTAGCTGAACATGTTTTTCGAGACGGGAAGCACGAAATTAAATTCAGTGAGACGAGCGTTTTAGCAAGGACATCGCGTTATCATGCGCGCATGGATAGAGGAGCAATAGATATTCATAGACACCATAATAATTTTAAAAGGAAAGGAGGAGGTTTGAAGTCAGATAAAATATAGATATCGACTTTGCTCTGCACAATCTCGGATTAGGGGGAAGCAGAGGATTGGGAATCAGCCGTGCCCTTTCAAAGGAACCATCCCTATATTTGCACTAAACGAGTTAGAGAAAATTTGGAAATTTGCTGTAAGTTCCTATGAGACCAAACTGCTGAGGTCATCGGTCCCTAGGATTACACACTAATGGTCCGAGTTAGGGACATCACGGTAAACCCAGATCTGGATGCTCAGATGGGGATTTGGAGCTTCGTCCTCCGGAATGCGAATCCAATGTGCTAATCAGTGCGTCACCTCGTTCGGTAGACTATTTTGAGTCTTATCGCAGTATAGCATTATCTGCATCTGCGAAGACGATATTTTTGTGTCTTTTTCGCAGACCCTTAAATTAAAGTTTACACGATTACTTCACGCGCGTCCGCTTTCGGAAACAAAATGCATGCGGTTGGTGCGCCAGGTGCAGCCGACAACTGCCGCTGCCTCAGACTGCTGGCGCTCTGGAGTGTGGTCGTTTGTTGCAGCGGAACATCTGCTGATGTAGTAAGTGGAGCAGGTAGGTAGGCGGCGGGTGCAGCGCAGCGGCTTGTGCGCATGCGCGTAACCGCCGCTCTTGTGTTTGACTTGGGCGCCTTTGTCGCCGCGCTTGCATTCCGGCAGGGGAACGCGAGCGGGCACGGCAGGACTCCGTCTGCCGCCCATTGGGGCTAGCTGCTAACTATCGCAGAATGTGCGTACTTAACATTGGTGCAATTTGAGAGAGACACCGGCCAAATAGTAGACACAACTTTGTGCTTTAGGACGTGAGAGGGCAGTGGTTACAACCCGGTAGCTTAAATCTTTCAGTTTTGCCGTTCGTGGCCGTTTCTTCTGACATTCATGTCGAGGTTGCATGAGATGCAGAAAGAAACGGATAAAAAAGTACTTCACTTTCTATATATAATATCTTGACGCCTAAATTCTGTTACATACGTGCCTGTGTGTAAGAGTTAACACCGCTGTCTGGGGGATAACTGGTACGTGATGTGCGAGAGGCAACGAGTAACGTATTTTTCCAAATTTTTGGAAACAGAAACAAAAAAATTCTGAAAGAAATCTAGGTAAAGTAAAATGAATGTTTTGCGTCAAAGCCACCTTAGAAGTCTCCACTGCTCTTTGCAGACAAGGAACAGTAGACGTGACAGATGAAAGCTAGCGGTTAAAGTCGAAAGATCCAGTAGGTTGATGTGTATCTGTACTATCATGGCGTGCTTAAAAGTAATGCCTCCGAAATTTATTATTCTGTTCTCAATATTGGTTATTACTCGGTCGACTTTCTCACTTAACTGGTGCGAGTCGCATTCCTCTGCTGCTAGAGGGCTCCGAAATGTAGCGTGTTACATTGCCCTGTGTAATGTAACAACGTCGGTGCGTGAGAAACGGCGTGGTGTAATCGAGCTTGTACCCGCAGAAGAGTTGGTCCATACACGGAGCAGCGTGACACTGCCACACCACACACTTCTGCAGCAATCTGATGCCCTGCGTTTACGGTCATCGATTAACCTCCTTACTGTCCCGACTTGCACCCATCTGATTTTCATCAGTTTCCAAAACTTGAAGAATATCTTTGAGGACTTCCCTGTGATAGTGATGAAGTAGCGCAAGCTGAGGTGAGGTTGTGGTTTCGTCCACAGTCAAACGTTCCACAGTGACGGTGTCAACAAACTTACCTTGTTAGGAGAAATGTGTTCGGCGCCTGGGTGACTATCTTGAGAAATAAGTATGTAAATATGAAGAATAAAGATGTAGAATGTAGTAACTTTTGTTTTATTTAAAAATCCGTAAGAAACTTAAAAAGCCGTAAGAGTTTCTCAATAAAAAATTTCGGAGGCTTTTACCTCTCAGCATGGCCTTGTAATAATAAAACTATGAAACCGTCGTACCTATTTGAGCACGCTAATCTCCAAACTATTACACGAATTTTCGTGGCGTTTTCACAGGTAACTTGAGCGAAGCTTGGGGCTGCTTTAGGCTTTTTCATCAAAATCAGATCACGAAAAGAAAAATTCGAAATTTAAAGTTTTAGGGGTCTACTCAGCGTAGTAGTTCAGATGTTTGCCTTGGTGACGGCGTAATACACCAAAGAACCGATAGATGGCGCTGTTAGTTTCTTACAACACCAAAGGACCAATAGATGACGCTATTTGTTTTTTTTTTAATTCATCTCTGTGACTGAGGTATTTTCGGAAGTTTAGATCAGTGACAGAATTAAGTGCCACAGTCTATTCTTTACGAATACAAACAAACATTCAATTTACTTGCTAGGATATACGGATTTACTGATTTCGCTTTTTGTGTTAAAACTTAGTGAAATTGCTTTGCTTCTTTTGATAGGTTTATTTATATTTAACGTCTCGGCAAGGAAAGACGAATTTATTTAAAAAAATGATCCCAGAAGGGCTTAGTTTTTACCGATTGCGGTACGGAACCCAGAAAAGCGATGGTACGCGAAGGCTCTTCTTTAACTTCCATTGCGAAGCAGGGGCGTGTAGCTGCTGGATAAGGGAAGACGCAATATGCAGGAAGACCTGCTTAGTATCGGCGCTCGGTGCAGGGACCGCTGGCTGACATCGACGTGAACGTATGTAACGCAGTGCACTCAGATATTGGGCCAGATCCATTATTGTTCGATTATGCGATTGGTAATGAATCCCTGGAATCAGTAAAATCCGGAAACTGTGTATGAATAGGTGTTATCCAACCACTTACAAAGCCCTCGTTATACCGATTCTTGAATATTATTCGTCAATACGGGTCCGTTACCCGTAGGATTAGTAAAAGAGATTGAGAGGATCCAAAGAAGAGCACCACTTTTCGTCGCGGTCTAACAACCCTACCACAACAAAGGTCAGCATTAAATAATGATTGTGGAGTTGCTCACGCTGCTAAATACTGCATTTACGGGCAACAACAAAGTTATTATGTGGCAGGTGTCATTAGAGCACAGTTAATAAAGTCATTTCATGTAATAATGAATGAACTAGGCACTCGTCTTTTCGTGTTTCCCACGCTGGTCTCGTTGTAAAATTATGGCTCAATCGTCGAAAATCTAGGTGGTGGTGATTCCAAGCTCGGATGCAACGTGGCCTAGGTTTTATTCTGCTATATTCAAAAGTTTCATAGATGTGTTTCACAAACCATTCTTGAAGATTAAACCTTTGAAAGTTACAATGGTGATGTAAAAAAAAAGTAATCAGCACTCCGAATTTAAGTTATACTTCCTTTTAATTGCTTTTATTGCAATATCACGTAGCAGACAAAACATCACTTCACAATACATGACATACCTGAAAACATCTTCCTCACTGTTAAAGTTCACATTTTATAAGCTGACTACAATATGCGTCTTTCCAACATGACGACCAAGACTTGACTTTTTCAATGTCCGACTCTCTAACAAACTAATAACCGCTTACGCGCCCAAAAATCAGAGTTACAAGTACGTCAAAGATCATAGTGACAAAAGAAAGAATTCACATAAGAATAATATCACAGAAACATAAACATATCGATGTATCAAAGTACCTCAACATTAATGAAATCAAATCTGAATGTTGTCTCAGAAATATGTTAACTACTTTACAGAAACACAGTAGAATATTGCTGGTATCGAGAGGTTGAGTTGAGGTGCCGTAATGGTTACGTATTTCAAGTACCATTAGAGCGGGTTCCTTTAGAATGCAGGAGAGTGTCACGGAGATGCTGAAACTGCACAACGAGTCGGTGCCCATGTCAAACTGCAGGTACCCTGTAAATGGCTAGCTAGGGCAGAGGCACCTTGTCAGCAGAACCATGCTCAGCAAAGCACTCTGGCGTCCAAACAAACATTCGGGTGGAGGAAAGCTTTAGTTCCACACCCCAATAAGACTTCAGTAATATATTGCCTCAGCCTCCGCTGCACATCTTAGGGTAGATAGCGGAGTATTGGTGTACGTGGGAAAGGGGAAAAGTTGTCACGGCTAGAGGGGAAAGGAGTGATAAAAATCGTTGGACCTCCTACTGATGGAAGTAGCGACCTTCCGATTCGTAGTGTGGCTGTTAGGATGGATGGATATGTGGTGCTGTCGCTCTTCAGCTGCAACCGGATCAGAGCGATCTGTCTGTCGTATGCAGAATGAAATTCGTCAGGTCTTCCTGACTGACAGATTTTTAGAGCATCAAATATAGTCGCAGTTGCGAATATGAACAACCGGCAGCTGTATAATGGAATGATGCCAACGAAAATTGATGCCAGATTCGGATTTCACACTTACCACGAGCGTAAATCCGGGTTCGGGTCCCGTTCCGGCACAAATTTGATTTGGCATCATCCCATTATACAGCTGATGGTTGTGCATAATCGCAAGTGCGAATACATTTCATGTATCAGGCATTGCAGTATCGTTATAAGGTGGCTACCTCAGTAGCACGAGTTCCTTGGCAGGTACTTTCCGTATGTACTGAAACGTTCGTGACGTCATCGGTCACACTGTCGTACTTACATGTGCATTGAGCTTTCCCCATCCACCCCAACCCCCCTGCAGACTCGGCGCGTGCCCGTTTAAGCTAATTCATTCCATCCGACGTAGGCTGCCGATGGTCGTCGCCGTCGTTCTTGTTCGATGACGAAGACGACGAGACGTTAGCCGATTGGCCTCCTCCTCCTTTTTCGCGCTCTTTTGTCAGCGGTATGAGAACGGGCGCATATCTCTCCAGTCCCTATTGTGCAGAGGCGTCGATTTAATATGGAGAGGAACTGGAGTGATGGAGGCGGGTGCGATTAAAATATGCGGCCGTTGGTGGTGCATCTCGGCGGGTACCGCGCTGTCTGTAACGAGACCCACCATTACGTATTCACCCGTCTATTTTCTACTGCAGCCGGGTTTCTTTTGTAAACACCAGCCTCCTTAATTAACTACCCACCATTCGAATCCTCGTTCCTCGTCGCGGCACCCAGCGAGAGGAATCGATACCGCCATCGTTGTTTACGCGTGTTGCTTTCCGGCACGAATTACGTGACTAGCGATGAAACGTGGGCCCGCCGTGGTAACTTTTTCATTTCAGTCCTCAGTATGAAGTAAGTACTTCGTATGACATTACGGACTCTAAGAACCCGAAGTATTCGCACTATGTTCCTTCTGCATCTGCATGTGCACTCCGGAGAGCAATTAAAGTTGTGAGCAAATAACGTGTCTGTGGTGACCGTACTGTAAGACCTTCAGTACACACACCATCAGATTATTTGACTTGTCGCTCTAACGAAGTAGGCGAGCGTCAGCAATATGTCACGTGGTCTTATCGTGGCGTGTTTATCTTCTGCCGTTAGGTCAGGCGATAGAAATGCCACTTGCACGTTTAGAGTAGCAGACTGACGGTGACAAACTTTAAACAGAACTTGATTAATTTTCACACACATTTATTAAAATAATAACAAGCATAAAAATTACTTAACTTGGTTCTTGATGCTAGTTACAATTGACAATGTGAAGTTCCTTTGGTCTTATTTTCACATATCTGATACTTGACAAAAGCGTCTATACATTTATCTTCATGGCTATGTACAGGAATATGGTAATCTTATAAGGCGCAGACTGAAACTTGACTGCAGACTGGTACAGACAAATGCAGACTGGTACAGACAAATGCAGACTGGTACAGACAAATGCAGACTGACTAATCGGAGGTCTGTACACTCGTTATAATACATCGCGCGTTGATGTATCACTGCGCGAGTGTGATCCGCGAGGAGAAAAAGTTCTACGTTAGCGGCGATCTCATTGGCTGCGTTACATATTAATACGCGGATCGGCGAAAGCAGAATTTTGTCCGTCTCTATGGCAGCGCCATCTCGTAGTGCGGAGACGGACGAGCGCTGCGCCTGCGCTGTTGTGCTTAGCGGGGCGCGCTCTAGTGGGAAAGTTGTGTACGCGCTGACTACGCGGAACTATGTACACAACAATATCACTATCATATTCCTTCCCTTTTTCGTGGAATGAAGTGTGGTAGCAAGTAATATATTGCTTAGGTCTCGCTGAAATGTACGCTTCAGGAATTTTAAACAGGAAACCTCTCCTTGGTGAACAATTCCACCAGCATCCACGTTTGTTTACTAAAAGACCCAGCGAGGAAACGAAGAGATCGAATGGTGAGGCACATACTAAGACGTTAGTCGTTACTGAAAAAGTGTTCAAGCAGTGGTGGGAGAAAGAATCGTTGAGGCGAACCTAGATAACGGTATATAAGAAAGATGGTAGGATTCAGCAGATGAAGAGGGTAGCTGACAAATGAAAGGAATGGAGGCCCAGCTTCAAAGATTGATAACCAAAGCAATGATGGTCGTCTTATGCTGTCTTTATTTAACTGGAGTTCCATTGTGAACACGTTGTTATCATTACGAAATGTTAGCAGCGCAGACGGCACAGCAGCGACAGGGAGCGAGGTTAGTGGCGACATGGATTCCCTCAGGTACAGCTCCTGATGTCAGGTCGTCTTCTGACGTCGCTATGCGGGAGATTTCGGGACCCAGCGCAAAATACGTGCTGCGTGCTTCTTAGCTACATTTCTCGACAGAGCTCGACAAGGAAACTTGCTCATAATTACATTGTGAATTTTTCATAGCTGATTACGATGTATGTACATAGAACGTACCATATCATTCGTGGTGATGTGTCCATTATGTAATATCGCGTTTATTACACTAGCTCACTGTTTTAGATATTATTAAGAGAAGCGTCTTAAATAGATAGAACATTTTGCAAACGACGGCTTCGTATTGAAATTAGAAATGATCGCTGCAAGCAGGATTCTCCTGTGGTGTCAGCGACGTGCATTGAATATGGATCACATGTCGCCAACGGCCAAGGTACACGTCGGGCTACCTCAAACAATATGTTCGTCGGGCTACCTCATACAGTATGTTAGCATAAGCATTGCTTCGTACTGACAATCGCTGGTTTCACCATCTCGGAGCGAAATTGTCGACTAAAATCTAACTTCGACTACGCTGCGGATCAGTCTGTCACCTCAACCAAGATTTGAGATTGGAGGAAAGGAAGAAACGAAAGAAAGAAAGCAGGGGAAGGGTGGCATCAACATCAAACGGCGAACGAAAGTCTTGATTCTTTTTTAATCGCTGGAATATTTTTATCTTAAATTAATTATAATATTTGCTGTCGAAATTGTTGAATACTAAGCGTTAAGCAGTCGAGTAAATTACTGTAGGATAGCGATTGTTGCTGAAGCCACTAATGGAGCACTGATTTAAAAAAATGCTTTCAGGATGTGCCCATACAGCCATCTCAACAGAGGAAGATACGACAGCGTGTTTCGACCATTAAGAACCTTCATTAGGGCCAAGACGTGCCCTGGTACGAAGTTGTATATGCTTAGACTTGTCATGTGACAGAGCGGTTTTTGCGTCAGTTATAATGGTACGAAGATAAGGACAACAGAACACCCACTTCCCGAGTGGAGAAAATCTCCAGGAATCGAATACGGGTCCATTTGGTTAGCGCACTGCATGCTGATCCCGAGATGGACGAGCTGAAGTTTCCATAGTGCGTATTGCAATCCACCTTTGTCGGCTAGCGTACTAAGACTGTTCCCATTTTCGGGCTGCTAATAGTGACAGTAATGTAACGCTTTGACTTGTTTTATGTTTCAGGAAACACCAAACGTTAATAATTGTTCGTTATTTGACAAACAGTAGATTGCAACTTGACAGCTATATATTTCATCATGGGATGACTACATTTATTTTATTTTATTGCTGTTTCATCGAGACCTGCTCTCTCGAAATCTTTTTGCGGATCTTTTTAGTATACGAAGTGTTGCTATATCACAACCCATTGTTGTACAGATTAAGTTATTAATTAGTTTTTAGCGAGACAAAATACTTAATACACGTTAAAATAAAATTGGTGTAAAGCGACCACAGACTAATCCCATCTATGCGGATGACATTCTTTTCCATTCTAGATGTGGTGTCACCGCCAGACACCACCCTTGCTAGGTGGTAGCTTTTAAATCGGCCGCGGTCCGCTAGTATACGTCGGACCCGCGTGTCGCCACTGTCAGTGATAGCAGACCGAGCGCCGCCACACGGCAGGTCTAGAGACACGTCCTAGCTCTCGGCCCAGTTGTACAGCCGACTTAGCCAGAGATGGATCACTGACAACTACGCTCTCATTTGCCGAGACGATAGTTAGCATAGCCTTCAGCTACGTCATTTGCTACGACCTAGCAAGGCGCCATAGCATTTGATATTGAGATTATAACATGTACCGTCAAGAGCGATGTACACCAATTGTGGATTAAAGTTAAATATTATATCAACTACGTACTTTATTTGCTACTATTAGCCGGGCGAAGTGACCGCGCGGTTCTGACGCTGCAGTCTGGAATCGCGAGACCGCTACGGTCGCAGGTTCGAATCCTGCCTCGGGCATGGATGTGTGTGATGTCCTTAGGTTAGTTAGGTTTAACTAGTTCTAAGTTCTAGGGGACTAATGACCTCGGCAGTTGAGTCCCATAGTGCTCAGAGCCATTTGATTTTGCTACTATCAATTCCCTTAACTGTTCGAGACCTCACGCCAGTCAGCGTGTAATTAAACGCGTGCATTTCGGCCTCCTCTAGTAACACAGTGTTGGCTCTTCTGCCAACACTTCACTAGAAACGTTGACTGTTTGGTGTCTTCAGTCTAGCTCCGTACGTATCAGATGTCTCCACAGAATTCACCCTTCACACGTGGCTGATACCTCGTCGCTCGTCTTTCTTCAGTCACATTATTGGGATTTGCTGTGTGTAGGCTCTGCTATCGTCGGCTTCCTGAGATAGTTTCCTTGCCACGATCTCCACATAAAGCGTGCACTAACACATTTCCTCCATTAGCCGGCCAAATCCTGAGAGGATACGTTCTTTCATCAGTGAGCCTCGGGGACCCGACCGAGGATGTGGCGAAAGCGGGTAGCACACTGGACTCACGTTCGGGACGACGGTTCGAACCCGCGTCTGGCCATCCTGATCTGGATTTTCCGCGATTTCCTAAATCGCTTCAGGCAAATGCCGTGATGGTTCCTTCCGAGGCCGATTTCCTTCCCTAATCCGAGGTTGTGCTCCGTCTCTAATGACTTCTGTGTCGACGGGACGTTAATACTAATCTCCTGCTCGAGGACCCAACTGACAACCTCCTGGTGGAGTCCCGACCTAGGGTACGGATGCTGGCCATCACGACTTATTATTTCAGGTCGCTGTGACCGGAAACCGAGAGAAGGAAAAGGGAGAAGTAGGAGGACGGAAGCAGAGTAGATGGTGGCTAATCAGAAGTCGACGACACGAGCAGAGCAGATAAATTAATCCGCGAGTCGCCCGAGGGCCGATGACTTCATTTGCTCCTGGAGGGAGGGCAAGCCCACATTTTTCACTCCCTGTGAAAAATAACCGCCTTCGATAATGTTCGATCCCCGGCCGTGCTCTTAGCTGTCCTGCGCATCCATCACTACGGAGTGCTGTATTCCGCCACTGTACGAGCAGCGCCACTCCTCCGCGTCAACGGATTTTTGGATATTCTTGGGGCAATTCGTGACGGCACGCAAGTACTGGGTGATCAAAAAGTCAGTATAAATTTTAAAACTTAATAAACCGTGGAATAATGTAGATAGAGGGGTAAAAATTGACACACATGCTTGGAATGACATAGGGTTTTATTAGAAAAAAAAACAAAGTTCACAAAATGTCCGACAGATGGCGCTGGAAAGCAAACCTGCAACCGTGACGGGCGAGAGGTACGCCGATATGTTACAGAATCGCATCATCCCCAGCCTGGCTGATAAACACCTGCTGGAACGTACGATGTTTATGCAGGACGGCGCTCCAACTCATATTGCTAGACACGTGGAAGTTCTCTTGCGCGCGTCGTTTGGTGGTGATCGTGTGTTCAGCCGCCACTTTCGTCATGCTTGGCCTCCCAGGTCTCCGGACCTCAGTCCGTGCGATTATTGGCTTTGGGGTTACCTGAAGTCGCAAGTGTATCGTGATCGACCGACATCTCTAGGGATGCTGAAAGACAACATCCGACGCCAATGCCTCACCATAACTCCGGACATGCTTTACAGTGCTGTTCACAACATTATTCCTCGACTACAGCTATTGTTGAGGAATGATGGTGGACATATTGAGCATTTCCTGTAAAGAACTTAATCTTTGCTTTGTCTTACTGTGTTATGCTAATTATTGCTATTCTGATCAGATGAAGCGCCATCTGTCTGACATTTTTTGAACGTTTGTATTTTTTTGGTTCTAATAAAACCCCATGTCATTCCAAGCATGTGTGTCAATTTGTACCTCTCTATCTACATTATTCCGTGATTTATTCAGTTTTCAAATTTATACTGACTTTTTGATCACCCGGTATTAGTCGAGTGTGACGCGCTGTCTTACCTGTATACGGCAGTGACGGGGTGGGGACAGACTATGGTGACAATAACGACAGAGTGCCGTGAAATGATAAATCATCGGACGATACCGAGACTCGCTTCGCACGGTGTGTCTCAGCATATATGCGATTAGAGCGACGCATTTTAAACTAATACGAAACAGTACGGTATTCTATTCGGCGAATGTTAAATAGAAGCGTGCCCCGTGGAAGTGTAATAGGTCCACTGATGTTGTCAACATACATAATCGATTTATCACATAATGTCAGTACCACTTTCCAATAGTTCGGAGACGTTGTCTATAGAGAAGTATCGTCTTTGGACGAAACTAAATAAATGCGGAAACACTTGGACAACATTTCCACTGGATGTAAATGTATGGCGGCTACCTCTAAACATGGATAAAGGCAAGATAATGCCTCCAACAGAGAGATAGAACCTGGCATTATCAGATTACAATATTGGTGGCGTACATCTGCATTACGTTTTATCGTTTAAATATTTAGCATAAAGCTAAGAAGCGATATGAAATTGGACGAAAAGCGAAGATCAGTATTACAGAATTTGTTGGAAGGGTTGTGGGTACGTGCAGTGCATCTCACCGGTTCTAGAGTACTCCTCCAGCATACTGAGTCCTTATCAAGTAAGCGTGACAACAGACATGCAAAGAATTCACAAATACGCAGATAAGTTCATAAGAGGTACAACAGTACGAGGATTGTGTGTCCGCCTCCATGCAAAACACTGTTATTTATTTCACAAACTAGTTTCAGCGACAAATGTCGCCATCATCAGTGGGTTTCTTTAAATCTAAAACTTGCACAAAATACCATTGTTATACATACAATGTAACATTTTTACTGTGTGTTTTTTGAATATAGTTTTCTGTGGTTACTTTCATACTACCTTATTTATTGTATGTTATAGCATGTTTTTACGAATTGTTGTCGCTGTTTGCGGCATGTGTTCTGTGCTTTTTCTGCTGCCGTTTTTCTCGGCAGGCATCATGTTATCTGCAACTATGTGAGCGGCTGTTAGTAAACAAATACTAAAAGGTGAAATTAATTATGACAGCGTTATTCACTTGGGATTGCGGTAGTGCTGTAGATACAGTTTTAGTGTGTACTAGTCTTTTACTTAGTTTGTCGTGTATTCACGTTCGTTGGACGGCATGCAGCTAATTTTGTCGACAGAAAAGCAAAACTTTGCCACTTTGTTTATGCTCCAAAACATTACGTTGTCTTGCTGTTCACGTGTGTCGCGAGAAATGTGTCGATTGTTGCGAGAAGGCTATAGTGAAAGGGAAAAACGTAATGAACGAAAACGCAGCACTTGGAAACAACACAGTCTTTACCACTCTTAGAGAACTGACCCAGGACACAGAACAGGTAGCACACATACGCAGAAGTACCACTTCCCGATTACACACAGAGACATATATAAGGAACAGAAGTCGTCAGAACTCCCGCTACAGTTTCCATAGCTTTCTCGCAAGATGCGATACATTTCTCATGGCACATGCGAACAGCAAGATGGTGTAATGTTTTGGAGCATAAACAAAGAGCCAAAGTTTTGTTCGTGACCGCTACGGTCGCAGGTTCGAATCCTGCCTCGGGCATGGATGTGTGTGGTGTCCTTAGGTTGGTTCGGTTTAAGTAGTTCTAAGTTCTAGGGGACTGATGACCACAGCAGTTAAGTCCCATAGTGCTCAGAGCCATTTGAACCAAAGTTTTGTTTTTCTGTGTACAAAGTTAGCTGCATGCCGTCCAACGAACGTGAGTACACGACAAACTAAGTAACAGCTTAGTACACACCAAAACTGTATCCACAACAGTACCGAAATCCCTAGTATATAACAGTGACATCCGTAAGTTCACCTTTTAGTATTTGTTTACTAACAACCGCTCGCATAGTTGCAGGTGACATGATGCATGCCGAGAAAAACGGCAGCAGAAAAAGCACAGAAAATATGCCGCAAACAGCGACAACAATTCTTCAAAATGTTCAAATGTGTGTGAATTCCTAAGGGACCAAACTGCTTAGGTCATCGGTCCCTTGGCTTACACACTAACTTATGCTAAGAACAACACACACACCCATGCTCGAGGGAGGACTCGGATAGTGGCCGCGCAGTCCGTGACATGACGCCTCAAACCGCGCGGCCCCAACACTTCTTACAAACATGCTGTGACGTACAATAAATAAGGTAGTATTGAAAGTACCCAAAGAAAACTATATTCAAAGAACAATCAGCAGACATGTAATAATGAGTTACAGTGTTTGTATAACTATGCTATTTTGTGCTTTAGATTTAAAGAACCCACTGATGACGGCGAGATTTGTCGCTGAAACTAGTTTGGGGAATAAATGAGTAAACAAATGACAAAGTGTCTTGCATCAAGGCAGACTCATAATTACCAGTCGTTCTTCTATGCAAACACGGACGAAATGGAAGAGTTCCAAGATAGTTATCATAAGAGGTCCATATTGTCCATCCGAAACTGTAGCAGAGATGGTCAGGGAACTTAAATGAGAATCTTATTAAGAAAGACGACGTAGTTCGAGGAAAACTGTGTGTTCATTCTACTGCCACCACCATCTCATGTATGGATGACGAGAGTAAGGCGAGAGATGAGGCTGCGCATAGACAATGCTTTTTTTTTCCTTGCTCAGTACTCGAATGGAAGAGGACAGGTAGTTGCTGATGTACCCTCTGGCACACACTGTACACTGGCTTGCGGAGTAAAAGTTTACGTGTATACTATCTGTAAGCAGAACAAGACGGGCGGTTCGTGTCCTCTACTCGCGATTAGATGGCTAATAATGTGATATAAAACCTCTGTTGATAGTGCTCAGCATGAGCAAACTGCACGAAACGAGATGGTCGTAGAGACAGTGTGAGTGACCAAAACAAACGCCGACTTACTTTGTTCCCAGGCGGCCGAGTTGCAGGGAGCCGCTCCTGGAATGCTGTAGCTCCTGGGCGGCGCTCAACTGTTGCTGACTGACTATAACATCTCGAAGGTACTCGTAACCTCTCCTAAGTCTGTAGGTACTCATTGTCGTTAGCTCTTTTACTGAATGTTTATGAAAATCCACGGACTCTGTGGTCTAGAGGAGGCATTTATCCCGCTGAGGATTTCGAATAGCTGCTGCCACTGATGATGATCAGTAGAAACAAATTCTAGAACGTAGTGCCAGCTGTTAAAGTATTACAAAGTTTGTGTCTTCAGGGCATTGTTTTGTGCGAGGTCTAAACACGTGTGCCCGCATCTCGTGGTCGTGCGGTAGCGTTCTCGCTTCCCACGCCCGGGTTCCCGGGTTCGATTCCCGGCGGGGTCAGGGATTTTCTCTGCCTCGTGATGGCTGGGTGTTGTGTGCTGTCCTTAGGTTAGTTAGGTTTAAGAAGTTCTAAGTTCTAGGGGACTGATGACCATAGATGTTAAGTCCCATAGTGCTCAGAGCCATTTTTTTCTAAACACGTGTGCAGTCAGTGTGGCTTTAAAATTAGTACCTCGAGTCTATGTACTAGCCAGATATGTCAGCCACTGGTCAGAATATTTGTGTAGTAGCACCGCCACTTCTGTGTGAGGACCCACCTGCTCCTCCACTACATTTTGCTGCGAAGGAGACCTTTCACAGCGCAAGCATACTGTTCGAGATCGATAAGCAGTCTCATAGTAATATGCCACAACAAATGGTTCCGCATTAAAGCGAGCATTCTCTCTTCTTCTTAGTGAAAGTACGGTAGTTGCATGACTTGTACTTGTCAACTGACGAATCGCTTTAAATGTGCTGCATTATCGCCGATGGAAACTTGTGTAACCGACATGTTGCCTTCTGACACGGAACAATGAAGAAGTGGGAATTGGAGCGTAGTAAAAAAAAAAGTCGTTTTGTCAACAACCCGGAAGTTCGGTTCACCACTGCAGTAGTTCACTAGAGACAGTAATACTGGAAGTGGTACAGCCTTCGATCGACTTTCGAACTAAGCTGCATGGGAACCTAGAGTTTAACGTGGACAGTCACCGAACTACCGAGCCGCAATTTGAGAATTACAGTAGGGATAACAAATTCTGATACTCCTGTAGCGTAAAAATTAGCCTGTGACAAAATATCGAGTGGTTATAATTAAACCTTCGCTGCTTGAGAGGGCAACCATGAAAACCACTGAAGAGACATATTTTAATTTCCACGTGAGAGGGTAAGATTTGTTAATGGCTTACACTGTTTACGTTGCAGGTTACAAACGTTGCCCACTGTGGCGACCACCTGCATTCACGATAGCCTGGAACACACTAGAGATACCCTTTCACAAGTGTTCGCACGGTGGACTATGCAATGTTCCGCTGTCATGACATAAATCGTGCACTGCTTGACGATTGAACATTGCATCCAGCATTCTCAACCGTGGCAACAGTAACTTCAACAATAATTTGTGAAGCATCTGGCCCGCGGCGTCTTCCAGGAGCAATTCCCATATCGCCATTTAATTCGAACTTGCGAATGATGTTCTTCAACACCGGTGCGGAAAAGACCTCTCCGTACTCTTTTAATGCGTCGATACTCGCGACTAGCAGCGCTACTGCTATTGTTTTTATTAAACCCCTGCTCTTCTTTTTCAGACGCATTTTGACTGTGCAACTGTAATGCATACTGATGCTTCTGTTTCAAGACTACGTCTCCGTACCAGTACCGGCGCCTAACGGCAAGTCAAGGCAGTAACAACGCAAATCCTGCAGCGCACAGTCTGAACATCATTGCTATCAAAACGTTTTCCATTTCATAACGGGGTTGGTACAGCAACCAGCATGTATGATACGAAGAAACAAGCAGCCTTGGCTGCAGTGTTAAAATTGTTAGTATTCCACAACGATGAGGTACACCTTTATTTAGGGATCTTCGTACTGGATGATATTTGGTAGCAATGGATGCATAGGATACCGCGCATAAAATATACCAGCCGGTAATGCGCCTCGTCAAAGCTTGGAAAACACTGCGCGGTGTCCTTATTATGGCACGTGTTGTAATCCAGTGCAAACGAAACGGTGTCAGGCTTACAGTAAAGTTTTACATCTTAAAAATGCCGGAGGTGTGCAGGCAGAATATGCTCTACACCTCTATAACGCCAAGCTTTACTATAGGCCTAATCGCGTTTCGTTTGCATTGGACTGCGCCACACGAAGTAATAAGGACACCGCACATTGTATTTAAAGCTTTGACAAGGGTCATTTACCTGCTGGGATGTTTTATGCGCGCTATCCCATGTACCGATAGCTACTAAATATCAGCCAACCCGAAGATGCCTAAATAAAGAGGAAACGCGTCAATGGTAGCCAATAAACTGGCTCAAGTAGCGAAATTTTATCTGTAACCACCCTGTACATATTCGCTTTTGAAGAATATGCCTGGGGCAAAGAATCTTGTATGTAATTACGTAGACGTTACAGCAAGGAAGGCACCAATCCTTACATTAGTCCACTCTTTGAAGTACGACGGTTGCTGGCAGAAAGAATTAACACTCACTCTTGCGGAAAACAAACGATCGATCAATCGCGCGGGAAAAAAAATGTAAAGAATGACGGAAGACGGGTGACCCTAACCGCGCAAGACGGTGCGGACTGGTCTCCAATTCGTGAAGAGTGCACTCAGATTTGATGTTTGACGTGCTCGCATTGAGTCGCTTAAGACGAAAGCCGGGAGGAATCGTTCGATAACGAAACGGCCGATTTGTTCGTAAATGAGCGGGCGAGAGCAAAGCACGGTGCCAAATATTACGGAGGAGCAGCGGTGCGAGGCGCGGCTGTGCTGGAGACAGGACCGCGCCGGCTGCGGCTGCCGCAGCCTCTGCCACCGGGCGCTGTTGCCGGCTCTGCAGGACGCTGGACGCTGGACGCTCCAGGCTGGAGGCTCCGCCGCTCCCTCTGCTTAAAGGCCCAAAAGTCAAACTCAGCTTACGGGGAGCTGCCCTTCTTACAGAAACTCACAATATACACGGTGCCCCAAAGGTGTAGTAAATATGGGCTCTAACAAGGAGACGGCACGACCGTGGGGTCGGCGATTTGTCCGCAATTTTGTGTGGTGAAAGAGGACCCCTAACACCTCACGTGGTTAAAATATTAGGACGCACTACTCGGAAAATCCCGAGAAAAATCGATCCAAAGTTTCTTAGGTGCCTTATGAGCATAAAATGTTAGTCCATTGTCGTGCCGCCGTCTGACCTACATGGTTAGCGCTCGGAACCTTACGCCAGACGTCTCGGGTTCGATTCCTCCTCCGGCACTTTTTTTTTCTTCTGTTGCTTGCAAAATTGCAGTGCATTGTTACAGGAGAATCGTGAAATTAATTGCCGGGAAGATTGTATAAAAATTCATTCTATAATTCACCGACAATTATCATCACCAATATTCCGAGACATGATTTAATATGCCTGGTTTGCCTCAAAATTGTCAGAAACTCGAAACATTTTCGTAAATGTTAATGGGAGATGTTTTTGTACAGATTTATTGCAAACGCCCTGTGATTGTAAAAACTCCGCTTTTATATGTTCCGCAAGATGTCGCAAAAATTATTGCTTTGTTTGTTTTTACGGTAATTACCACTGCGGTTCTTGTTTATAATTATTATATATATAAAAATTGAATGTTTCCCAATCGACTTTGTTACTCTGATTAAAAAGGCAATGTTTCTCCTCATATACTTTGCAATGAAAAATGGAAAACCCACCGCCATCAATGGTGTTGGTGGACAAAAAGAAAATAATTTTTGTTCAATAATGTAACTAATTTGTTAAAGATAAGGGAAACTGTCTGAATAATTGGTGGAATAAACAAATAAAATGAAACAGAAGAAAAAAAAGTGCCAGAGGAGGAATCGAATACGAGACCTCTGGCGTAAGAATCTGAGCCCTAAACACCGAGGCCAGACGGCGCCTCGGCAGTGTACTAACATTTTATACTCATAAGGCACCTAAGAAACTTTGGATCGATTTTTCCGAGGATTTTCCGGGTAGTGCGTCCTAATATTTTAACCATGAGAGGTGTTAGGGGTCCTCTTTCACCACACAAAATTGCGGAAAAATCCCCGACCCCACGGTCGTGCCGTCTCCTTGTAAGATGCATACCTTAAGATCTGTGAGCCCTTTTTCGATACTGCGACACACACAGCCTCTACAGAACATGTGCTCGTAGCTCCTAAGGTATGTATTTTAGAGCCCATGTTTACTGAACTATTTTGCGGTCCTGTCACATCCCTGAATATTGACCAATTCTCCTAGGACACCCTGTACTAACATCATTACGGGAATAGCAACGAGGACTGAAAGGAAACTGATAATTGGTATATTTGACGAATGTCGTTTTATGAATAGCAGAAGTGTTGTCCAAACATTTCCGAATATAATCATTTAACTGCTAGAGAACTCACACACTGCGTCTTTTTTTATCCTTCGTGCAAAATAGCTTCACACAACTGTGTGTTGTTCAGTTCAGCTTACTTTTTACACTACTGGACATTAAAATCGCTACACCACGAAGATGACGTGGTACAACGCGAAATTTAACCGACAAAAAGAAGATACTGTGATATGCAAATGATTAGCTTTTCAGAGCATTCATACAAGGTTGGCGCCGGTGGTGACACCCACAACGTGCTGACATGAGGAAAGTTTCCAACCGATTTCTCATACACAAACAGCAGTTGACCGGCGTTGCCTGGTGAAACGTTGTTGTGATGCCTCGTGTAAGGAGGAGAAATGCGTACCGTCACGTTTCCGACTTTGATAAAGGTCGGATTGTAGCCTATCGCGATTGCAGTTTATCGTATCGCGACATTGCTGCTCGCGTTGGTCGAGATCCAATGACTATTAGCAGAATATGGATTCGGTGGCTTCAGGAGGGTAATACGGAACGCCGTGCTGGATCCCAACGGCCTCGTATCACTAGCAGTCGAGATGGCAGGCATCTTATCCGCATGACTGTAACGGATCGTGCAGCCACGTCTCGATCCCTGAGTCAACAGAGGGGGACGTTTGCGAGACAACAATCATCTGCACGAACAGTTCGACGACGTTTGCAGCAGTATGGACTATCAGCTCGGAGACCATGGCTGTGGTTACCCTTGACGCTGCATCACAGACAGGAGCGCCTGCGATGGTGTACTCAACGACGAACCTGAGTGCACGAATGGCAAAACGTCATTTTTTCGGATGAATCCAGGTTCTGTGCACAGCATCACTATGGTCGCATCCGTGTTTGGCGACATCGCGGTGAACGCACTTTGGAAGCGTGTATTCGTCATCACCATACTGGCGTATCACCCGGCGTGATGGTATCGGGTGCGATTGGTTACACGTCTCGGTCACCTCTTGTTCGCATTGACAGCACTTTGAACAGTGGACGTAACATTTCAGATGTGTTACGACCCGTGGCTCTACCGTTCATTCGATCCTGCGAAACCCTCCCTCCATATCAGCAGGATAATGCACGACCGCATGTTGCAGGTCCTATAGGGGCCTTTATGGATACAGAAAATGTTCGACTGCTGCCCTGGCCAGCACATTCTCCAGATCTCTCACCAGCTGAAAACGTCTGGTCAATGATGGCCGAGCAACTGGCTCGTCACAATACGCCAGTCACTACTCTTGATGAACTGTGGTATCGTGTAGAAGCTGCATGGGCAGCTGTACCTGTACACGCCATCCAAGCTCTGTTTCTCAATGCCCAGGCATATCAAGGCAGTTATTACGGCCAGAGGTGGTAGTTCTGGGTACTGATTTCTCAGGATTTATGCACCCAAATTGCGTGAAAATGTAATGAGATGTCAGTTCTAGCATAATATATTTGTCCGATGAATACCCGTTTATAATCTCCATTTCTTCTTGGTGTAGCAATTTTAATGGCCAGTAGTGTAAATGTTGCAAAAAATTTCATTAAAAAACCTATCAGTTCGTTGTTAATTATGCATAGTGTAGGTTCTACCTTTCTCCAGGTACTGTAAAACCTAAACATTTTTCGCTTGTTATAGGTATTTGGTCCCTCTTGTCGCAGACTACGTGAAGAGAAATGCTCAGTACTCGTGTAACATGTGTCTCACGAAAACTAAGTAAACAAGTAAAACATTAAAATGAAGACAAAAAAGACCCAAATGCACGAAATGCGTTACTGTAACACGACTGACAGCAGCGAGATCTGATTAACTTCCTAAGCTCGGGCCCCTCCCCTATCGGCGCCTGCGTAGGCTTCCCCGTGCTCAAAATTTTGTAGCTCAACACTCGGCACAGAAATTAATCGTTGACGTCACTGACACAATCGCGACGAGACTGACTGCGGAGTTACGCGCAGGTGACTCACATCCACACCGCTACTAGTAAGAAATCGCTCACTTGAAAGAGTGTTTATCTGCGGCTTCGCGGAGCTCATCCGGCCACTACCATTAAATAATTGCCAAGAAATCAAAAATAAAAGCGCGTCCAGGTACGATGAGAAGAGAAGCAGAAAAACACTTTGGTAACAAGAAAGTACGTTAACTCCATTCACAGGCCATGGCGGACTCATCGGTACCGACCGAGCGCCATGTCATCCTCTGCTAATGGCGTCATTGGATGCGTTATAGACGGGCGTGGGGCCAGCGCACGCTGTCACAGTCGTTGTCAGTTTTCATGACCGAGAGCTGTCACTGTTCGGTGAAGCTAAGCACTTGGCCTCACGAGCAGGAGGAGAAGTGTTTAACGTCGCGTCGACAAAGAGGTCATTAGAGACGGACCACAAGCCCGGGTTAGGGAAGGATGGGGAAGGAAATCGGCCTTGCCCCTTCAAAGGAACCTCTCCGTCATTTGCGTGAAGCGATTTAAGGAAATCGCGGAAAATCTAAATCAGAATGGCCGTATGCTGGTTTTTAACCGTCGTCCTCCCGAATGCGAGCCCAGTGTGCTAATCACTACGCCACCTCACTCCGTTTGGCCTCACGAGACTGAGTGCACCCCGTTCCAGTCCTCCCAAGGAAAAAATCTCAGTGCTGGTAATCGAACCCGGGTCCTCCGCACGGTAGACAGCCACCCTGACCAGCCAGCTATGGAGGTGGACACCCAGAATGTGCACTGCAGATGTAAGCCGCTGGGGTACGAATTTCTTTGTGAACCAAGAACGAAAGTAGTGAGCAAAAAACAAGTATCAATGCATCTCATTATGTCGCCAGAATTATTTAGAGTTTCAAACGAGGCTTTATAGTAGAAAATTGGTGAGCATAACCGTAGTTACATTATTTACTTATTTGCTATCAGTGTAAAATTGCAAAGAGGTGATGAAGAGAAGGTGTGAGATTTTTAAGCGGCGTGTAGAACGTTCAGTTGCACTAATCTCTCTGTAACTCTGGTCGAATGCTGAATCCAGCAAACGGTAAATACGACCACTTGTGGAATGTCCACTTTGGCAGTTCTTGACTGTGACTGATACTGTTTTGAGGTACTCTTGATGCGGAAACAGCCGGCCGTTGTGGCCGAGTGGTTCTAGGCGCTTCAGTCCGGAGCCACTCTGCTGCTATGGCCGCAGGTTAGAATCCTGCCTCGGGCATGAATATGTGTGTTCTTCTTGGTTTAGTTAGGTTTAAGTAATTCTAAGTCTAGAGGACTGATGACCTCAGATGTTAAGTCCCATACTGCTTAGAGCCAGTTGATGCGGAAACTTCCTGGTAGATTGAAACTGTGCCGGACCGGGACTCGAACTTAGGAACTTTGCCTTTCGTGGGTAACCAATTTACCAACTTAGCTGCCGGAGCACGTCTCACGACCCATCCTCACACCTTAACTTGCGCCAGTACCTCATCTCCTACCTTCCAAAACTTTACAGAAGCTCAGCTACGAAACTTGGTGATTGTTAAGTTTGGAAGTTATGAGATGAGGTACTGGCGAAAATAAAGCTCAGAGGACGGGTCGTGAGTCGTGGTTCGGTAGCTCAGATGGGAGAGCATGTGCCCGCGAAAAGGAAAGGTCCTAGGTTCAAGTCCCGGCCCGGCACACAGTCTTATTCTGCCAGGGAGTTTATCAGCACACACTCCGCGGAAGAGTGAAAAATTCATTATACTGTTGAAAATGTTTGCCGAGTGGATCCGTGTGTCCGCTTATATTTGTGTTTGGTGGATGGATGCCCACTTGGGAAATATTAGCGCAACGAAAGGCGGAAGCATAAAATAGGTCTTGCCTTATGTGCCCTCTGTTGAAGGCTAACGTTAACTCCGTTGCACTGGGCAACTGGGCGACCTTCGGTATATCGTTAGAGAACACTGAAGTGGGTCTAACGTAGTTAATCTTCTCTCTATACAATCCTTTCGCTTTCGCTGTGGTTCCTTACACTGGATCAGAAGAACTACCCACTTCCATCCATTTATGATTGTGCTTTGTGCTTTGCTGCTCAAAGACGGTAACTGCTAATAATGGACTTCACGTAGCAAATTCTTAAACTACGGAGGCCGCGAGGAGTGGCCGCGCGGTTGTCCTTAGCATCAGTTAGTTTAAGTAGTGTGTAAGCCTAGGGACCGATGGCTTAAGGAGTTTGGTCCCTTCGGAATTCACACACATTTGAACATTTGAAACTACGGGAACCATTAAATGTTACGTAAGGTTAAACATAATATACTACATACACACATCAAGCTTCGTCCGTACACTTGTAAAAACAACTGTGTTTTAATTTGACGTTATCTCTTTACAGGTAAGGAACGGGCTTCTGGCACTGATTCGGTTCTGGCTTTTACTGTGAGACTGTTAATCTGATTTCAGAGAAACGTATCAGGCATGGAAAGAATGTACTAATTGGCAGTTGTTTTGGTATAGAATGCGGTACTCGCGTTCTACCGCAGATGGTCGTTATATTTAGCTCTTTGCCCTTTCAAGTGTAATTACGAGGGTACGTATTGGATTACATGAAAAATCTTGCGGAGCTCCACGTCGATGGAAACGCTGCCGACGTAAACCGCTGATAAGCGTCTTTTTTTGGCACTTTCACAACTACAAACGCAAACAATGTTCTTTAATACTTGGCCATTCTATCTAGAGTGAACAACATGCATCATTCATTATCCTTTAGCTGATCATACAATGTTACTTAAAATATTACTAACGTATATCCACATTCACATTTAATGGATTTCACCAGTTTATTGATCGTATTTATATTAAATTCAAACCACCTCGTGAAATTTCCAGACGACAGATTCCATCTAGTCTCCCCCGATTTTACATATAACACATTGCGGTCACATGTCAAATATGGCTAGGAACTCCAATGTGTGCGCCGAAGCAGCACATGTATAATATTCGCATACGAAACATAAAATCAAAGATTTACGTGCGACACGTTTGTTGGAAGAACCTGACTGATATGTCTAAAGCGGCAACTGTAAAATTGTGCACGAAAAACGAAACTAATTTCGATTTACTGCATTCCGCGCAAACGTATAAATTTTCAAAAAATAATTCACGAAAGAGGAAAAAACTGTAGTAAGGACAGTACTGTAACAGTGATGTCACTGTTACAATACACAGAACCTGATAAAAAAATGGACGCAAGCAGTACCAGACATAAATACACTATTCTGAACAGTTACTTCAAACTCTAATGATTATGTAAAAAGACATTTAAAAAGCGCCGTTTTTGCTGTAATAGGAAGTGCTTTCGGTGGTGTGTGCTAATCCTCTTAGGCTACCGCATGCCAGATTCTAAAGGCCGGGCCAGAATGCCGACTCCGGCAACTCCGGACGAAGCTCAAAAAATCTGAGGTCATCAGTCCCATAGAAAGTAGAACTGCTTAAACCTAACTAACCTAAGGACATCACACACATCCATGCCCAAGGCAGGATTCGAACCTGCGACCATAGCGGTCGCGCGGTTCCAGACAGAAGCGCCTAGAACCGCTCGGCCACCTCGGTCGGCCCCCGGACGAAGCGTTTGAATCGTTGGTGAAACAACGTGGATAGCCTTGCTCTAAGGGCAGGTCGCAGTCCTGGCCCTCAGCCTGACAATATCTTAATGTGAAATCCAGATGGCGTATGTTCTAAAGGAACTAGCTTCGTTAGATATGAAGATTAGGGCAAGCACGTTTTTAAATCCGTTCCCTTCATTACCCCACTGTTGGATCAGTTACACATTTCGGACGAGCCACTGGACCAGGATGAGGTCAAGACGCCACATCAGGATTTAAATACCCATCTTGACATCCTGATTTCAGTTACATATGGTTTCCGTAAATTTTTCCAGGTGAATGCGGGGATGTTTTCCTGAAAAAGGCGATGTCCAATTCCTTGTACAGTTTTTGTTTCCGTTCTGAGAATCTCGGTAGGGCGAAGCCACTAACCCAGTTTTGCCCTAAATGCACGAATTAATTTATTAAAGGAAGAAAAAGAAGAGGTGATCTCGGGGGATGGACTAACTCTGCGCAAACAAACGTGCGGTTTTAATTTCATGCCAGATAGTCACGAGCCCATCCACGTAATAGCTGTTTGTTTCCATGCGGTCGACAAATGACGCCACTGCCGACTGCGCTTCAGGCCAGAAAGAAAGAAAGAAAGAGAGAGAGAGAGAGGGAGGGGGCGCAGCGTATCTTTCAGATTACTGCGACGACGCGATTAGTTTCATTTGATAATCGCTGAGGTTTCGTGCCCGAATTAACTCATTTGTGGGTGCACGTGCTTGTGGTAAGCTGGTGGTGAGCACGATGAATTCGCATTTTCTTTATGCCGTAGATCCACGTGTGCATACACGGTCTGCTAAGAGAACGCCCACCAGGATGTTCTCTTCGGTTGGTTTTCGAATGAAACGTGTATTTCGATGTAGCGGTTAAATAATAGTGCTGTCCAGCATATAATCAGAAACCTGTCTTATCTCGGCTGTCTCTCCGACATTATCGCTGAAATTTTCTCCACGGGCCCGAGTAAAAAGTTCGCTAATGTGCGGGTCTGGTGCGTAGTATAACATTGCTGCATCAAAGATTTCGCTGATGGCAATAATTTCCGTAGACGTGAGCTCCGATCGTATAAGCGACCCGTAATTGCAAATTAGTCGCGGCCTGAATTATTTTCACGCTAGTGTTACGAAATTTCGCGCCGCAATTATGCAGGCTAGTACTTTTTTCTATCTTCTCTCCTCCCCCCCCCCCCCCCCCCCCCTCCCACTTGTACTTTACCAAGTGGGCCTCTTATTCATCTCTCTTCAGATGGGTGGGTAGCGGGTAACCAGAGAAAGTGCTCAGTAGGGCAGCACTAGTAAGAACATTTACTTCACTGGCACCCGACTGCACAGTGACGTACCTCATTACCGAAATGACTGTATTGTTCCAGCGTGTCATGCATATCGTGTAGAGGCCTGATGTGGAAAGCTTCGGGCAAGTTTGCAAAACAGGAGTTACTGGCAGGGCTGAAGCTGTGATAGCACGTCGTAAGTCTCGCCGGGATAAGTTAGTCGGTAAGAGCATTGTCCACGAAAGGCAAGGTTCCGGGTTCAGGCCCCAGTCCCGAAAATTTTGAAACAGCACTCATTCTTCTGCAGAGTGAAGTGGGACTCCACTTGCGTCAGGTATACTCGTGATGGGAACTTAAATGAAGGGAACGTTTACATTTATATTCAGAAAGCTGGCACAGGTCGAACTGTACTTCCACAACGTTAATACCATTTTCTCTCTCTCTCTCTCTCTCTCTCTCTCTCTCTCTCTCTCTCTCTGTCTCTCTCTCTGTCTCTCTCTCTCTCTGTGTGTGTGTGTGTGTGTGTGTGTGTGTGTGTGTGTGTGTGTGTGTGTGTGTGTGTGAGGGGGGGGGGGGGATGCCCCCGAAATGTTTCGACAAACATCAAGGGGTTGTAGAGGGTGTCCTGAGCAACAAATTGATGACTGAACCCATGTCCGGAAACGTCATCCAACGCCGCTAGAGAGCGTCGAAGTTACAGGCGCAAATGCCTGCCACTAGACCACCACTTCGACAGCAAACGTGACTTTGTACGGTGGCAGAACGTTTGGCAGTGCTGTTTGTTACTCATTTATCGCGACTCACTGCCCCGACCACGTGGAGAAGTGGAGCTAGCTGCTGCATACAAAGGTCTTGTCTGCGTTGCTCTGTTGCCTCACTGGATGACGACTTCGGACACGAGTTACGATCCGCAGTTTATTATTTTCCTAGAACCCTTTAAAATCTCCAATGTTTTTCGGTATACATGTTCACTTCAACATCAAATGTTGCCCTTTTGTCTACAGCCTCATGATACACGGTCCAGACCCATTAACGTTACCACTGCCTACGCTCGACTTCAGTGTGCAATAACCACTCACAGACGGCTTCTGGCAGCGCTAGCAGTGGGCACTACACAAAGCGTGCCGGGTGGGGGGGGGGGGGGGGACGCGGAAAACAGTGCAGTCTTTGTCGCAATGCCGAAACGGAGTAATTTATCTGACATCCAAACGAGCATGATCATTGGCTTTCGGACCGAGGGTAGAAGTACTTCCGAAACGGCTAAGTTTGTAAGCCGTTCGCGTGCCGCCGTTGTTAAAGTGCATCGTACATGGCTAAATGACGCTATCCAAATCCGGCGTCGATTCAACTGCGGTGCACCACGGGCCATAGGTGGCAGCGGTGAACGTACGAATAGACGTGCAGCTGCTGAGCGATGTGCAACTGCCGAGCAACTGACGGTTCAGGTGAACTAAGGGGTACCGACAGTCTGTCTTCAAAGGCCGTTACGTATGGGCCTCCTCAGCAGGCGCCTCCCATCCTGACTGCTATTCATCGACGACGAAGGCTAGAATTTGCACGCCAATATCGCCACTGGATACCTACTGAATGGTGAAAGGTGGCTTTTTCAGATGAGTAATGGACGTTGGTGTGTACGTCGTGAAACGTCTCAAAGCGAACATCCTGCAACAATCGTCGGAAGGTTCCTGGCTGGAGGAGGGACCGTTGTAATGTGTTTTCGTCGCATTCCTTGGATAATATTGTCATTCCGGATGGCAAAGTGGATCAGCATACATATGTATCTATCCCTATGGTGGGGGGGACCATGTCCACCGCGACATGCAGTTGTTCTTCCTCAGCATGGGCCGGCCGGTGTGGCCGAGCGGTTCTAGGCGCTTCAGTCTGGACGCTATGGTCGCAGGTTCGAATCCAGCCTCGGGAATGGATGTGTGTGTTGCCCTTAGGTTAGTTAGTTTAAGTAGCTGTAAGTTCTAGGGGACTGATGACCTGAGATGTTAAGTCCCATAGTTCTTAGAGCCATCTGAACCATCCATCTTCCTCAGCATGATGGCATGTACCAGTCGGACACCACTGCGTGTCACACAGCTCGCACTGTACGTGCTTGGTTGGGAGAAATGGCTCTGAGCACTTCTGAGGTCATCACTCCCCTAGAACTTAGAACTACTTAAACCTAACCAACCTAAGGACATCACACACCCATGCCCGAGGCAGGATTCGAACCTTAGACCGTAGCGGTCCCGCGGTTCCAGACTATAGCGCCTAGAACCGCACGGCCACCCGGCCGGCTTGGGTGGGAGAGCACCGTGATGAGTCTACCGTTGTCCCACCACCAAATTCCCCGCATTAAAACTCAGTCGAGAATCTGTAGGACTACCTCTGTCGGTCATGGATCCTCAACCCAGAAACGTAGCGCAGCTGGCCACGCCAGTGACATCGGCATGGCTGCGCATCCCCGCCGGTGCCTTCCAGAACCTCACTGACTGCCTTCGTCCACGTCTTGCAGCGACCCGCACTGCAAAAGTCGGCTCTTCAGGCTTTTGGCAGATGACCACATTAATGTGACTGGACAGTGTAGTCTAAGACGACAGCAGTAGTGTTAACAGGAATGCACTCTCGCGTTGCTGTTTCGACGAATACTCAGGCACCGTGTCGCAGTTCGACGAGCCCAGTCAGTCATCCGATCATAATACCACGGTAAATTTCCGGGACTATTTGGAACAGCGGGTGAAACGTAGCAATCAACATCCCTGCAATCTGGTAGCTTCATGGATCTAATCATCGGTGACCGTCATCAGCTGGATGTGGCAGGACTCTTTTCCACTTCTAATCGAGGCCATTCTCGAGACTAGAGCTGGTGTTCCATGGTGTTACAATGATGCCTCCTGGGGGTCACTAATTGAATCTTTAAAGCCCTCTTTTCAACATAAACTCCTTGGCTCTTCTCCGGTAGTTTTCTCCCCCCATCGTCGAGAATCACTAGTGACGTCGACGCAGGAGTTCCACGCGCGTCCATGTTTCGAAGGAAACATGCTGGTCCAGATGTAGGAAGCAACTGCAGTCGCAGCGCACGTTCCGTGTGGTGGTTTCTAAGCGCTCACCTACTGCGTCCACGTCCGCATTCGCTTCTTTTAAGAGGACGGACGGTAAGTCCTTCGCCCTTTGCTCTTCGGGCACATGTCACAAGCATACGCTACGTCTCTGTGAGTAAAGACCCAGCCCACCGCGAGATATTTCGTAATTCCCTCTTCTTGAAATATACCGACTCAGGGCTGCGGCAGTGGTGAGTTACGCGCGTACAAAATGCCCCCCTCTCTCCCCCTCCCTCCCTCTCTCTCTCTCTCTCTCTCTCTCTCTCTCTCTCTCTCTCTCTCTCTTTTTCTCTCTTTTATTTCCCGTTGGAGCTCTTTCTGAACACTGAGATATTTTCTGTTACTCACAGGAGCACGCTTGAAGATACAGGTACGGGCGGCTCTGCTTGAGTCTGTCGTACATGCCGATCCTGTGGACATTAAAGAGCTCCCCTCTTTTTGAGATGGGACACGGAATTTCCAGGGAAGAACTAAACCCGTCCCCGTTCCTCTCTACTACCACCAGCCTACCATCCTACGGGCAGTAGCAGAGAATTTTCGCCATCTCGCATCTAAGAAATCATACTGCGCGGCTAATGAAAATTTGCACCCGACCGACTCACTTAGGCTGTCATTCACCTTAGCCAATAGACTTTCTGAGCACGCTCCGAGTCCTGACGCAATCTGTCATTGTTTTTTTTTTCACTTGTGCATGATACTCCTTTTCGGAATAATGGAAATCTGGGCTCGAGCCTTCTTTCGGCACAAATTTTCATTAGTTACAACGAGGCATTACATTGCAGTTGAGCATGGTATTATTTCATATCACTGATTCCATCCACAATACCTCCATGAATACCGTATCACACGTGTCCTTTAATAAATATGATACTTGCGTTGTACTCGTGACGAGGTACTTCTTTGCCATTAATTTTAAAAAGCAGTCACAGGTTGCACAGTGCTCTTTATTGGTTAAACAAAGATGGGATTCACCCAGGTAGGGCATCATCAGGTTATGCGGAAGTACAATGCAAAATGAACATAATAGATAACCGGGCGTGGCCATAGCCTAAGCTAATAAATCAAGTGAAAACCAAATACGTAAATATGTAAGACTTAAAGTGTAGGGAAGCTTGTATAAAATACTATAATTTCTGCTCATAAGTATTCGTCAAATACGCCTTAAATATCCGGTAAGCGTAAACGAAGAGCACCGTTGAAGGTGGTTTAAAAACCACCAAGAATAAACCTACAGAAGAATACTTAAAAGGTGTAACCGTCGGTTTACCTCGTGTGATGTGGGCCATCATTCATAGCAGCGTATAATAACGAAAACTAAAGGCTTTTGTACTCAAACTAATGTCACATATAATTACAAACTATGTAGGAAAGTTAATCCAACAGCAACAGAGAGTTTTTTTAAACCTTGTCAAGGAACAAGAGTGGCAGGACGTTTATAGTGCCGATAACATAGATGATAAATATAATGCTTTCCTTAACACATTTCTCATGCTCTTTGAAAGTTGCTTTCCATTAGAACGTTCTAAACAGTTACTAGCAGTAATAGGCAGCCCGGGTGGGTGACTGGTAGGATATCATGTAGAACAAACCGGAAATTACATCAAAATGTTAGAAGTAGTCAGAATCAAGCTACAGTAGCCCATTACAAACAGTATCGTAAGTTGCTTCAAAATGTTATTAGGAAGGCAAAGAGTATATGGTATGCAAATAGAACAGCTAATTCACAGAATAAAATTAAAACCATATGGTCAGTTGTGAAGGAAGTGTCCGGTCAACAGCACAAGGTCGACGATATAAAGCCAGTTCATAGTCAAAATATTTCTCTTACTGATAAATCAGATATATTTACAGTATCTAACAGTCATTTTCTGAGCATTGCTGGTGAATTAAACAAAAATTTAGTTTCTATAGGGAATCTCATAACTTCCTTGGCAAATGCCTTTCCGAGATTGATGTCTGAAATACTCCTCTGTGATACACACAAGGGGGAGACTGAGTCAATAATTAAATCACTGAAGACTAAGGACTCTCGTGGATATGTGGAGTGCCTAGCAGAATATTAAAGTACTGTGCTGCACATGTTAGCCCTGTATTTAGCCATATTTGTAATTTTTTCCTTTAGGAATGGTCAGTTCCCTGAACGATTAAAGTATTCCGTAGTAAAGCCGCTTTATAAATAGGTAGAAAGGTATACACAATTTTAGACTTATTTCTATGCAATCAGTGTTTGCGAAAGTTGTTGAAAATCCTGTATATGTAAGGAAAAATGATCATTTTATATCGCACGATTTGCTATCTACAGTTCGGCTTTAGAAGTCGTTTAACAACTGAAAATGCAATATTCTCTTTCCTCTGTGAGGTACCGGACGGGTTAAACAAAAGGTTTCGAACGCTAGGCATATTTTTTTTTATGTAACTAAGGCGTTTGATTGTATTGATTACAAAATATTGCTCCAGAAGTTGGACCATTACGGAATATAGGGAGTATCCCACAATTGGTTCACATCTTACTTTAGCAACAGACAAAAAAGCTCGTTATTCACAATGTTGATAACGGCTGTGATGTGGGATCTGAGTGGGGTACGGTCAAGTGGCGGATGCCCCAGGGATCAGTGTTGGGGCCACTCCTGTTCCGTATTTATATAAATATATGCCCACTAGTATTACAGGTAGATCTAAAATATTTCTGTTTGCTGATGACACTAGCTTGGTAGTAAAGGATATTGTGTACAACATTGACTCGGTTTGAAATAGTGCAGTTCATGACTTAAGTTCGTGGCTTGTAGAAAATAAACTAACGCTAAATCACAGTAAGACTCAGTTTTTACAGTTTCTAACACACAATTCAACAAAACCTGACATTTTAATTTCACAGAATGGACATATGATTAGTGAAACTGAACAGTTCAAATTTCTAGGTGTTCAGATAGATAGTAAACTGTCGTGGAAAGCCCACGTTCAGAATCTTGTTCAGAGACTTAATGCTGCCATTTTTACTATTCGAACAGTATCTGAAATGGGTGATCGTTCGATACTAAAATTAGTCTGCTTTGCTTATTTCCATTCGCTTATGTCGTATGGTATTATATTCTGGGTAATTCTTGACTGCTGCGGTTGCAGGTTCGAATACTGCCTCGGGAATGGATGTGTGTGATGTCCTTAGGTTAGTTAGGTTTAAGTAGTTCTAAGTTCTAGGGGACTGATGACCACAGATGTTGAGTCCCATAGTGCTCAGAGCCATTTTTTGGGGTAATTCTTCCCATTCTGAAAGGATATTTTTGGCTCAGAAACGGGCGGTTCAGACAATAAGTGGTGTAATTCCACGAACCTCTTGTCGACCCCTGTTCACGAGTCTGGGTATTTTGAAAAAATGGTTCAAATGGCTCTGAGCACTATGGGACTCAACATCTTAGGTCATAAGTCCCCTAGAACTTAGAACTACTTAAACCTAACTAACCTAAGGACATCACACACACCCATGCCCGAGGCAGGATTCGAACCTACGACCGCAGCAGTCCCGCGGTTCCGGACTGCAGCGCCAGAACCGCTAGACCACCGCGGCCGGCGGGTATTTTGACATTGGCCTATTTACTAAGTTAATACTAGGCAGAAATCAAACCTGCATTTGGATCGGACTTCCGTAACTCGTGTGCATCGGTTTTCAGTAAGCTACCACTCGAATTCAAAAATCTTAGCAGTAATCGACGCGCTTTCAAATCGAAACTGAAGAGTTTCCTCATGGGTCACTCCTTCTATTCTGTCGCGGAGTTCCTTGACAAAGTAAGCCGATTCTTGTTGTATTGTTGATTGCTTTTACTTAAACTTATGGATTGACTTTTTTCGAGTTCATAATCATTTTATTTTTATCTGTTGTTACTTTTATATTGTAATTTCATGTAGTGACACGTTCCATGACCTTGAAGATTCGCTCCTCAATTTGGTCCTGCGGATATGTAAATAAATATATCACGTTCATATACTGTTAACGTGGCTCGCACAGTAATGATAGAATCACAAGCGACTGACGGCGCTAGTAACGATAACCAGCACTTAGTGCAGGTACAAAGCCAGCAATAAAAAAATCACAGTAGAGAGAGAGAAATTCTCATAAGCCAACTACAAACGCGTAAAACAGGAAATAAATTGTATAAATACTATTTCAAAATGCTGTCAAATAACAGAGGCATGGTGTTCAAGTATGTGAACCTAAAACAATTTCACAGAAAAAAATGTAGAAAAAAGAAACAGCCATGCAGCAGAGGTATGCAAAACAATAAACAGAGTCGGGAATCTGACAGACAATAAGAAGATAAAGTGAAAAGAAATATGCAGTATATATATAATTTTTTCCTATTTTACGTGTTTGTAGCTCGCTTATGAGTACTCTATTCCCTGCACTGATTTTTTTATTGATGGAATTGTACCTGCATTTGGCGCCACCGAAAATGGTACACCTGCCTAATATCGCGTGCGCCACGCAATAGTGCCGTGGCATGGACTCCACTAATGCCTGAAGTTGCACTATGATCCTGCAGGACTCTCCATAAATCCGTAAGAGTACGAGGGGGTGGAACCTCTTCTGCACAGCACGTTGCTAGGAATCCCTGATATGTTCAATAATGTTCGTGTCTGGGGAGTTTGGTGGCCAGCGGAAGTGTTTACACTCAGAAGAGTGTTTCTGGAGCCACTCTGTAGCTTTCTGTACGTGTGGGGTGTTAAATTGTCCTGCTGGAATTGCCCAAGTCCGTCGGAATGCATAATGGATATTAAAGGATGCAGGTGATCAGACACGATGCTTAGGTACGTGTCACCTATCGCAGTCGTATCTATACGTATCAGGAGTCCCATATCACTCCAACTGTACACGCCCCGCACCATTACAGAGCCCCTACCAGCTTGAACAGTCCCCTGCTGACTTGCAGGGTCCTTGGATTCGTGAGGTTGTCTCCATACCCGTGACGCCCATCCGTTCAATACAATTTGAAACGAGATTCGTCCGACCATACAACGTATTTCCAGTCATCAGTAGTCCAGTGCCGATTTTGACGGGCCCGTAAAGCTTCGTGTCGTGAATTCATCAAGGGAACACGAGTGGACCTTCGGTTACGAAAGCCCATACCGATGATGTTTCGTTGAATGTTTCGCACGCTAACATTTGTTGATGGCCCAGCACTGAAATCTGCAGCAATTTACGGAAGGGTTGCTCTTCTGTCACGTTGAACGATTATCTTCAGTAGTCGTTGGCCCCTTTCTTGTAGGATCTTGTTCCGGCCGCAGCGATGTCGGAGATTTCATGTTTTGGTTCAAATGGCTCTGAGCACTATGGGACAACATCTGAGGTCATCAGTCCCCTAGCACTTAGAACTAGTTAAACCTAACTAACCTAAGAACATCACACACATCCATGCCCGAGGCAGAATTCGAGCGGTAGCGTTCTCGCTTCCCGCGCCCGGGTTCGATTCCCGGCGGGGTCAGGGATTTTCTCTGCCTCGTGATGACTGGGTGTTGTGTGATATCCTTAGGTTAGTTAGGTTTAAGTAGTTCTAAGTTCTAGGGGACTGATGACCATAGATGTTAAGTCCCATAGTGCTCAGAGCCATTTGAACCTTTTTTTTTGCAGAATTCGAACCTGCGACCGTAGCGGCCGGCCGGCCTTCATGTTTTACGGGATATTCACGGTACACTTGTGAAAT
This sequence comes from Schistocerca cancellata, assembly GCF_023864275.1. NCBI lineage: Eukaryota > Metazoa > Arthropoda > Insecta > Orthoptera > Acrididae > Schistocerca > Schistocerca cancellata. The sequence continues at coordinate 916,596,339 of NC_064629.1, forward strand.
GGTCGTGCGGGAAAATCCCCACTTCATACGTATATCGGTTATGCTGTGTCCCATCGCTCGTGCACCGACTATAACACCACGTTCAAACTCACTTAAATCTTGATAACCGATCTAATAACTACGCCAGACACTTTTTGTCTTATATAGGCGTTGCCGACTGCAGCGCCGTATTCCGCTTGTTTACATATATCCGTATTTGCATGAGCATGCCTATACCAGCTTCTTTGGTGCTTCAGTGGATATAGTTAAATAGCGATCTCAACTGTGTGTTGCAATCAAGTGATATTGAAAATGACTTGATGTCTTTGGCTGATTCTCTCTCTCTCTCTCTCTCTCTCTCTCTCTCTCAGCCTACAGTGTCTTAACAGTTACGCAATCTAGATCTGTATGTAGAAGAAAAAAAGAAAGATATTAAGCAACGCCTCTTACGACGTGCCCCAGGATATCTTTCCGATATCGAAAACAGCAGAAAGCCTGTGGAAGACATTTTGCGGCACAGACAGAGAAACGTGCCGTCGACATTGCTGAGTGATAGCATCGCCAAGGCGCGTCACCGTCAGCTGATCCAGCCGTTCTTAATGGAAGGAAGTGAGCAAGGATAACAGCGGCTGTATCAGTTCCTTGTAGTGCACCGAGCCTCTTGTTTCGCCGACTGGCGCAGTTCGTCTTTTTGCTACTCGTGCTACAGTAATATCGGCGCGGTGTGAATACTGAAGGCTGGTTTTTTTGCAGTCGCCTTTTATAGCGCGGGCCGTGTCCGCTGGCAGCGTACACACGGCAGGAACGCACCCGCGCCGCAGCTGCAGCCGTCTTCCCCACTTGTTGATTGTAAGCACGCCTGCTACAGTGGCCACGCTTCACCCCTCACTTCTCTCTATCGACATAAGCATTTCGTACCCCCCAGGCCTTGTATTTCCAGAAAGGCAAAACCATTTTGTCCACCATAGGCTGTTTAGTTTATCGGAACAAGCTAATTTCGGACTTCGAAATTCATTTTGTGTACGTAGCCACCTTGGACTCTTGCCCATTTTCAAATTGGGATTGAAATATGATGACACACATGTCCACGGTACGTGGCTGTCAGTACAACTATCAGGACACATTGCACAGTATGTCGTATGACTGTAATTTTGTTCTCTCATGGTTTCTATCTAGGGAAACTTCCCATCGCACCCTCGTCAGATTTAGAGGTAAAATGGCCGAGTAGATAGCCCATCAAAAACTGAACACAGACCAAGCATGAAAACAGGAAGAAGGTGTACTAAACTGATAAAAAGAAGCAAAACAAACACTGAACGGTCAAAGCTCAAAATGTGTAACATCGAGCGAATTGCAAGAACCTTGGCGTCGTGGTTGTGAGGTCACGTTGCGCTGCAGAGTGGGACATCTGTGTTCGAATCTCCCTCGTGTCCCTTTTTTTTCCAGAAAATTATGAACGTCCCATCCGTGTCTGTTCTTCTGTAGTCTGTATTGTCATACTATACATTGGTTATAGAATGTGAGTCATGTGGTAAAAACGTATTACCGTCGCAAGTAAATGTGATGAAGAGTGAGAGCAGGCGAGATGCCGTATAGACCTCTCACAAAAATGAAAACAACAAATAAATGGGTGTGAACTGTGTTAGAACAAACGAATTCGAGAGTCAAAACTTCACCAAAACGGAACGCAAGAGTCGTGACATGTGGTCCTCGTGTAGAAAATTTGGAAATTTGTCGTAAGGTCTTCGGGGACCAAATTGCTGAGGTCATCGGTTCTAAGCTTACGCACTACTTAGGACCACACACACCTACTAAGGACCACACACACACACACACACACACACACACACACACACACACACACACACATGCCCGAGGAAGGACTCGAGCCTCCGACGGGGGTATAATGCGCCAGTTTTGCTTACTGACGAACCCACCCAAATGAAAGTAGGCTTCGTTGTTAAGTCAAACCGTACAGCGCTTACCAATTCCCATCTGGCCCCGCGGCCACCCGTGCAGTTTGAACGTCCTAACGCAAGTCGTCCAGAAGTTATGACGACTTTATTTCATGTAGGTCAGTAATTGTCACCCTGTACATGCCTAGGCAAAGGCCGCGACAATAATACACAAGTCTCTTCTAGTGCGGGTGTGCGAGTGCAGGATGCGACGGCGCGGTGACACATGGGGACTTGGGTCGGCCCTGGAGGCGTGGGTTAAGGCGACTGCTCGCGTAATGCGGCAAATCAGAGTTCGAGTCTCAGTTCGACATAAATTTTCGTGTGTCACCAATTTTACAGCTGGAGTCCCATCTTGTTCGCAATAGCAAATACATTTCTTGTATAAAATTAAAATCATTAAGTCTTTTCTGGAGATATTTGTCCGTATTGTAACCATTTATGGAAAGGAAACGTGGACGATAAGCAGTTCAGACAATAAGAGAGCAGAAGCTTTTGAAATGTGCCTGTGCTGAAGACTAGATAGGTAGAGCAGCTAATGAGGAGGTACTGAATCTAATTCGGGAGAAAAGAAATTTATGGCGTAAATTGCCAGAAGACGCATCAAGGATTGTCAGTTTAGTCATTCGGAGTAGTAGTGGGGGGGGGGGGGGGTAAAACCTTTGGAGAGAGATTAGGGCTCGATACTGTTAGCAGGCTCAGATGTATGCAGGTCACAGTAGTTACGCAAAATGAAATGACTTCACCGAGGTAGAGCAACGTTGAGAGCTGGACCAGACCAAAACACCACCACCACCACGAACAACAACAACAACAACAACAACACACAGTACACAGTACACAATAGTACAGTCCACGAACAGCTTGATAGAGCTTGTGATGTTATCTGCTACCTGACTTACATGTATTGTGAACAACAGTGCAACTCTGACATCCGCTTCGTGTAAGCCCGAAAATTATTTACATCTGACGATCTCGACCCCTCTAAAACGATGTCTCCATTTATGTCGGTTAGGAGGCCCTGAATCCAATCAACGTTATGCGGTAAGCTCGTATTTTGTTTACTAGCGAACAGTGGGAATACCATCCGAAAGTAATTTAACACCGTAGTCGTATAGTGCCTTTTCGATCGAGCTGTGTTGTTAAAGAACGCTGTTTTGTGAATCATCCTTCGCAATGTGATGTACTGCGAGCCAAGTAACGTAAAAAGACCGGAGGGGGGATGCATTAATGAAACTGTGACTCGTGGATACTAAATGCCTGCAATGCAGCGAGAGGCAAGAGGCAGGACTTAAGTGGAACAACAGCGCCATGATTCATGTGCGCCTCTGAATCTCTACAAATAACGAGCCCGCCATGTTAACAGGGTAGGCTCTGCTCTAATTGTCAGTTGGTACAATAATGCGCTATGGCGTTTCACATTAGTGCTCGCGTCAGGCGCGCCGCTACTGCCTCTGCACTAATTTGATGAATCAATTAACTCAGATTTGTTTCAGCGTTAACCGACCATTGTCAGTGTACAGTGTTAAGTCATATGTATATGTATCTTGTCACGCTGAATTACGTTTGCAAAGCCTACTTATAACAAGCAGGATAGCTACTGTAAAGATTTCAGAGAATGCCTCCGAAATTAACGCAAACTTCTTCCCCGCTGTGTCTGTTTTTTTTTAGGCGTGGTTGTACGATTTCAGACGTCGTGCTGAAAAGTAATGCCTCCGAATTTTTTATGTGGAAACTCTTAAAGTTTCTTAAATAAAACAAACTTTGTCATGGCCGTGCGGTTTTGGGCGCTTTAGTCTGGAACCGCGTGACCGCTACGGTCGCAGGTTCGAATCCTGCCTCGGGTATGGATGTGTGTGATGTCCTTAGGTTAGTTAGGTTTAAGTAGTTCTAAGTTCTAGGGGACTCATGACCACCGATGTTAAGTCGGATAGTGCTCAGAGCCATTTGAACCAAGTTTTGTCAACATTCCGCATCTTTATTCTTCATGTCGACATATTTATTTCTCAACATTGTCAACCTGCCCGAGGCAGGATTCGAACCTGCGACCGTAGCGGTCGCTCGGTTCCAGACTGAAGCGCCCAGTTGCAGTTATCAATGAGTTCCGACCAGTTATCACAAAGTATCGTCAGGTTGCCGCAGTGTGTATTTCTTAAATCTGAACTGAGAAACTGTCTCCGATAGCAGTCCGGGCTGAGGTAACGTCAGATCAGTTAGCCCTCGTTCACTGGATTAGGTTAGAACAGTGTCAGAATTTTTGCATCAGCCACACCTTCCCATCAAACAAACGTTGAGTATTTGTCATGTACATACTGTCAAAAAGTGACTTTTAATCGTTCCTAATTGTGTTGGCGACCTTATTTGTGCTTAAGTGTAATATTGCCCTGAGATGAGACAGTTGCGGCGTGCAGGCACGGCACCTCAATACGACATTTACTTTCTGTGATAGACCTTTATGTTGGGTGCAAAACTGATTTGGTGAACAGAAATTTTTCCTACCACTAGTAGCAAACCGAGGTTAAATGAAAAAGTCGGTCTCATGTTGAGCAGGGTAGGTAGACACCACGTAGCAACACAGTCGATCGCTTCTTTCTCTTCCATAAAAATAATGCAGTCTAAAAAGAAGCTGGCGTAGTTCTTTTGTTTCATTAGCAGTAATGTCGCCAACCACGGACAAATTGGTAACCGATTAATGTGTCACAGTCTTGTTGCGACACTTACATCAACATATCACTTTATTATCCGAAACCAGTCAAACGATGTAAAGGGTATATTATCTCGTATACTAAAAGATGAGAAAAACGACTGCTTTTATCTTGTAATCTGTGAGCCGATTTCCTCACTAGATGCGTAGTAAAGGAGCCTGTAGCAGCCACCTTGTCTGAAATCCAGACACCCGTCTTAAAGTCGGTTCACTATGCATAAATCGCCTCTGCAGGAGGCATCTATAGAGTAGCTTTTCCAAGCAGCCGTCATTTCGTCATCGTAATTGCAACCCTAATGTAAACACACACACAACACTCAGTGATTGGTCGTCGCCCGCAGTGCACATCCACAGTTACGCGACTGCAAGTGGCCCCAATTAAGCCAGCCGCACTGTAGTCGCGTGAAGTTACTGTGGCATTTAAATCGCATGACGAGCTCATCTCGAAAATGTGTGTTTGACTGCATGAATGTACTGAGTTCAATTTGTAGCCAACAGACGTCTCGTAACTGTATTCTGAAACGAACAACAGGCCAAATGCCTCACGTAGTAGGTTATCTTAATGAAGAACCAGCATGGTGTTGTTTTTTTTTACAGACGTTTGTAGTGTTTTCAACAGTGACAATGATGTAAGTAATTTGTTTTTCAGTGATTCAGATTCTGGAGAACCGCAAGCAGCAGTTCAACAGCGCCCTCGAATATCAGAAGGCAATCAGTGATGTAGGCCTTGAAGACAAGACTCTTTCCAGTCGTCACAGTGAAGATGTATGGAAAGATATTTTTTATCTTATTGATGTGTGAATTTTCAATTCCTTCATTGTGTATCACATGATCAGTGGAAAGAAAAAAAAAAGCTGCTGCATCGACTACAGGACCAACTTGGCATAGCAACTGCTGGAATGTGCGCAGCTAACAGAGTATTCAGTTCGTAGGCCGCCACTAACGAGTACCACCCCTATGAGACTTCAGTCAAAAATATAAGCTCGTTTTCTGACTTACATTCTCCCGAGAAGAAAAGAAAAAGATCACGGAAATGGTTTCGTGTGATACCCGAGAGGAAAAAGAAATATATTTATTTATTTCATTAACAGTACAGAGTAACCCACTGCCTTGAAATGTAAGGCGTGTTGGATGCTCCTGAATCTAATAGCAAAGACTTGTCATTGTTGCAATCTTATTGGTATACATTTGTCAATGCCTTTTTTAATAATATAAAGAACATAATATATAAAGATTTCTGTAAGGTTCCAGCGAATTAAATGCATAAAATTGTTAAAATAGTTCCATATAGTTTGTTACTACATAATTCATGAGAATATAATTTATATAATGCAACTGTCAAAGAAAAATAAAAAAAAAAAGAAATTTAACACAATGAGCGTGGTGAAAATAATTTGAAGTATGTACAGGGAAGTGATCTGCTGTATTTGGATGTGTACTGCAGTCAAAGTAGCATGTTGGTTAATAATGGCCTACTTCTACCTATTTCAGATGAGAAGGTCTCGGTACAACCTCGAGTTATTCTCATCTGAAATGGTTTGTGCTAATGTATGTTTACACAGATTATACAGAGTAAATGCTGATCGAGCACTTCATACGTGGAATACATTAATTTTAGCTTTACAGGAGAAATAAAGAAATGAAATTCCATATCAGTGTAAAAACTATTGTGCTGCACTATATTTAGAAGACCATTTTGAGGTCTACACTCCCAACAGTCACGCTAGCCGATTCGTATTAAAAAGGGTTTTTAAGTGCGATGCCATTTCGTTAATTATTAGTTATTCTAGCGCGAATGATTCACCAAGGCACGCTGAAGCGTTCACTGTATATACGGAACTCCGTCCTAAATGGTTATCTGTCCGCAGCTCGTGGTCTAATGGCTATCGTCGCTGCCCCTGGATCACGGGGTCCCGGGATCGATACCCGACCGGGTTGGGGATTTTCTCTGTCCGGGGACTGGGTGTTTGTGTTGTCTTCACCATTCATCATCATCATCATTCATGACTGTGGCTAGAGTGGACAGTGAAAAAAATTAGACTGTAAAAATTGGGACTTTATACAGGCACTGATAACCGCGCAGTTGAGCGCCCCACGAACTACAAACCAACCATCATAAATGGTTATCTCATGTAGTTATTGTTCCAGATTTAACAGGGCAGTTGCTTCCTTTGTCTCTCCAGTCATGGCCATGTCGTCCTGTCGCCCGTATGCGCTGTGAAAATGTGCGAAGTTGATTAGCGTTCCGCAGTCAAACTTAGGCTCAGAAAACCGTTAAATACGGGGAGAAACAGGTCACGCTTAACGTTAACGAGAGAGGTTTCGGGGAAAAAACCAGTCGCTAACAATAAGGCAAAATACGGATATAATATCTGAGTCAACCGGAGGTCCTATTTCTGGTTGCATTACGTACGCGGAAAGCGAAACAAAAGGCAAATTAAGCTGTCCACTCCAGACTAAGAACTGCGTTAAGTGGCTTCCGTATCTGGCTATTCGGTATATCTATGGTACACTCTTGCAGCACACATACCTCTCGCAGATAGAATATCCTATCTGCGCGAAAGAACGTATTTCTGCATGTTCTATTAATTTATTCTGTTGGCTTCGTCCGTTGGGAATAGTATTACCTGAGCTTTTCTTTTACTAATTCATCCTTTTAACAAATACTAAAGGGCACTTTATTGTTCGTCATTTGTTAATCTTTTTTGCCGAATCATACATACATGGACTTTGACGTTTTGTTTTCAAGGCTGTAGGGGCGTTGTCAAGCTGCAGCCCAAAGCTCGCCTGGTACATTGAATTCAAGTAGGATGCCCTAGTAAAAGCGGCAATGTGAGATATTCGCCAAACAACTTTAGACGAGAACTGGATGATTCAATTAGAAAGTGGGAATGAACGAGTCAGTCTTTTTCCGTTAACGATTTAATCAGTTCGGGTACTGGATATGGCTTCGCGACGAGACGAAATCAGAAACTGAAGAGAATTTTTAAACTCTGTTGTAAAGAGACGAAAGCTGTTACGTTGCGGGAAATCGAAGACGGAAGGTAGCCGTAAGAGACAACGATTAGGGACATAACCGTGGCTACTATGAAGCGAATAGTTAATTAGACTTCAAATTTAAATAAATACTGTAAGTAAATATTGCTATATACGAAGTTACATACTTGAAATAAGCTTATATGTTATAAATAATGTAGCTTATACTACCGTTTTCATCTTTTGTTCACGGCTGGTTCCAGTTCCCTGAGCCATTTCGCACTGAACTGATAAAATGAATTTATTTTGCTACTCGAATTTTTCGAATCTTTGACTTTTTTCTTTACTTGATTATATGTGGATCTCAAATTTTTAATTTATTTATTTACTTTCAACACATGAAAATCAGAAATTCATTGCTTCTTCCAATTTGAGATATGCAGCATCCTAGAAGTGTTGGTACGCAACTGCTTTGAAGTTCCACAAACACACATTTGTTTTTATGGTTAAAATGGCTCTGAGCACTATGGGACTCAACTTCTGCGGTCATCAGTCCCCTAGAACTTAGAACTACTTAAACGTAACTAACCTAAGGACATCACACACCTCCATGCCCGAGGCAGCATTCGAACCTGCGACCGTAGCGGTCACGCGGTTCCAGACTGAAGCGCCTAGAACCGCTCGGCCACCTCGGCCGGCATTTGTTTTTATCCTTGGACAAATTTAATGACGTTTCACTTCATCACGTAGACACATTTTAACTATCTAGGAAAGCATAAAACAAAACGCTCGTCGCGAAAGATCCACCTCACTCAACTGCCTCGACTGATCACACCGGCAGAGTAAATTGAGAGTACAACGAACGTCAAGGTCAAGGTGGCCGCGCGGGGTAGCCGTGAAGGTTCGAGTCCTCCCTCGGGCATGGGTATGTGTGTGTGTGTGTGTGTGTGTGTGTGTGTTGTCCTTAACGTAAGTTAGATTAAGTAGTGCGTAAGCTTCGGGACCGATGAGCTCAGCAGTTTGGTCCCATTAGGGTTACCACAAATTTCCGAAGGTCATGGTGCGCGGGGAGGGGGGTACGTATTCGGCCGGTAAAATGGGGCACTTCACTGTACGCTGTCTCTCCCAGATCGCTCGCCCATTGCTGGGACGAGCACTGACTGTAACAGAGAGCCCTTGGCAGAAGGCACCGTCTCGGCTCTTGGAGTCAACGCGACTCCGAAACATAAACGCAAGCGAATGACCTCGACACGGCGTGGTTTACGTTCAGCGGGAATAACAGTCCAATGGCGTAACAAAAAATTGTTCAGGAGGCTCTGAGCACTATGGGACTTGACATCTGAGGTCATCAGTCCCCTACAACTTGCAACTACTTAAACATAACTAACCTAAGGACATCACACACATCCATGCCCGAGGCAGTATTCGAACCCGCGACCGTAGCGGTCGCGTGGTTCCAGACTGAAACGCCTAGAACCGCTCGGTCACAGCTGCCGACTTAATGGCTTAACAACAAACACGTAGAGGCACATAGCGCTATGTAGCTTTTAGTGTGAACAAAGTATGGTAGGTGTTGTGTCTAGGAATCCTGCATACTCGATTCGCTAGACTGTCAAACAACTCGTATTAATGAGTTTCATTACAAAAGACAATTACAATACATAACTTTAATAAAAAATGGTTCAAATGGCTCTGAGCATTATGGGACTTAACATCTATGGTCATCAGTCCCCTAGAACTTAGAACTACTTAAACCTAACTAACCTAAGGACAGCACACAACACCCAGTCATCACGAGGCAGAGAAAAACCCTGACCCCGCCGGGAATCGAACCCGGGACCCCGGGCGTGGGAAGCGAGAACGCTACTGCACGACCTAACTTTAATAGATGTGTCGCAAGCAAAGGGCAGCATACAAAATAATCACTCGTTATCAGATAGTCAAACTCAAGTATGTGCTACATAGAGATTCCTCGCGAAGTAGCTGTCGTTGACGCTATTATCGAAGTCGCTACTCTTGAAGCTGCCATTGAAGTGGGTGCCTAAGTCGGACGCGGCGCTTACGTACTATTCACGTACGAGCCTCTGCTGTCGCGTTGTCGTCTTGGAGGGAGGTGTGGTCAGGTGCGATTGGCTGCCTTCCCTTCCCTGTCGTTCCCGACTGGCGTGCCGGCGCTGACTTACGCCGTCACAGTAGGCATTTTCTTGGACCGTGAGGAGTCCTAATTGCAAGCGAGACAAACTACTAGAGGTTGAGTACGGCAGTATAAAAAGGTAAAGACCCTCCACTAAGGGAAAAAGAAAAGAACAGAAGGGCTGACTCTCCCGAACGTAGGCGCAGACGACTGAAATGAACAGCCTTCCCTCCATTTAAACGCTCTGTAGGAGACCTCCTGCATTCACGATATTAGTGCTTAAGTGAAATAAGCTTCGTTTTTTTTGCCACAAAAATTATGAAGATGGCAAAATTTATTGCTTTTCTAGTTCTTAAATCAGTTGTATTCCACGGGAGTTCCTCAAATTTTCGAACGAACGCTTTTCAAATGACTTATTTATCTTAACTGCAGTTTCTTAAGTTAGGCTAAAGCGATGTGCTGAAGACTGATGTAAACAAATCACTAATTATAATTCTAAAATTAATTTTATTATATTATTATGTAGGCGTGAGTGTGTCGTTAAGAAATGGGGATAACGAGAAGTAGTATGTGGGACACGGTAAAAATGGTTCAAATGGCTCTGAGCACTATGGGACTTGACTTCTGAGGTCATCTGTCCCCTAGAACTTAGAACTACTTAAACCTAACAACCTAAGGACATGCCCGAGGCAGGATTCGAACCTGCGACCGTAGCGGTCGCGCGGTTCCAGACTGTAGCGCCCAGAACCGCTCGGCCACTGCGGTCGGCGACACGGTAAAGAACCGTGATGTGGCTCAGTGCTAGAGTGCCACACTCCAAATCCGAAGGTCTCCGGTTCGAACCGCGATCAGTCCTGCGATTTTTATCCGTCGCTTATGACTTGTTTCACCACTGGTAATGATTTTTATGTGAAAAATGCAGACTTGAAGCGTGGTTCGGAATCCATATGGAACTGTAGGTCTACGTACTCCGCAAGCCACCGCGGGGGATACGACATACCGCCGCTAGTCGTTCCATTCAAAGACGGAGCGAGTGAAAGACGACTGTCTTTATACCACTGTACGAGCCCTAATTTCTCTCATCATATCTTCGTGGTCCTTACGCGGAATGTATGTTGGCGGCTATTGGATCGTTCAACAACATGCCGGCCGCAGTGGCCGTGCGGTTAAAGGCGCTGCAGTCTGGAACCGCAAGACCGCTACGGTCGCAGGTTCGAATCCTGCCTCGGGCATGGATGTTTGTGATGTCCTTAGGTTAGTTAGGTTTAACTAGTTCTATGCTCTAGGGGACTAATGACCTCAGCAGTTGAGTCCCATAGTGCTCAGCGCCATTCGTTCAACATCATCTTCAAATGCTAGTTCTCAAAATTTTCTCAATAGCGTTACTCGAAAAAATGTCGCCTTCCCTCCAAGGATTCCCATTTGAGTTTCCGAAGCTTCTCCGTGACACTTGCGTGTTAATCGAACGTATCGGTGACAAATGTAGAAGCCCGCCTCGGAATAGTTTCGATGTCTTACTACAGCATAACGCGACATGGCACGGATCCCAAACACTCGAGCATCACTAAAGAATAGGACAAATTAGCGTCCTATATGCGGTCTAGTATAGGGATGAACCACATTTCCTAAAATTCTCTCAAGGAACCTAAGTCTACCCTTCGCCTTCCCTACCACAATCCTCACATGCTGATTCCATTTCATGTCGCTTTGCAGCGTTACGCGCAGATATTTAAATGACGTGACTGTCAAGCACTGCATTACCATTGCTGTATCCGAACATTACGGCCTACACTGAAGCGCCAAAGAAACTGGTATAGGCATGCGTATTCAAACAGGAGATATGTAAACAGGCGGAATACGGTGCTGCGGTCGGTCGGTCGGTCGGTCGGTCGGTTGGTTGGTTGGTTGGTTTGTTTGGGGAAGGAGACCAGACAGCGTGGTCATCGGTCTCATCGGATTAGGGAAGGATTGGGAAGGAAGTCGGCCGTGCCCTTTCAGAGGAACCATCCCGGCATTTGCCTGGAGTGATTTGGGGAAATCACGGAAAACCTAAATCAGGATGGCCGGACGCGGGATTGAACCGTCGTCCTCCCGAATGCGAGTCCAGTGTCTAACCACTGGGCCACCCCGCTCGGTCTGCGGTCGGTAACCCCTATATAAGACAACAAGTGTCTGGCGCAGTTGTTACATCGGTTACTGCTGCTACAATGGCTGATTATCAAAATTTAAATGAGGTTGAGCGTGGTGTTACAGCCGGCGCACGAGCGATGGGACATAGCATGTCCGAGGTAACGATGAAGTGGGGGTTTTCCCGTACGACCATTTCACGAGTGTACTGTAAATATCAGGAATCCGGTAAAACATCAGATCTACGATATCGCTACGCCCGGAAAAAAGATCCTGCAAGAACGGGACCAGCGACGACTGAAGAGAATCGTTCAACCTGACAGAAGTGCAACCCTTCAGCAAATTGCTGCAGATTTCAATGGTGGGCCGTCAACAAGTGTAAGCCTGCGAACCATTCAACGAATCATCATCGATATCGGCTTTCGGAGCCGTAGGCCCGCTCGCGTACCCTCGATAACTGCACGACACAAAACTTTACGCCTCACCTGGGCCCGTCAACACCTACATTGGGCTGTTGATGACTGGAAATATGTTGCCTGGTCGGACGAGTCTCGTTTCAAATTGTATCGAGCCAATGTACGTGTAATAGTATGGAGACAACCTCAAGAGTCCATGGACCCTGCATATCAGCAGGGTACTGTTCAAGCTGGTGGAGGCTCTGTAATGGTGCGGAGCATGTGCCGTTCGATTGATATGGGGTCCCTGATACGACGCTGACAGGTGACTCGTACGTAAGCAACCTGTCTGATAACCTGCAGCCATTCATGTCTACTGTGCATTCCACCATACTAGTGCAATTCCAGCAGGACGTCCAGAATTTGATAGAGAGTGGCTCCAGGAAACTCTTCTGAGGTTAAACACTTCCGCTGGCCACCAAACTGCCCAGACATGAACATTATTGAGCATATCTGGGATGCCTTGTAACGTGCTATTCAGAAGAGATCTGCACTCATAGTATACTTACGGATTTATGGACAACCCTGCAGGATTGATTGATTCAGTTCGCTCCAGCACTACTTCAGACATCAGTCGAGTCTATGCCACGTCGTGTTACGGCACTTCTGCGTGCTCGCGGGAGCCCTACACGATATTAGGCAGATGTACAAGTTTCTTTGGCTCTTCAGTGTATAACTGGCTGGGTAATTCAGTTCAAAGGTCGGAGGAGGGCAACGGCATACCACCTCCAACAGGACCATCCCTAGTAAAGCCATGTGGTGTCCAAAATTGTGGTGTCACCGCCAGACACCACACTTGCTAGGTGGTAGCTTTAAATCGGCCGCGGTCCATTAGTACATGTCGGACCCGCGTGTCGCCACTGTCAGTAATCGCAGACCGAGCGCCACCACACGGCAGGTCTAGAGAGACGTACTAGGACTCGCCCCAGTTGTATGGACGACTTTGCTAGCGACTACACTGACGAAGCCTTTCTCTCATTTGCCGAGAGATAGTTAGAATAGCCTTCAGCTAAGTCCATGGCTACGACCTAGCAAGGGGCCATTAACCATTTTTAGAGAGAGTCTCACTTGTATCATCAAGAATGCTGTATACAAATGATGGATTAAAGTTAAGTATTCCAGCAGCTACGTACTTTTCTTTATAGCATTCATTACGTATCCTGTTTCAGACCTAGCGCCACCTGCGTGAGTTGACGCCTGCATTTCGGCCTCCTCTTGCAACACAGTGTTGGCTCTTCTGCCAACACTACAAAAACAACATTCTGGACTACCAAAACAGTCCATGCCTACTTGCTCACACACTGGGGTCAGGCACCTTGCTAGGTCGCACACATGACTCAGCGTTTCCTACTGTGGCATCAAAATGGCTCTGAGCACTATGCGACTTAACTTCTGAGGTCATCAGTCGCCTAGAACTTAGAACTAATTAAACCTAACTAACCTAAGGACATCACATACATCCATGCCCGAGGCAGGATTCGAACCTGCGACCGGAGTGGTCGCTCGGCTCCAGACTAGCGCCTAGAACCGCACGGCCACTCCGGCCGTCACTGTGGCATCGGATGGGGATGTACCCTGTCGTATGTTTAGCAGTCACTTGTTCCGATTATTTCAGTTCCTGTCTTTATGCAGCTCTGTTATGTAGTGTGTCGTGTCGCGTGTGCCTTTGTGGCGAACATACCTGCAGCGAAATGTGAAAAAAAAATTTTACAGCCTCTCTCGGTCGGGGGGAATTCTCAAAGTAGCAGAATAAACAGCTAGCGACGGCTGCGAGCGAACGTTTTCAGATATATCTGTATAGCCTCAAAAACACGATTTAGTGGCCCGGGAAAGGCCAGCCGGAAAATTTTTCCGACTCCTCGGAATGAAATGAGCGCGGGGGAGGGGTGGCGGCGTGTAATTCATTAGCTTTTGATTGCGTGCCCGCGGCCCGCAATAATCTTGATGAACGCGCTTACAAATGCAAATTCGTGTCGCGACCGAATGCGGAGGATAAAATAAAATGCCGCTAGCGTGCGCCGCGCGCCACAGCACGGCGCGTACATTTTATTTGGCTTCGCTGCCTGATCCGCCCGCCGTCTTCTGCGCTCGTCGACCCCGTATTGTAAATTATTTACTTATTCTGTATTCCGATGATCCGCAGCCGTATCTGAGCGGTCGGCATGTCCTACTGCGTTCGAACTCCGGTACTGCCAACAATTTTATTTGCGGGAAGGAAGTACTGTCGGTGAATGACTAAGGAAACGTTAAACGTAGGCCCTGCACTTCGTTTGCAGAGTACCAACTGTCTTTCGGTGTGAACCAGTGAAAGGTAACATGCGCAGGCATAACTTTTTTCTATAAAGACTAGATTAGCTGTAAATATATGAAACAGTGGCTCACAGAAGATGAAGTATCTGAAATATCGAAATATAATACCTGGAAAAAACTAAGAAAAATAGTTAAGTTTGGAAACAAGAATGTGAAACAGCAGTAATAGAGAAGCGATTGAGGAAAAGCGGTCACTACAATACCAAAAGGCTGCGGTTAGATCCCGTAGGATTTTTGCCACCTTCCATTTTTTCACGCATAGAAATGTTTTACTAATGCCAAGGTGACATCTCTTTTGGAGTCGGCGTTAGAGTATAGTTCCCCCTATAAATGGCTGAGTAAGCCAATTCAAAGTTCGGGGAAAGGCAAGGACGTAACAGCTGCAACAGGAGGCACTGCGATTCTCAAACCATGGGATTGAGGACAGTTTCATTAATAAATGGTTCAAATGTCTCTGAGCAATATGGGACTTAACATCTGAGGTCATCAGTCCCCTAGACTTACACAACTACTTAAACCTAACTAACCTAAGGACACCACACACATCCATGCCCGAGGCAGGATTCGAACCTGCGACCGTAGCAGCAGCGCGTTTCCGGACTGAAGGGCCTAGAACCGCTCGGCCACAGCGGCCGGCCCATTAATGAATGTCTAGAGCCTTTTAAATCGTTGAAATACGAAATAATGAGAGATTATAGGAAAGCTTGAGAGGATGCTGTGCGTCTGTTACGAAAGCCACATACGGGACGCTACTCCAAAGTACTGCTGCAGTGTATGGAATCCTTATCAAGAAACGCTGACAGCAGATATCGAACGAAATCGGAGACACGCTATTAAGATCAGAACAGGTAAGTATAGCCCGTAAGAGAATGTAAGAGATGAAAGAAGTAACTAAATGGAAATCTTTGGATGAAGGGCGACATTGTCGCGAAAGCAGGTTGGTTATGTTTAGAGAAGTGGTGTTCCGAGATAGATTGCGCTACCTCCGTCGTAAGTCTCGCGTACGGATCAGAGCTATAGCTGGGCTGGAGAAAAAATGTGTGGGTTCCTCAGTTTCTGAAAGGCGAAAATAAATGAGACGAAGGAGAGCTGCACTGACTTTCCTTACTTAGTTCGACAAGGGTGGCGAGTAGCTTTTGATGCACATTATTATTGGTGACGAGAACTGGATTTCGCATGGAGGTCCAGAAAGAAAGCGCTAGGTAATGGAATAGCATCATTCACGATCCGTAATAAAACCAAAAAAGGCAAACTAATTCTGAGCTCCAAAAAGGTTATGGCTTCAGTGTTTTGGGATCGAAAAAGTGTCCTGCTTATGGACTTAATGCCTAGAGGAGAGGGAGTACAGGCGGTCCCCTACTGGCCGACCGCCGCGCCGTTCGAAACAAATGGCGTGGCGTATCATCATATTAGACTATGCTTCTTCACAATAACAATGGCACGCATTCTGCTGCGTTGACGAAGGATTTGCTTTGGCAGTTCAAATAGTAATTTCTTCAACTTTCGCCTTGTAGCCCCAATTTGATCTCGGGGAATTACTATCTTTTGCCCAAATTGAAGGATTTTTGGGGCAGAAAGCATTACGGAAATGACAACGAACTGCAAGATGACAATGTCTGGTTCACCAACTCGGCCGAAACTGAGTATGACCTGGATAATGTCTCTTCCAGCATGTATTTCGGAACGCTAGGAGGCGTAGGAAACCAGAGATTATTCACAAGAGCAGACTGTATGCTCTAGATGTAAGCTGCTAGCTTTGCGTTGTATAGAGCTTAGCGAAATGACGGGAAGTTAACAGCGAATCATGCAATATAGTGCCTGGTAGAGAGTGCTTCTGCCCTTCCGATTCGTAAATTTTCCTGTAACAGAGCTTTTGATTGGTTTCCCGTAATGTCTCCTTATCTCTTTCGCTAAAACCTTCTTCTGAAGAATGTCTGGGCAACCTGGCAATAGCTTAATTGCTATTAGTAACTGTTCCGCGCCGAGCAGTTAGTCTGTAAGTGCAGTGATAATCTAAGAAACACGAATGTTGTGATTTGCGTCGGAGGGGGTGTAAGTAAAACCGAAAGAAATACTGTGTCTGAAATGCGAATCCAAATATTTCCACGAAGTGACAGCGAAACTGTTAGCGACGAAGCTAAAAGAAACGTGGCACAAATAAAGCTGATCAAATTGAGAAAGGTGCGCTGTAAACGCCAGTCTTCGTCACAGTCACGCCCAAGGTGACGTCAAAAACAACTGAGGCCAGGGAAAGTGGTACAATAGTCAAGGCATTAGAGGAGTGTGCTTTTCATCACCTCCCCTACCCAAATTTAGTATTTCGTCATTACCCTAAATCACGCAAATCAAGCGTCGAGACGGGTTTTCTTCTTAATCTTTATTCGAGATGTAGAAAGCACCAACAAGCCGTCATTGCTGCCAAAGAAGAATATTTGTTGCTGGGATGTCTGCTCTCGATATCGTGGCTGGTTTAGATACTTGTGTGACGTTGTTCACAGTCCTGTAGGGTTCTCGAAAGGAGCAATGTAAACCGTAACTTTGTTATTCTTTTAGGTCAATGGGGGCGTAACTCATTGAGGTCGGGCTGCAAAATTTATTAAATGGAAACTACGATAATGTCCCCAATTTAGCTATCAACTGTCTGTAAGAATGTATCTTAAGTAGCCTAAATTATAAAAATTAAAACTCCGTTCTAGTAGGCCCCTGAAGGCACAACGGTGCCGACCGACCCCCGTGTCAACCCCAGCCGACACGCGTTACTGGATACTGATAAGTGCACACCCCTCGCTCGGCCATTGCCAGCTTTTGTGACCGGTGCCGCTCCTCAGCTGACCTCACGCGCCTCGCCAACAGCGCCCGGTACACCCGGACGGTCACCCATCCGAGTGCTAGCCAAGCCCGACAGCGCTCAACTTCGGCGTTCTGACGGGAACCGGTGTTGCGGTTATCCGTTATAGTGGCACTCAGCTGCCGAACTGAAGATTCAAGCAGGCGTGTTCTTCTATGTAATTTATACAGGGTGTTTCAAAAATGACCGGTATATTTGAAACGGCAATAAAAACTAAACGAGCAGCGATAGAAATACACCGTTTGTTGCAATATGCTTGGGACAACAGTACATTTTCAGGCAGACAAACTTTCGAAATTACAGTAGTTACAATTTTCAACAACAGATGGCGCTGCGGTCTGGGAAACTCTATAGTACGATATTTTCCACATATCCACCATGCGTAGCAATAATATGGCGTAGTCTCTGAATGAAATTACCCGAAACATTTGACAACGTGTCTGGCGGAATGGCTTCACATGCAGATGAGATGTACTGCTTCAGCTGTTCAATTGTTTCTGGATTCTGGCGGTACACCTGGTCTTTCAAGTGTCCCCACAGAAAGAAGTCACAGGGGTTCATGTCTGGCGAATAGGGAGGCCAATCCACGCCGCCTCCTGTATGTTTCGGATAGCCCAAAGCAATCACACGATCATCGAAATATTCATTCAGGAAATTAAAGACGTCGGCCGTGCGATGTGGCCGGGCACCATCTTGCATAAACCACGAGGTGTTCGCAGTGTCGTCTAAGGTAGTTTGTACCGCCACAAATTCACGAAGAATGTCCAGATAGCGTGATGCAGTAATCGTTTCGGATCTGAAAAATGGGCCAATGATTCCTTTGGAAGAAATGCCGGCCCAGACCAGTACTTTTTGAGGATGCAGGGACGATGGGACTGCAACATGGGGCTTTTCGGTTCCCCATATGCGCCAGTTCTGTTTATTGACGAAGCCGTCCAGGTAAAAATAAGCTTCGTCAGTAAACCAAATGCTGCCCACATGCATATCGCCGTCATCAATCCTGTGCACTATATCGTTAGCGAATGTCTCTCGTGCAGCAATGGTAGCGGCGCTGAGGGTTTGCCGCATTTGAATTTTTTATGGATAGAGGTGTAAACTCTGCCGCATGAGACGATACGTGGACGTTGGCGTCATTTGGACCGCAGCTGCAACACGGCGAACGGAAACCCGAGGCCGCTGTTGGATCACCTGCTGCACTAGCTGCGCGTTGCCCTCTGTGGTTGCCGTACGCGGTCGCCCTACCTTTCCAGCACGTTCATCCGTCACGTTCCCAGTCCGTTGAAATTTTTCAAACAGATCCTTTATTGTATCGCTTTTCGGTCCTTTGGTTACATTAAACCTCCGTTGAAAACTTCGTCTTGTTGCATCACTGTGTTCTAGGCGGTGGAATTCCAACACCAGAAAAATCCTCTGTTCTAAGGAATAAACCATGTTGTCTACAGCACACTTGCACGTTGTGAACAGCACACGCTTACAGCAGAAAGACGACGTACAGAATGGCGCACCCACAGACTGCGTTGTCTTCTATATCTTTCACATCACTTGCAGCGCCATCTGTTGTTGAAAATTGTAACTACTGTAATTTCGAAAGTTTGTCCGCCTGAAAATGTACTGTTGTCCCAAGCATATTGCAACAAACGGTGTATTTCTATCGCTGCTCGTTTAGTTTTTATTGCCGTTTCAAATATACCGGTCATTTTTGAAACACCCTGTACCTTCCCTTATCGCTGGTTCGTTCTAAGATTCATATCGTCTTTAGTCAAAATGTAACTGTCTTTTGGGAAGCTCTTCCTACATCCGCCTTCGCGCAGTGCGATTAAAATCCAGGTTGTTTGTGATACAATTCCTTTGCACCGCCTTACTCTGTACATTCATGTCCTTCATACTTAGGGGTAGGGTGAGAAAGGTGATGTATAATCTGACAACAAAACCACGTAAAACATGGACAGCCACTAAGGAGCAATGGCTTCCAACACCTTCTTAGTCTTTGGCTTACCACGATAGCCTAGTGACTCGGAGGAATTGTGTTAGATTCCCACTGTCGGCAGTAAAATGTACATAGCACCAAAGTCGACATTGAGTTATAGAAATAATACTGCTTTTATGCTGTCGATACATCGAAAATATCGAAATGTTTCCTCGCCTTGTTGGGATTTCAAAATTCAGTATTGTATGTACTTTTACTATGTACTAAATGTAAGTAACCACACATAGTGTCGTAGTCATTGTCGTCGTCGTCGTGGTCTTCTGTGTGAAGAATGGTTTGGTGCATCTCGCCCCGTTGTTTTATTCTGTGCAATTCTCTGCATCTAAGCATTACAGCTACAATCTAATCTGCATACTGTATTCAGGTCGTTGTCTCCCTCTAAAAATTGTATCTCCACACTTGTCTTCATCGTCAAATTAAGTATTTCGTGATGCCTCAGGATGTGTCCTATCAACATATCCCGTGTTCTAATCAATTCTGCGAACTTTTTTCTGTCTGATATCTGTATTAATATAGATTTAGTGTCATTAATCAGCTCTGTAAACTTCGTTTAGCTTAAAAGCTGTGAACGTCTAAACATATTTTTATTCGTAAAAATTAAACGAATTACTAGCCAAAACTTGTGTAAATCAGTAGCGTCCGACACTCGAAAGCAAAATTTAAAAATTCTTTTTCGTATGTGGAAAGTCCGATGTACTGACCAATCGATATACTATATTCAGTTTATCTTCAATATCGATATCACTGACGCGATAAAGTAGGCACTTCTGAAAATTTTGTCGTTTGCATTCCGAATGAGAATGAGTGGTATGGATCTCAAATTTATTCCGTATTTCTGGATGTCCAGAAGGCTTTTTACAGCGTTCCTCAAAAGCGACTTCTAATCATGTTGCGTGTCTTGGGAGTACCGTCTCAGCTGTGAAACTGGATTCGTGTTTTCCTGTCAGAAATGTCACATTCGTAGTAATTGACGGAGAGTCGTGGAATAAAACAGAAGTAATATCTGGCGTTCCCCAAGTACGTGTTAAAGGAATTCTGCTGCTCCTGAACGATAAAAGACGATTTAGGAAGCAATCGGAGGAACCTTCTTAGATTGTTTGCAGAAGATGCTGTTGTTTACGGTCTAGAAAAGTCATCAGAACCAATTTAAAAATGAAGGTCATCCATATCCGTTAGATTTCGGTTATACGATTAATCGCACAAATCTAAAGGATGCCATCATTAAAACAGGAATTACGCGTTGCGGCGAGACCTTCTCATGAAACTTCAATCACCAACTTTCTCCTCTGAATGCGAAATAATTTTACTAACATCACCCTACACAGGGAGAAACGATCGTCGTAGTAAAGTCAGAGAAATGAGAGCTCGGACGGAAAGATTTAAGTGTTAGTTTTTCCCGCGCGCTGTCGGAGAGAGGACAGGTAGAATAATAGTCACTCTGCCAAGTGTGACTTGCAAAGTAGTCATGCAGATGTTGAACTCAGGGGCGTGTCTTGAATTGGAAGTCCCACTAGCTTCTAACCGCACCGTTTCTTTTAGACATAAATCACCCTGAACTGCAGCAAGGGACCGCTTTCTTAGAGCAGAGCGCGTGAGCTTCACAACCCATTTACTGCGGGATCATTAGTGACAGTTGAGACTCTGTCGTCTGACATAATTTTTTCTTCCTTAAATCCTTTTTGAGTAAACTGCATCCATTGCTTGGATTTTTTGGTCACTAGTACTAAATCTTGTAGCTTACGCGTTGAGGATAACCCTAGAAGAGAGAGAAACCAGGACCTTTGCCTTTCGCTGCAGAGTGAAAATCTCATTCTGGTTCCTTTTTTCCCTTGCATTAATCGTTCTTTGCTTGCTTGGTGCTCAAACAGCTGTCGTGTTTGCATCACGGATTTTACGATGGGATGCACCTGTTTATGAAAAACAGCCGGCTGCTGTGACCGAGCGGTTCTAGGCGCTTCAGTCCGGACCAACGCTGCAGCTACGGTCGCAGGTTCGAATCTTGTCTCGGGCATGGATGTGTGTGATGTCCTTAGGTTAGTTAGATTTAAGTAGTTTTAAGTCTAGGGGACTGATGACCTCAGCTAGTGCCATAGTGCTTAGAGCCATTATTTTATGAAAAACATATATTCTTGTTACATTGCATTTCTCGCCCAAGCACCTTTCGTCTCAGTTTTACTGTCATCAGTGGGTTCTTATTCAGCAGAAATCCAAATTACTGGTTGGTCAAGGTTTGTAGGATGTTCAGTAATGGTCAGATAGCTTGTCATTGTTTGCTTCGGCGCTCTTGTCATTATGCACATGGACTCTGTGAAGACGGATTCGCAGAAACGTCGCACATGTTCTCATTAACAGCCGTAACAAGTTTAAAAAAAACTCCGAACTTCAAACACAATGTTTTTGAAGTGATGCTATGTCGTTTGTGCCTAAGTCTATCCTACTGTTAACCCCTAATTATAACATGTTGTTTCGCGTTACATTATATATTTTAGATGACTTGTTCTACATTTGTCTGTGGTATGATATTCGTGTGGCGCTCAGCTGAGGATTCTTGTAGGTATTTGGTTATGTGGAATTTTGGAACTTGTTCTTCGGAAAGTCACGCCGTCTCAGAATATGGTTATTTCGTTTGAGATGCTTAATAGACAGCATGAAACAACACGATCCAGAAATCTGTATCCGTCACAGATTGACACTACGCCCTGTACAATACTCAATGTATTGAAGAAAAACACTACGAGAGTAGAAACATGATACCGGAGCAAAGTACTAAATCTGACAAGGAACACACAAACTGGGAGCGAGAACTGCAGCACGCGCCCTCCAAAACGGAAAGTTAAGAGGAAACTTGGGCACGCTCCAGTTACAATGACTGCCCGTAAGACTCCAAAGCAATATAGAAGAAAATAAAAGTCGCAACGCGGCAGAACTGTGATATATTGTTGCTCGGGTGCTTGCTTTGTTTCGGTGTTGTTCTCTCAGTCGTTTGCAGCTGGGGAGGCTAAGTTTCACTGCCACAATTACATGAAATTCAAAAGGAACGCTGGATACAGTTGCACGTCGTTTGTGTCACTGGTAATCTCGATAGGAGCCAGGAATCCGCTGCAAGGCCTTTCGTTACGCTTCGTGTATGTGAATCAGAATATTTGTAAAGAGCCATAGTCGGCGCCGATGCAGTACTGTCTACTCTGTCTAATTAACGGCACAAAAGACAACACATTTACGTTCCTTTGTGCTGCTAGTGCGGCTTACTGTTACATTTGACGTATGGCGACTTATTCAACGAAAAATTCGCATGAAGCTAGGCTTTAACAATGAAAGGAGGGAGATAGTTAATTTTGGAGAACTTAAATGTTCAGATTTTTCAGTCAAAGTAGTGATTTTCGAGCAATTACTCGGCACCTGGTAATGGACCTTTGTTCCTCAATGTATGATCCCACAGCTACTGATAGCGACGGTGTCGAATCTATGTAGAAGATTCTAGAAAAGTTTTGCATGACATGACCGGAATATCTGTAAGCGCAGTATCAGGTACAGTTATTTATTGCGAGAACTCTGTTTGCGTTGAAATGTAGTAATCTCTTATGTTAGCTGCGTTAAATTGTCATCAGAATCGATGTGCTAAACACTCATTGATATTCACGTAAACGATGGAATGGCTAGTTCTAAAGTTTATATTTTATGGTCAGTAAAAGCAGATGAATTTCCTATGCTCCAACTCTTATCTGAGTACTGTTGCTAAATTCTTTAATCGATCCAAGTAATCCCTCAACAGTGGGAACATCTACGCCATAGTGTATTTTTTTTATGCAGTCTCTGATCAAAAGTATCTGGACACCTTTATGATGGCTCTAACTCAACAGGGGATGCTTTAAATGTGGAGTCGGAATGTCTGTGGAGGAGTGGCAGCGCATTCTTCCTCTAGAGCCGAAGTCAGAGAAGATAGTGATGTTGCACGCTGGGATCTGGAGTGAAGTCGATGTTCTGACTTATCTCAAATGTGTTCCATTGGGATCACTTCGGGACTCGAGGAAGAACAGGCCATTTCAGGACTGTCACTGTGTCACACACGCTGAATTACGACAGTGTGCATTGTCGTGCCGTACAATCAGTCATCGTCTCCCAACTGTTCCTCTACTGTACGCAGCACACAGTGTTGTAACATGTGTTCATATCTTTCCGCATTTTGCGTTTTCGTAAGCGCAGTGAGGGGACCACGCTCTAACCGTGGAAAAACACCCCCGTACCGTAACACCACCATCTCGTATTTCACTGTCGCCACTGCATATGATGGTAGGTAACATTCTCCAGGGATTCGCTGAACCCAAACTCTTCCATCCTCATCACTTTCCGGCTGTACACTGCCCGCTGCCATCCCTCTTTAGACATCCCAAGCGTCGGTCAGCACTGGCCGCAGAGATGTATGACTTACGAGGAGTTGTTCGAAAACTGAACCCCATTCTTTTGAACTCACTACGCACAGCCATTGTGCTAGCTGGACTGCTGGTAGCAATTTGGAACTTACGAGTAATTCCCTCCGCTTACTTTTCACACCTCCCTCCGCATTGCACGACGATCCTTATCCTTTTGTACACAAGGTCTGCCTGGTCTTGATCACTTGAGCACCTTTAGAACTTCTGAAATGTCCTTGATGGACTTATTCAGATGACATCGAGTTCTGACGCTGATGTTCACCGCAGAGTTCTTGTACATGTCTCGCCTATATATGCTGCACCACATTGTGCGAGGCCGGCCGGAGTGGCCGCGCGGTTAAAGGCGCCACAGTCTGGAACCGCACGACCGCTACGGTCGCAGGTTCGAATCCTGCCTCGGGCATGGATGTGTGTGATGTCCTTAGGTTATTTAGGTTTAAGTAGTTCTAAGTTCTAGGGGACTTATGACCACAGCAGTTAAGTCCCATAGTGCTCAGAGCCATTTGAACCATTTTTGAACATTGTGCGAACCACGTTTCCTCAGGGCAAGATCATCCTTAACCGAACCCAACAGGTTCCTCAGTTTTGCAGATGGTCGAAAACACACTTAATGTCATATCTTCCGAGGACTCTTCCGATTCTTGACGACATGGCACCAAAATACGGCCTTTTTGCCGTCAGTCGTACCTAGCCACCAGCAAGGTTCAACCACCTGAAGATGTCTGACAGTTGCTCCGAGGAAATATTGTGGAATTTGCACGTCACCCGGCGGCATACCCGCGAAGACTATGTACAACATATACGCCGGGAAAGCTTGGAGAGTCACGACAATGTATAGTTATTGATACTAGTGAGACCAACAGAATAACATTATACCAGGCAGCCAGGAGCATAAGGTTCTTTGGGAGTCTTCCATATGTAAATTGGATGCTTCGTTGGGAGAAAAACGGCTGAAGACTCCTCTACACTCATCACGTTTTTGCCATTCGTGTATTACGTTGTCACAGTCTAGCGTTGTTCTGCCATAGCCTTTATGTGCAAGTGAGACTTGCTGCTTGGTGCTAATCTTCGATATCTGCCTTTGGGAGCCACAGTAGGACGGGTTTGCAGTCTCTGGCGAGCCGTGCTGTTCCGCACTTCATCCCGACCACCGTTCCTTTCAGCGGAGTGCTGACAGACACTCAAGAGTTCTAGGAAGCTCCAAAAAGCTCAACGTTTCGATTTCGTACGTACTACTGAACATATGATGCGCAGCACACGAAAGCATGTTTTCACGGTTTTTACCAATTTAATACAAATCGTGAACGTATGTCACAGCTGGTAGCAAAGTATCGTCGTCATCGGCGCCTTCGTTGTCGTTGTCGTCGTCGTCACCGAAATTAGCACTATCACGAGCAGTAGCTGTTGACGTCCACTGCTTGTTTAATTACTCCTGTAGAATTGTGCATGCTTTACAGCAGTGACCATGTAGCTCCTTCATGTTGGTTGGTTGATTTGGAGTTGGGGTGGGGGGGTGCGCTAAACAGAGAGGTCATCGGTCCCATCAGATTAAGGAAGGATGGGGAAGGAAGTTGACTGTGAGCCTTCAAAGGAACCATCCCAAAATTTTCCTGAAACGATTTAGGGAAATCACAAATCACGGAAAACCTAAATCAGGATGGCGGGACGCAGGTTTGTGCAGTCTTCCTCCAGATTGCGAATCCAGTGTGCTAACCACTGCGCCACCTCGCTCGGTTCCTTCATGTTTTCTAATTTCATGTACCCGCTTTTCATTAGGTCGTGGTCTCGGACGTTCCTAATCTCTTGGAATACAAAAAGAAGTGCTTGCTCAATCCACCATTCATTCACATGGTGACATTAGCATTTCCTATTGCTCCATGTTATTACCCCTAAATATTTAAATGAAGCTACGGGCCCCAAATGTTAACGGCTAGTCCCATTATCGTATACTATAGGGTTCTTTCTCGTAGCAAGTAGCGTCAAAAGAAGCAGGAACTGCCATTTGAAAAGAAAATTGTAGTTTTCCTCTGAATTTTGACAACGTTAACAATTATTAACTGTACAGCGAAATATATGGAAACTGGAATACGTGTAGTCGCTTTAAGTTTTAAGGTTAAAACGCGGTCGCAACACACAGAAGCACGGTGTCGAAGGTGAGGCGCGCTCGCAGGCCGCTGCTCACTGCCGCCAGGATAAGCGCGTCGCGGCAGATGGCCAACTCTTCCACTCCGAGAGGACTGCAATAAGCCCCCAAAATTGCTACAGCCGTTTATCCCGGCGTACTAATTGAAAATTGATAAGAGGCGCACGCCAAATCGCTAGATAAATCGGCTTTGCCCGACAATATCCATATCAAAGTTGGTATCCCCGGCTTAGGGCGCGCGGCGCATTAAATTTCACAGCATTTCATAATTGAATTAGCGACGCCTTTTAAAAGGCCGCCGATGCAGGCGTAAGGTCGCGCTGACTCATGGCGCTGCGTGCCACCACAATGTCTTAAGAGAGAGAAAAAACCTATCTAGACGTATCGAGGCTCGAGTACACACTGACACTCACTCACTCTCTCTCTCTCTCTCTCTCTCTCTCTCTCTCTCTAACCAGTGCTTCCAAACATTCTGCAATTATGCCTATTGATTCACTGTGCTAGAAACGGCTGGTGTAGTCGTTTACTCACATGTGGTAAGAACAGAGCTAGATTTCCCTTCTGACCATGTGTGGTCATCATCAGCCCTGAGACTGGTTTGATGCAGCTCTCCATGCTACTCTATCCTGTGCAACTTCTTCATCTCCCAGTACCTGCTGCAACCTACATCCTTCTGAATCTGGTTGGTGTATTCATCTCTTGGTCTCCCCCTACAATTTTTACCCTCCACGCTACCCTCCAATACTAAATTGGTGATCCCTTGATGCCTCAGAACATGTCCTACCAACCGATCCCTTCTTCTAGTCAAGTTGTGCCACAAACTTCTCTTCTCTCCAATTCTATTCAATACCTCCTCATTAGTTATGTGATCTACCCATCTAATCTTCAGCATTCTTCTGTAGCACCACATTTCGAAAGCTTCTATTCTCTTCTTGTCCAAACTATTTACCGCCCATGTTTCACTTCCATACATGGCTACACTCCATACAAATACTTTCAGAAACGACTTCCTGACACTTAAATCTATACTCGATGTTAACAAATTTCTCTTCTTCAGAAACGCTTTCCTTGGCATTGCCAGTCTACATTTTATATCCTCTCTACTTCGACCATCATCAGTTATTTTGCTCCCCAAATAGCAAAACTCCTTTACTACTTTAAGTGTCTCATTTCCTAATCTAATACCCTCAACATCACCCGACTTAATTCGACTACATTCCATTATCCCCGTTTTGTTTTTGTTGATGTTCATCTTATATCCTCCCTTCAAGACACCATCCATTCCGTTCAACTGCTCTTCCAAGTCCATTGCTGTCTCTGACAGAATTACAATGTCATCGGCGAACCTCAAAGTTTTTATTTCTTCTCCATGGATTTTAATACCTACTCCGAATTTTTCTTTTGTTTCCATACCGATTTGAATTTCTGAACCACGAGAAGTGAATTGCAGGATGGCTCTTTCATTCCCTTACGTTTCAGAATGATTTCAATGATATGTACAGTTACATGCATACCCGCAAGCCATTGTACAGTGCATGGCGGAGGGTACTTCGTACCAATATTATCGATTTTCCGTCTCATTCCATACCCGCATTGAGTGAGAAAAAATAACTGTTTGTATACCTCGGTGTGCGCCCATTGTATTCCCGTGAAATTAGCGCGAGATACACGAAGATGGCAGCAGAATGGTCTCAGTCTTCCGGTAATACACGTTCTGTAAATTCACCCAACAGGGCTTTGCGAGAAATATGTCGTCTTGTTTTCAAGGATTCCCATTTAAGAACTCTACCATTTCTAATACACTTTCGTATGAGCTACCTCTACCTGCTACGATCCAAACAATGTGATTCTGAAGCCTTTCAATGTCTTCAAATTGCTCTGAGCACTATGCGACTCAACTTCTGAGGTCATCAGTCGCCTATAACTTAGAATTAATTAAACCTAACTAACCTAAGGACATCACACACATCCATGCCCGAGGCAGGATTCGAACCTGCGACCGTAGCGGTCACGCGGATCCAGACTGAAGCGCCTTTAACCGCACGGCCACACCGGCCGGCTCAATGTCTTCCATCATGCTTACTTCACAAGGACTCTGAACACCGGAACAGTGCTCCAGAATTGGTGGCACTAGCTTCTTGCATGCGACCTCCTTTACAGCGTTATGTTTTCCGAGAACCCTTCCAAATAATCTAAGTTGTCTGTTTCATATCACTGCTTAGTATTTCAGGTGGGTAGACAAATATGGAAACACATTACCATACGTAATACGGTGCATGAAACCGATTGACATTCAAAACCGCTTTCAGTCGTCTCGGAATGGATAAATACTAGTCCCGTATCGTTTGTAAGCGAATCTCGTACCATTCTTTCTGCAACATAGTGGCAAGTTGAGGTAGCGATTATGGAGGTGAATAGGCCGCAAAGGCTCAATAATACTGAGATCTGGTCAAGCTTGTGGCCAGGGGAAATGCAGCAATTCGTTCTCGTGTTCACAAATCCAGTCCTCGAACAAACATTCTACCATGGGACGGATCTGACCAGCTAAAATGGTCACATAATCTTTGGCAGTAATGCGACTTTCATAGTAACCATGGAGCCCATGGAATGCCACAATATGGCTGCCCAAATCATCAACCAACCCCTGATGTGTTTCACTTTTGGGACGGAATCTCGGCCAAAAGTAGGAAACAGAGTGAAACAAGACTCATCCGACCAAATGAGTTTCTTCCATTTCTGCTTCGTCCAGGTTTTTATGGGTTCGGCACCACGTTTTCCTGTTGCGGACATTTGCATCACTGAAGAGTGGTATTGAAGTTGCAGCTCGCCCTGCAATTCTCTGCTACTGGAACTCCCTTCGTCTCGTTTTGGTGCCTACGGGGTTCGTGAGTCCGACATTCAGATCTGCTGTGTCTTCCCTCTTATTTTTCGTCACAATCCATTTCAGTGACCGGCCGCCACGATCACTCAAGACCCACTTTCGTCCGCGTTGGGACTGTACGCTCAGGTTTGTCTGAGCAAACCACGTTTGCAACGGCTGTCTGCACCTCTGTTCTGCACTATTCAATTCGCATTTACACCATCCAGTCGCAATGTAGCTTTCACAGAGTCCCGAACCAGTAGACCGAGAGTGAAGAGTTTTTTCTGTCCGTGGGCAAATTAAATAAATTAATTAGAATTATTCTGTTTTTTGCTATAACTTCAGAAGTAGGGGGAGATGGACAAAAGAGTGGCTGCTAAAACGTGTAACGCTTTCGCATCTTAATCATTTAAGAAGCTGAAAACAGAAAAAGAGGACTGGTATAACTAACCAGGACGAAGACACAGTTTGTGTTGTTGCGGTATGTTACACCGTGTTTAAGGAGAAATGATACTGCAATGAAAATAAAGTGCTTATGAAAGACTTTCAGTAACATGGAGGTATTTTGCAACTGGCAGAGACTATGCTTATCTTAAATGTTCTTCTTTGATACCACCTTCTTCGTTGAGCCACATCGTCCCGGAAACACGTCATGGCGTATATGAAGTACGAAAGCACTTCATCTCGTCTTCGTCAGTTCAAGAGCCACCAGACATCTAACAGGTCGAACGCAGACAAATTTTTCGGTCGGCGATTCATTCACACGCAACGATTTGTCTGTGCAAACACTGTGTGTACAAACAAGTCGGTGCAAATAAGAGTATATGAGCACGTAAAGGGCCCTTTAGCGGATGACGTTTTTCCTCTTTCCATGTTTGCTGTATAAATGTTGGATACGGTGCCTCTCGAAACGCCAAGCACTAGGGCTACCAACATTTTGTCGACGTTCGAATTCACTTAGCTCCGGCGTAATACACTCCCAACTCCACAGAACACAAGCGACGTGCAGAGTTCGCGGCGCGGTGTCCGTCACAAGAGCGCGGCCTGCAGGCTCCGCTAGCATCTGCATTTATGTTCGGGTATTCATTCCTCGCGGTGGTTCCTCATGTTCCGATAACTCCTTTAAATGTAAATGCGTATACGATTTGACGTGCCCAAGATGTACGTCACTAATCGTGTAATCGGATGGTGTTGGTTCCATCTCTTAGTTACAAGCCTTGGCTTATTTTCATCCGTATTTAGAGAGAGCTGTCATTCATTACAGCCGGTGGAAATTTTGTTCAAATCTTTGTGCAAATCCTTACGCTCGTTCGTGTGGACAACAGCATTGTCAGCGAACAAGCCAGTAGTGCTACCGATTGTATGTAATATATCTTTTATGTATACTGAGAACATTAGCCGGTTCTAGGCGCTACAGTCTGGAACCGAGCGACCGCTGCGGTCGCAGGTTCGAATCCTGCCTCGGGCATGGATGTGTGTGATGTCCTTAGGTTAGTTAGGCTTAAGTAGTTCCAAGTCTAGGGGACTGATGACCTCAGATGTTAAGTCCCACAATGGTTAGAACCATTTGAAGCATTTGAACAGTCGTTGTTCTAACTGAAGAGGAAAAATAAACACAATTAGTTGTAGACACGCTGCAATAGAGGCTCATCGCTTCGCGTCACCCAATTATTTTGCTTTCTAGGTCAGCTTAAGATAACGACGTTGTGAACAGCGAAAGACATAATCACAAGACTAAAAATGGCCAGCGAGCTTTGGGCAAACTACATAGTGGCGATAGCCGGTTTATCTGGAACCGAAAGTTTACTTATTGTGTATTACCAGTTTGACTTTTCGCAAGAGAGACACACATTAGATACAAAAATCTTTCAAAGACACAGGACTGCTCAGCGAGCAGTGGAGAAATGCGTGTCGGGAATTACTCGGTAAGACAGGAGAACACACACGGATGAGAAAATTCCGTGACTGCGCTTGCTGATTCCAGTGTGTGTAATGCAGCTGCAGCTTCCACCGCTGGGAGACAGGGCCGCTGAAGACGGGTTCATTTAAATAAGGTTGCGGTTTGACGACAGACGGAGCGCAGGCTGCGATTGAGCAAAAAGGTTGCTGTCTCCTTTTTTTTGAGGAACCATCCCGGCATTTATTTCAGCCTATTTAGAGAAACGACGGGAAAGCTAAATGTATGAGGGGGGGGGGGGGGGCAGGTATTTAAACCGCCGTTGTCCCACATGCGAGTGTTATTTCTTAATCGCACGATGCTAATTTAAGCGCATGCACCAGATATGAAGGCACAACCTTCCGAAACGGATTGTGGGAAGGCGATTGAAGATAACATACTTGTATTTCAGCTGAATTGTTGACATGTAAAATTTACTTCACGTATAGCTGACATACAGGCTGTGCTTTGAAGACAAATGCGGGCTGCTGTTTATGCGTGGGCGGGATGGGTGGTGGCCGCTGGCCGCCGAAGTTCCCCGTCCGCTGCTCCCTTGTGATCCCGCGCCATCCAATTTCCACGGTCGCTGCTTTTCAAATCCTCCAGCAAAGAAATTTGAAAAGGCCATTGTGGGGGCCATAATGGCGAGATATCGATTAACGGGACACCGCACGAATGAAGCCCCGAGCGAGACGGCGCACCGTTCACACGCCGGAGCCCCTTTGTTTTGCCCGCTAATACTGTTCCGCCTCCAATACAGTAAATAAGTTTTCCTATTTTAAATTCCTCTGACGAGAAAATATTGGCGGATTTAATAAATCCGCAATGACACACACGCAGTGGAGGATATATAACTTACGAATAAAAGTTCAACTGTCTCTAGTTCTCTATTTTATTTTTGTTTTATTATTTATCTTTGTGCTCTTCGAAGCGAAAGCTCCATTTTCGGGTTTTTAAAATTTCGATCAATGTTTTGCCTCGTGACCTGTTGCAGAAATCGCACCTGAATTTTGTGTGAACACTGAAGCACAGGTGCGAATGCTTCAGCAAGACGTATCGAAAAGCATCTATTGAAACCAGAGAAACCCGAAAATGGAACTTTCGGTCCGAAATACGCATTTGTAAATGGAAACAGCGAAATGCAGACAGTTGGTGGACTTGCATTCCGTGAAATATAGTTAACTGTGATTTTATATAATAATTTTGAAATAATTGTAACAGCTTTTGCATTCGGGACTAAGAAACCAATCTATTGTAGCTTTACCACTGTTTCTTTTAATCGCCAACGAGAGTCTATTCATAGAGGCTGTGCTGGGTCTTTTCTCCATCTTATTCGAGTGAACTGCTTATCCGTCTCAAATACCGTAACGGTGATTTGATTATTGAACCCTGCAGTAACAAAAAAAGTTATCACAACATAATTAGTGTTCCTATGACACGAGCTACATCTCTGATTAATGAGGATTCAGCATGAAGGCTTCCACGGTTGATGTGTCTTTTCGTTAAAATTTTAGACCTGGTACGCCGTGGTTGCTTCATAAATCATTATTTTCGAACGTTTCGACCTCGTCTGAAAAAAGTCCACCGTAGTGGAACGTCTTTTACACTGCGGAGACTAACAAATGAAATTACCCGGGACTAACGTTTTACACAAGACAATGCCTTATTATCCGCACTTGTGGAGAGAGGCAACAGAAATTTGTAAAATAGGAACGAAGAGACGTTAAATAAAATAAAACGTGGCTCCAGACCCCGCACAAAGAGACATTCTAACGATCGATTACTTGCAGTGTAGAATAATTTCACGTAACAAAAAGAATCGTTTGCATTGGGTACCATAAGACGAATAGAAGTGCCTCGGTCACAGATAGTGATGCCCTATAAATTTGGGGAGCAGTCAGCTTTCTTCGCCGTCGCAGTCATTAATCTAGAAAGTAATTCCCCCCCCCCCCCCCCCCCGTCCCCCCGTCCCTGCAGACTGGGT
This sequence comes from Schistocerca cancellata, assembly GCF_023864275.1. NCBI lineage: Eukaryota > Metazoa > Arthropoda > Insecta > Orthoptera > Acrididae > Schistocerca > Schistocerca cancellata. Next base: position 916,629,167 of record NC_064629.1, read on the forward strand.
CGAAACTTTAGTGCATCGACAACGACCTTTCAGCTCAAAAGTTTCAACGGAAAAAATTGCAGCCGTCTGTCGTTAAGGTGGAGGCACCTTCATTTGAATTTGGCGACGAGGTGGTTGCTGGTTTTTCGCGGTTGTCCCTACCGAGCTGGCTCGATGGTAGGTCACTGGCCTTCTAGTCGAATCCCGTCCTGTCATTCAGATTCGTGCGAGGCGAATCCCAGGCAAGGGCATGGCTCATTTCCTTCCCCAGTCCCAGCTTACGCCCTGCATATAATGCTCTCGTCGTAGAGGAGTGTGTGTGTGTGTGTGTGTGTGTGTGTGTGTGTAGTTTTCTCTTTAGTTTTTTATTACCCCTAGCAGTCCTCCACGCAAAACGGAAACCGGCTGAAACGTGTAGTCTCTCGCCCCCTTTTTTTTCCAAATTCTTCAGGGGCTTCCCCGTAACTCATCTTCGGTAGAATACAGCAGAGTGTGTGACTGACTTATAACGTAGTTAATTACGTTGTCCTTAGGTCACCTGAACAATTCTTTCATCGACGTGGAATGAGTCAGTTTACAAGATATATATATATATATATATATATATATATATATATATATATATGGTTTGTGTTAATATTAGTGAAGACATTGTTTTTAGTCCTACTCATGCAACTACACTTAAAGTTCTTTTTCTACTGGCTACCGGTTTTTAAGTAGAAAAAGATGGAAGACACGCTGAGTTCTTAGATCTGACAGGCTTCGAGTACATGCATTGCTCTACGATTTAATTTGTCGCATATACTGTTGAAGTGCGCCTCTGTAGCTAAGTGGTCAGCATGGCTGACTGCCATACAGCAGACCCGGTTTCGATTCCCGGTACAGCCAGATATGTCTCCTTGGTGGGAGGACTGAGGCGGGGTGCACTTGGCCCTGTGCGGCCAACTGAAGAGCTGCTCGAGCGATTAGTAGCGGTTCCAAGGTCAACAAACCCGACAGTGGCCTTGAGAACGGTGTGCTGACCACGCACCTCTCCATACCGCATCCGACGACGCTTCTGGAAGAGGATGACACGGCGGTCGGTGGGTCCCGATTGGCCACAACTCGGATCTCTACCTTTTTTACCTTATTGTTGTTGTTGTGGTCTTCAGTCCTGAGACTGGTTTGATGCAGCTCTCCATGCTACTCTATCCTGTGCAAGCTTCTTCGTCTCCCAGTACCTTCTGCAACCTACATCCTTCTGAATCTGCTTGGTGTATTCATCTCTTGGTCTCCCTCTACAATTTTTACCCTCCACGCTGTCCTCCAATACTAAATTGGTGATCCCTTGATGCCTCAGAACATGTCCTACCAACCGATCCCTTCTTCTAGTCAAGTTGTGCCACAAACTTCTCTTCTCTCCAATTCTATTCAATACCTCCTCATTAGTTATGTGATCTACCCATCTAATCTTCAGCATTCTTCTGTAGCACCACATTTCAAAACCTTCTATTCTCTTCTTGTCTAAACTACTTATCGTCCATGTTTCACACCCATACATGGCTACACTCCATACAAATACTTTCAGAAACGACTTCCTGACACTTTAATCTATACTCGATGTTAACAAATTTCTCTTCTTCAGAAACGCTTTCCTTCCCATTGCCAGTCTACATTTTATATCCTCTCTACTTCGACCATCGTCAGTTATTTTGCTCCCCAAATAGCAAAACTCCTTTACTACTTTAAGTATCTCATTTCCTAATCTTATACCCTTAGCATCACCCGACTTAATTCGACTACATTCCATTATCCTCGTTTTGCTTTTGTTGATGTTCATCTTATATCCTCCTTTCAAGACACTTTACCTTATATAACCTATAAAGCATATACCGAGCACACCGCGTATTCGTCACGAGAATGCGAATGTGAAACCTTTCTTACTACGACAGCTAGTAAAATTATGTAAATGGCGAATTAGCACCAGGTCACTGTTTCATCCAAAAGTCGCTCCTTGCTTACTCGCTCCGTGATGTTTCAGGAGCAAAAGCATGTACGTTGCAAGGACGGGTAAGCGTCATACATTCTCAGTGCCTTCCGAGATAAGTATTCCATACTGTCAGAAATAGGAATAGGTCTAGTTGTAATAAATTAACAACGCTTGTTCAGAAATGCTGATGCCAAGTAGAGTCCTTTTTGTGTAAACAGATGCTGTGTTATTAACCTATAGCTAAATTACTACTGTCTGCAACGTTCCCATCACTGAGACATTCAAGTAGTCTATATCAGTATAATCCGTCTCTAATAATGTGAGCGCTGACACCGTGAAACTTCGCATCCGTACTACGCGAGCCACCACAGTATTGTAGCACTGGGTTCTTCGCGTACCACAATTCATTCTGTCCTCTCCTGTCCTGTGCCACGCGGGAATGGAAAAAATATTGTCGATTAGCCTCCGTGTGAGCTTGAATTTCTCTGACACTACCCACATGGCCATTTTTGGAGGAAGTAATGTGGTGAATGGCTGAGCTTGGAATGTTCGCTCTCGAAAATTTAACGGTAAAACTCTCCATGAAACTTCTTTTTAGTAGCGGCTGTCACAGGGATTTGGTGATCATATCTGTGACACTCTGACAGCACGCGTAACGAAATGCTGCGCTCTTCTTTGGATCTTCCCTATCTTCACTATTAATACTCTTCATGAGAGTCCCAAAATCGCGAACAATACTCGATAATCCACGTGACGGATGTTTATGTTGATGGTGTGCAGATAGTCCCTGCAACTAACGTTGATCCTCTAAAGACTAAACACTGCTCATCATGTATTTCATACGACGCCCAGTGTCCATGGAAACCGTCTGTTTGTTTCCCGTTGCAAACAAAGACATTTTAAAACGAAATTTTACGTGACCATTCGACAGACCTGTCTCATACTATTCAGTGTGATGTTACTTTCATCGATACGTATTAAGAGGGACAGTAAAACAAGAAGAATAACCAGTGCTAGAGTACTGCTGATCTGTGAGGGGAAGGTCGCTGGGAAAAGACGTGGAGTATTCGGAGATACGAGGAGGATGGGACGCAATGGCAGTTAGCCAGGGTGGTGGATGCAGTGCAGTGTTGGGACTTTGCGCAAGACACAGAGATGACAAAGGTATTTCTGGTGTTTGAGGAGATGTGGGAACGAATCCCTTGACAGGATAAGGATAGAGAAGGGTAAATGATTGCGGAAAGCGATGGCGAATGCGTGCCGTTGAAGGCTTTCGAAGCCCAAAAACCGTGTCACCTTAGCTATACTGGGGAGTTCAGTGCGCATACGTGACAGAATTTGCACAACAGAACCAGTCACAGATAAAACTAAAGTCTCAAAGATAAAAACGTGGCAAGTTCCGAATACAAAAAAGCGCACAGCTGCTCGGAAAGTCGCAAATTCACGATAGTTAAGAGTCAGGTGGTTCGCCGTTCAAATTGCTGGCGTATAGGACAAAGACGTGAAATGAAAGGATTTCTAAACGGAGGCAGTCGTCCCATTTGACCAAACTGTCTGCCAATCGTATTTGCACTGCATTTTTCACAACAGGACTCGAAAAGGATGAGGCTGTGGTCAGGAGCTGAAAGTTGTAACCCGTGTAACTGCTAGTGGAAACACAATACTCAGCTACACTCGTGCAAGGCTTGTGTGCTTTTGTTCTTGTGCAGTGCGTGTGGTTTGTACTGTATACCTTGTATCAAGCTATGTCGTCTGTGACGCATGTGCATTGTTTTCCCCTGCGTCGCATCGACCACGTTGTTTTTGCGACTTACGCTTTCACCGTCCGACTCGCCTTTACAGTGCTCGAAAAGGTTCTCAGCCGATATATCTGAAGAAGAAATAAAGATTTCGCGGGTGTATTCCCGAAAGTGATGGAATATTCTGTCCGCCGGGAAAGTTTCAGTATCGATATTCTTCTGCTGGTGCTGGCGTATTGCTCAGGCAACATAGGAAAATAACTGCAGACGAATGTTGTTCACAACAGTCCATTTGAAATACAGGAAGGCAGTCGTTGCGTAGCCCAGTTGTACTCCCGCACTGAAACGTCCAGTTATAAATCGATTATCACGGCAGCCAATTCCTTCCATTTCGTCCTTAAGGCCGATCCAATGAGCATCCGAAACACTCGATTTGTAATCAAGACTGTGTCGCACTAGTGTCTCAGATGTGTTCTCTTAACAGCTGTTTTAATCTTTCTCAGAGTTCTCCTGATAACTCTTAAGCTGTAGTAAAGAATGAGATAATTGTCAAGAAGGAAGAATTTGCTATTAGAAAATATTTTGTATACTGTTTATTGAATGACGGTAATACAAGTATCACACTATGACGGATGTCACCTGTCCATTGCAGCTACCTTCAGCCTGTGACTCCGCAAGCCACGTGCGTGGTGCATGGTGGAGGGTACCATTAACCACTACTAACTGTTTCCCTTCCTGTACCACTCGCAAATAGAGCGAGGGAGAAACGACCATCTATATTCCCCCGTACGAGCGGTAACTTATATTTACGTTGTATTTACTCGAAATGTACGTTGGCAGCACTAGAATCGTTCTGCAGACGCTTTCAAATGCCGGTTCTCTGAATTTTTTCAATAGAGTTTCGCTAGTGATTGTTACCGGTTAGAAAAAAAAAGTTTATTTGGCAATCACGAATTCTCTTAGTTGATGACTGTCATACTTCGCTAATTGTGTACCATCACACGCTGTTGCGGATAATAAGATACCAATCAGTATTAGATCAAAAATAGTCAGGCTGAAGCTGTGTGCCATGTAATTCTCGAACCGGGTGTAGTGTGTGACTAACGTGCGTATGTTGCTGTTTAATAAAAAATACAAAAACTCATTGAAATTACAGTAAAAAGATAGCTGAGAGTTACACATGGTAGAGGTGGCTGCACTGATTCTTATGAAAATCCATTAAAAAAAGCAAACACATAACAAACTGCACACCGACACCTTACCTTTCTTCTGTTTACTATTCGACAATGGTGACAAAATTTCTGTTCTAGACCGTAATTCGAACCAGTGACTACCAGGTAAACGCCGCCCAAAACTGTGATATTTAGACTGCGAATAAGACATCTTGTGAAGCGAATACAGAGTATGTTCTGTAGAATTTTTTACGCGCGTGCGATAAAGTAAATTATCAGTTTCTTTGTTCCCTAACTCTCGATTTTACGCCCCATTTTCATATCTTTCTGCCGTGGGGTGGGACAAAAGAGTTCGTGATCTGTGTTCCGTAGTGGACATTATTTTGTTTCTTACGCGGTGTGTGGATTATTTTGCTGACAGTGGCCTCACTGGACTTTCGTCAGTAGAAGCACTCGTCGAATTCTACGTTAATTACTGTTGTTCCAAAAGGGCTGTGTTCTTTAGGCAGCTGGAAGTTGTGCGCTGTTTTAGAGGCGGGTCGTTTGTAGAGTTGGCGCTTATGCAAATCGCCGCTGCGGCGCATGTCAAATGCGAAGACTGCTGTTTTGAGTGAACCTGTCTTATCTCGCGTGCCGACAGTGGGATTCTGCCTTATCTCTGCATCGTAAAGTTGCCGCCTTTCTTTCCTCGCAACTTTCTGTCGCCAAAAGTAGCGCAACTGTTCACAAGTCGCCTTCTTCAGTAGCTTCCTGCAACTCTTGTGTTCGCTGGCACTGATGTGGTGAACCCCGAACGCTTCCCGTCTGTCTGAATAGGAGGTGGCGAACTTCTGCCGGCATTGAGATTGCGAAGGACCTACAACTTTTCTTCCTCAGATGTATCTCACGATCAGATGCGTCGATGGAAAATAATTCGAAGAATTCGAGAGCATTCCCCGACAGAGCGGCACAATAGGTGGTGACGACTATCGCCTGCTGCCGTGGAACAAAGTTTCTCACGAATAAATTCCGGGCATTTTAGTTTCAGCAGATAATTGAAGCTAACGAAGTTCGGAAACAATTTCCTCGGAGCGGACAACCGAAAAACACGAATGATGAAAGTAAACAAAGGAAATTTTTGGAACGCTGACGATTTTATTTGGCTTATCGTTAGAAAACATTCCATCAAATGTACACTGAAGGATATTTTATTCTTAGAAAAATCGTCATAACGTTGTTGAATATCTCTAGCGGAAAGTAACTGTCAAGCGTTCTGGAAATATCTATTTTACGGAAATAACCTATAAAAACTTCGACATTCGCATAAATTAGCATAACAGGAGAAATGTGATAAATAAAACGATGAGGTATGTATTTCCGAGAGGTGCAGCAAATAAATTCGGAGCGTAATTTCTTTCTTGATTGGATAGGTCTTCGTCTCTAAAGGGAATTAAAGTTGAAAATTGCGGTAAACAAAGCAGAACCTGCAGTGTATTTCCTTTCTGAAGATAAACTCGCGATTGGTTCGAATACAACCATCTCGGCTTTTTCCGCTAGCGTAAACCATACGAAGCGAATACAAGCAAGCCATTCTTGTCAGGTTGATCTGGTGCTGTATGCTGGTGATTTCTTGTTTTCCATCTTCTCACTACGCGTGGTCCACTTGTAAACACAGTCGGACAAATTGAGAGTTGGATACTTAGCTAAGAATCTGCACTTGCATCCGGAAGCAGCAGAGGTGAAATCCTCTCTAGACTCCGCATGGCACAGTGATCCTTCCAGCAAATCGTTGGCCAATTAGTTCCCATCCATCTGCTGCCCACTGCTTGTAATCCGTGTGTGATTACCCTAAGAAAGTCGATGACGCAATTTCTTTTGATTATTACTTCGGATTGTTGGTGTTCAAATAAGTTTAATGCAGTTGGTATGTCGCTAGCTTGTGTTTCATTGAGATGGTATACTCTCTACAACATAGTAAAAGTTGACACCTATTCCATTGAACCAAGATGCACGGAATACTTTTCTGTACGACCCTCTTATATCATGAAAGAGCCTTGCGGTCTGAGGCGTCTTTCACTGTTCGCGCCTCTCCCCCCGTCGGAGGTTCGAGTCCTCCCTCGGGCGTGGGTGTGTTTGTTGTCCTTAGATTAAGTAGTGTGTAAGCTTAGGGACCGATGACCTCAGCAGTTTGCTCCCATAAGACCTTACCACAAATTTCCAAAAATGTGTTTGTCAATTCACTGTTAGACGGAAGTAGCGTGAAAAGTGACGGATTGTGTCACGAAATAAGCTTTCGGCCAACATTGCCTCTGTCATTTCGTGACAATCTTTTTGCTGTGCCTATCTGCGACTCAGTATCTCCGCTATATGGTCTGTAGCAACTATCCCTTTCATTTTTATATATCTCGAAAGAGACTTGTTTATTGGGAATAGTGTTAGTACGTTACTGAGCAAAAGAGAGTTGAGGACGCTTTTGAAAAATTCGTATACAGATTTGTTGTTACAGGTAACTATTTACTTAAACTATATTGGAACTTCCTGACAGAAATAAACTGATACCAGACGGAGATTCGAACCCGGAGCTTTGCCTTTGGCGGGAAAATGGGCTTGCCGACCCAAGTGATCGAGGCATGGCTCACAACCCACCCTCACTGCTATGCTTCTGCCAGTAATACTCCTCTATTTTCCAGCTCTCGTGCATACTTTGGTGGAATATCACTCCCGGAAGAAAGGACATTGCTGAGAAATGGTTTCGCCTCAGGCTAAGAGCTTTTTTTTCCGGTATGAGTCTTCCACTCGTCGAGCATGCAGGAGAGTTTCTGTGAAGTCTGCAAAATGGGAGAAAGGTACTGGCGGAAGTAAACCTGCGAGGACGGGTTGTTACTTGTTCCAGGATCAGTGCATTAAAAAGGTACAGGTCTAGCGCACACTCCACTGCAGATTGAAAAATTAGTTCTTAAACTACGTTCTTCGTGATCTCGTTTCATTTACAATCACATGATTGTGAAAAGCATCATTAAAAAGGAAAGAAGGGAAACCGAGGCTTAACGTTTCATCGGCGACGGGCTCGTTGGAGACGGAGAATAAGCCCGGAAAGTCCAGAGCAGACGAAATAAATCCACCACATTTTTTTCAGAGTAACCATACCGGTATTTGCTTTAAAAGAACAGTGAAACGACGGAAAACCTAAATCTGTAAGGGCGGACGGGGATTCGATTCCACCTTTCCCGAATGCGTATGTAGTGGACTAACCTCTGCACCACCTTGCTTAGTAAAACAAGTTATAATTGTGGACAGCGTTGTCATGCAATGTCCGTGAGAGCTGTGTTCAATATTTTTTGTATTAAGTACACCGCGTGCGTCGTAATTTGCGTGCTTTGTGCAAGAATTCGAAGCTCTCTTTCCCGTCCGTCTTCACCTACAATGAATTTTCACAATATATTTCAACAAAGTATTGCACCTCCCTAGCTACCCCCTCATTTAGTGATGTGACTGCAGCTCCTTTTTGTTAGAATGTTGGCTGGCCTGCTTGCTCCACGGCAGCTGCTTCGTCATCGGCCGTAATTAGTTTGCTTAATAAATGAAGCCGGCGATTGTTTTTGCGCTGGTGCGACACTGCAGCTAAAGCCCCGGCCGCTTGCCTCTTTCGTTTCCAACCAGAGTTAAGTTTCCAAACTTGTCGGTTTCTTTTCGTGTCTTCGCATTGCCACGTTCTCTTCAGAGAGTTTGCTGCTGACAGTGAAGAATTCATTTCGTTTTGCTTCTTTTCATTATGAAGCCGTTCCAATTCTGAACCAAAATGCCCATGTTGATCTTAGCCCATGTTGATCTTAAAATTTTGGTTTCATTTATGATATGCGTTGAGTGTAGCTGCGGTCTGCAGACAGTTGCAGACATCAGTATTCAGATGGATGTATAACTACAATAGATTTATTATGTACAAGGTCATGCTTCGCTTTCCTCTTTCCACCGTTTTGTGTACAAATAGAGAGATACTGATCGAACTATGAACGTAACAAAAAGTGCTGGTTGAGACCATATTGTCTTGCTATGATGCGAGGTTATACATGCACGTTATGTTGATATTCGAAAAACTTCGCTCTCCCGAGGTCTTGTAGCTTCGTAACATCGAGTTTACAATAACCAGAAAACGTTTACTCATTATTTGCTCCAGGAAACATGTTTCCGCTTCCGAAGAGTTTTACAAATTGAGAACTGTTTACGTTATGATATATTATCGTATTGAATTGCCACAGACAAGGGATAATGATTTCAGGTAATGTTTGTAAAACAAGTCCTAAATTGAAACTTCCAGGCAGATTAAAACTGTGTGCCCGACCGAGACTGGAACTGTGGACCATTACCGTTCGCGGGCAAAGGTCTCGAGTTAGAGTCTCGGTCCGGCACACAGTTTTAATCTGCCAGGAAGTTTTATATCACCGCACACTCCGCTGCAGAGAAAATTTCGTTCAAGTCCTAAATTATTTTGCTTTACGCAAAGAGCGTTGAATGGTGTATGCAGTACATCACTGTTTATAAATCTACATCTACATCTGCATCTACATGACTACTCTGCAATTCACACTCAAGTGCTTGGCAGAGGGTTCATCGAACCACAATCATACTATCTCTCTACCATTCCACTCCCGAACAGCGCACGGGAAAAACGAACACCTAAACCTTTCTGTTCGAGCTCTGATTTCTCTTATTTTATTTTGGTGATCATTCCTACCTATGTAGGTTGGGCTCAACAAAATATTTTCGCATTCGGAAGAGAAATTTGGTGACTGAAATTTCGTAAATAGATCTCGCCGTGACGAAAAACGTCTTCGCTTTAATGACTTCCATCCCAACTCGCCTATCATATCTGCCACACTCTCTCCCCTATTACGTGATAATACAAAACGAGCTGCCCTTTTTTGCACCCTTTCGATGTCCTCCGTCAATCCGCAATAGACGCAATAGTTATTGTTTCGATGAGTTTCCTGTTATTTAGTACAGGAACTAATGTTATCGTGCAGAGTAACGGTTTACGACGTGGATCGTGAATTGCTGTTTCCAAGAGATCCTTCTGTGCGTGTTATGCCGTTGTCTGGTACGTTGACTGTATTCTGTGTGTTATGTGCACCTGTCGCTTGCACAAGTTGTCCAGTTTCGGTGGAGGGTCGAACTGAAAGATTGACTAAGAACGAGATTCATTAACAGATAGCCTACCCTAGCAGGAAATCATGTAAAAAGGCCCTCAACATTCCTATCCAACAGAATATACAGTCGCTGTAACACTGCGTTTGTGTTTCAAATACACCAGGTATAACGTGATACATTTGCTGGGAGAAGGTGCAGGAATGGTTGAAATACATTCAGTGCTCGTGTTCTGCAGACGTGTATAGATGTGTATTTGAAGTGTTAATAACCCATACAGCTCGATAGAAATAGCCATATTACTGTCACTATTCCATATGGTCTTAAAACTTCTCTCATGATTGTATCCTGTTTTCTAAACGGAGATGTTGCAAGTAGTAGGAGGTTCAGATATATTCCTCTATTTAGTCTGAAATATTAATACCAGTCACGAATATATCTTCAGCTCAGATAAACTTAATGTGAGAAGACTTTTTCCGTTTCATTAACTAGCCTTTGCCCTGCAATCGTACTTTCTCTTTAGTTTTTTTCCGCATCACAAAGACAAATTGATTCCGTATTTCTTGATTTCCAGAAGGCTTTTGACACTGTACCACACAAGCGACTTGTAGTAAAATTGCATGCTTATGGAATATCGTCTCAGTTATGTGACTGGATTCGTGATTTCCTGTCAGAGAGGTCACAGTTCGTAGTATCTGACGGAAAGTCATCGAGTAAAACAGAAGTGATTTCAGGCGTTCTCCAAGGTAGTGTTATAGCCTCTTTGCTGTTACTTATCTATAAAAACGATCCAGGAAACAATCTGAGCAGCCGCCTCAGGTTGTTTGCAGATGATGCTGTCGTTTATCGACTAGTAAAATCATCAGAAGATCAAAACAAATTGCAAAACAATTTAGAAAAGATATCTGTACGGTGCAAAAATTGACAATTGACACTAAATAGCGAAACATGTGAAGTCATCCTCGTGAGTGCTAAAAGGGAGCCGTTAGACTTCGATTACACAATAAATCAGTCAAATCTCAAGACCGTAAATTCAGCTAAATACCTAGGAACTACAATTACGAACGATTTAAATTTGAAGGTACACACAGAAAATGTTGTGGGGAAGGCTAACCAAGACTGCGTTTTATTGGCAGGACACTTAGAAAATGTAACAGGTCTACTAACGAGACTGCCTACAACACGCTTGTCCGTCCTCTCCTGGAATACTGCTGAGTGGTGTGGGATTCTTACCAGAAAGGACTGACTGAGTATATCGAGAAAGTTCAGAGGAGGACAGCACGTTTTGTATTATCGCGAAATAGGAGAGTGTGTGTCACTGAAATGATACAGGACTGGGGGTGGACATCATTAAAGCAAAGGCGTTTTTTGTGGTGTCACCGCCAGACACCACACTTGCTAGGTGGTAGCCTTTAAATCGGCCGCGGTCCGCTAGTATACGTCGGACCCGCGTGTCGCCACTGTCAGTGGTTGCAGACCGAGCGCCGCCACACGGCAGGTCTAGAGAGACTTCCTAGCACTCGCCCCAGCTGTACAGCCGTCTTTGCTAGAGATGGTTCACTGACAAATTACGCTCTCATTTGCGGAGACGATAGTTAGCATAGCCTTCAGCTACGTCATTTGCTACGACCTAGCAAGGCGCCATTATCATTTGCTATTTATCTTGTGATGCATGTACCGTCAGACCGATGTTCACCAATTATGGATTAAAGTTAAGTATTCCAGCAGCTACGTATTATTTTTACTAGACTCAACTTCCTTAAATGTTCCAGACCTCACGCCAGCCTGCGTGAGCTTAACGCGTGCCTTTCGGCTACCAATCATAGTGGCTTGGCTGTCTTGCCAAGTCACAACATTTTTCGTTCCAGCTGAATCTTCTCATGAAATTTCAATCACCACCTTTCTCCTCCGAATGCGAAAGTATTTTGTTCACGCCTACCTACGATCATTCTAATAAAAGAAGGAAAATCAGAGATCGCACGGACAGATATCGGTGTTCGCTTTTTTCCGCGTGCTGTACGATATTGGACTAATAGAGAATTATTGGGAAGGTAGTTCGATGAACCCTCTGCCAGGAACTTAAATGTGATTTGCAGAGTATCCATGTAGATGAAGAAACCCGGCAAAAACATGCAAACCGCCTGCTGTCGGGCTCCACATATTCGTAGCCCAAACTGAGGCGTGTACTAGCAAGCTCGGCCTGTGTGGAGAGGAAGGGATTTCGCGCAATCCTGCAGAAAACACTCCATCTTGCAGGCTTGTGTAACTTGCTGTTACGTGCGTGGGCGCCTTAAAAATGCGGCAAACCACTTGAACTAAAGATTAGCCACGCTGTACCGTACACCCCGCATAACAAGTCGAAACTGAGCCCGAGAAACCCGCGTCCGTCGATATGTTGCAGGTGCCTGTCTGGGAGATCGCCACGTTGGAGCATCTTAAGCAATGAGTAAACCACCACGAAGGCCTTAGCGCAGATGCAGGTGTTCTTACGTGGCCGGCCGTTGGTTAGTTATGGACTCGTACCTGAATACAGCCTGGCTATCTGCGAGGCAGCGTTCACGTATGCTGTCAAATTAGCGGTTTACCCGCAGCGCCGATGCTATCGTTTCGCGGTGGCTCCGGATTGGAAAGTGTTGTGTGCCGCAGCTGCTGCAGACGGAAGCAGCGTGCGTTATTAGAGAAGCGGTGGGCTTCTCCGGTAGGCACAAAGGCACTACGTAGACTGAAAACTTTCTCGGCCGCGCCGTAAACTGGGTGACGAGAAGCGTCTTCGGTTTCAAGGCGGCGCTGCGCTGCTGATTTGTGCGCGTAATCCTAGGTAAGATACTGTAGGCGCGCGCGTCAGGACTCAGTTACACGCTGCCAGGCGAGCTTTTGCATAAGCCGGCTGAGAAACGTGGAATGAGCTCCTTAATATTATGCCGCAGCGAAGGGACGGGAAATACTTTTTTTTATATATTTCTTTCATTCCTGCTGTCCACGTGAAACGTTGAGAGGTTGGCCGTCTCTTCCTACACTGTATTTACAGTTATTTGAATTTTTTTTTCTTTCCGTTACTTTCAAAATGTTCAAATGTGTGTGAAATCTTATGGGACTCAACTGCTAAGGTCGTCAGTCCCTAAGCTTACACACTACTTAACCTAAATTATCCTTACGACAAACACACACACCCATGCCCGAGGGAGGGCTCGAACCTCCGCCGGGACCAGCCGCACAGTCCATGACTGCAGCGCCTGAGACCGCTCGGCTAATCCCGCGCGGCTCCGTTACTTTCTCGGTGAAACAAAATGCACTAATAAAAATTACGTGCAGTGTGCAAACATCAAACGCCGAACGTAAACTGATATTTTCTGGAAATGTGGGTAGTTTATTTTGAGTAATATATATAATTTAGATTGTCAGTTTTTTAATAAAATCTTTTTTTTTATAGTGAGTGATTTTCGTTCCATTCCGACAAGGAAACTACATGGTAATCGCATTTTTGTATTTATAGTACATGAAGTTCAGATTTCAAATTTCAGTTGGCCAAAGCAGTCAGACGCAACGCTCAGAAATTCTGGAGAAAGAAGACTTCTATGTTTTCAGAGCGTCTTTAATACCCTAAGGCAAGGTTGTATTTTCGTCGGGCCGCGTTACTCTGAGAATGTTAGCCTATCGTGTGGACGGTCTGGTTTCGAGTCCTGGCCGTGGTAAATTTAGAAACAATTGTCCATGTTTCTTTAGCATTTCCGTGAAGCACAAAGTACATAAGAATGGAAAACACTGTAATGTTTCTCAATTTAACCAACATTTGTTAAATCTTTTATGAAGATCGGTAATTAAAAATTTATATTTGCAACGAAAACTCAACTTTCGTGTATGATATCTAATTAGAAATAAGACGACGGCCATTTTTCACAAAAATGAATTGATGTGTGTTAATTAGCATATATTTGATGAATTGTATTTTTAACTGATGTAGTTATTCGAACTGAAAGAAAAGACAGTGACCGAAACGAGATTCGAACCAGCGTTCCAGCGATTCTCAGTCTCGGCAGCTACTTTTTTTTCCAGCGTTATCTGTTTTAAGCTTCACGAAAATGCTCGTAGAACAAGCACCTTCGATTAAAAATTTGCATCGGCCGACAGTCGAACCTATGATACCAACATGGCTGGCGAACATCCTAAGAAGTACTACGCTGCCTGTTCAGTTAAATACAGTTCTCTAGGGGAATAAAGGCGTTCGGAAAATTTCGAAGTCGATTTTCTGATATTTGAGTTCTGAACTTAACATACCATAAACGTAAAAAATTATAAAAATGCTTTCGGCGTGTAGTCTCCTTGTGAGTTCGACCCGCTGGCTCTGGAGAACTGGAATAGTCTGTAATACCATGGAATATGTTGGATGAGGTTGGATGTATTGAGAAGAGTAAAAAGTACATCTCCTGTGAGGAGTACTTCCTTTTTTCGACCCAAGTGAAGTCGCGCAGTGGGGAAGCGGTGTTAAAATTCCCCAGCGTGGTTTAAGGGAAATGGCGGGGTGGTTCCTTAAATAAGCACACGGCTGATTTCCTTCTCCAGTCCAAAATTGCGCTCAGTCTCAAATGACTTCGTCGTCGACGGGTCATTGAATGCTTATTTTCCTTTCTTCCTTCCTCCCTTCTGTAATAGAAATTCCTTATGTAAAGTCCAAAACGCAGTGATGACAAAGAGAGAAAAAAATTAAGAAAAAAGAAACACACAATGGCGTGCAGTCGACCAACTAATGCATAACTGAAAACCCTTGCTGTTAAAAAATTTAGTCGGATTTGCGTGCTCCTAAAAGTTAATCCTTGAACTAACAGCATTAGTCAAAAATAGAGACTCAACGTTATACAGATTCAGTTCCGCAGAGTAACATCGCAGGAATAAAAACTTGACAACCTCATTTCTTCCACAGTGTTTAACGTTCCATTGCGTGAATGAATGGTTTAATTGTGGATAAACGGGAGATGATGCGGATAACAAAATTAGAAATGTGCCGCTAACGTCATGGCACGGTATGGAGTATGACGCACGTACAGTCAGCTGTTGCGCTAGTTAGACACAGCGGGAGAATTCTGAAAGAGGCGGCCACGCACGAAACACTTTATTCTTGAATACTCATTTTTGGTTCGAAATATAGGATGTGGTCGAAAATCAGTTGCTTGCTGTTAAATTTGTAACTAGTCAGCTTAGTCAGTACTAGTAACTCCTGATTCTTTAAAGAATAAAACTCCCATGTATAAAGCAGGTTCAGACGTCTGATTCCAAATGAGTTGTGAAGTATTGCATATGTGATGTTTAAAATGTAAGCCAGAAAAGGTTAGGATAAGTTTTAAATTATGCTTAAAGTTCGTTGGAAATCGTAAGTGAGCAATTATGAAACATTGGATGAATACAAGGTGAGTAATTTTCGCTGCTTTTTAAGCATCATTCCACACATCTCAGCGTCTATGACGTCGTATCTCCTGAAATTGTGTTCAGGAGCAATATAATTTTGCAGGTACATTCAGTGGTATACGTGGATACTGTGTGCAAACTGTGTTGCGAGTACAGTCGGTATTAAAGAATTAATAAACTAAAACGTCACGTCTAATGCTGAAGTTTCCCTGCTTTAACAGCGAAAATGTAAGCGATAAACATTTTTCCTTCCATCATTTTGTTGGGGCTGTTAGTGAGAAATTTCGCAAAGTTTGCAAATATGTGTAAAGTCTGTAGGAAGTAGCCAGCGATGTCATTCTCAAATACTGGATGAATAAAGTCAGTTGCGCTGCCCCAACACATACATACAGTCTGTAGTTGTAATACTTATCTTCTGTTTAACCTTTAACGTAAGATTATAGCCTTAATGAGCAGATTATGAGAGTATTTTTAACTCGGTCAATAATTACCTGAAATATTGAGCAAGCAGTAAAGGAACAGAAGAAAAATTTGGAGTAGGAATCCATGATGAAGAAATAAAAACTTTGAGGTTTGCCGATGGCATTGTCATTCTGTCAGAGACAGCAAAGGACCTAGAAGAGCAGTTGAACGAAATGGACGGTGTCTTGAAAGGAGGATATGAGATGATCATCAACAAAAGCAAATCGACGATAATGGAATGTAGTCGTATTAAATCAGGTGATGCTGAGGGAATTAGATTAGGAAATGAGACACTTAAAGTAGTAGATGAACTTTGCTATTTGGAGAGCAAAATAACTGATGGTCGAAATGTAGACTGGAAATGGCAAGGAAAGCGTTTCTGAAGAAGAGAAATTTGTTAACATCTAGTATAGATTTAGGTGTCAGGAAGTCTTTTTCTGTGAGTATTTGTATGGAGTGTAGCCATGTATGAAGTGAAACATCGACTATATAAATAGTTTAGACAAGAAGAGAATAGAAGCTTTAGAAATATTGTGCTACGGAAGAATGTTGATTTGATGGGTAGATCACGGAACTAATGAGGAGGTACAGAATAGAATTGGGGAGAAGAGGAATTTGTGGCACAACTTGACTAGAAGAAGGGATCGATTGGTAGGACTCGTTCTGTGGCATCAAGGGATCACCAGTTTAGTATTGGAGGGAAGCGTGGAGAGTAAAAATCGCAGAGGGAGGCCAAGGGATGAATACACTAAGCAGTTTCAGAAGGATGTAAGCTGCAGTAGTTACTCGGAAATAAAGAAGCTTGCACAGGGAGAGTAGCATGGAGAGCTGCATGAAACCAGTCTCTGGACTAAGGACCGCAACAACAACAACATTGAAAATCAAATATTGGTTGTCCCTGTAGCCGTTAGACAGGCAACGCGCAATTGGTACCCATTCCCGGGATAGTCGCTTGTTAATATACACTCCTGGAAATGGAAAAAAGAACACATTGACACCGGTGTGTCAGACCCACCATACTTGCTCCGGACACTGCGAGAGGGCTGTACAAGCAATGATCACACGCACGCCACAGCGGACACACCAGGAACCGCGGTGTTGGCCGTCGAATGGCGCTAGCTGCGCAGCATTTGTGCACCGCCGCCGTCAGTGTCAGCCAGTTTGCCGTGGCATGCGGAGCTCCATCGCAGTCTTTAACACTGGTAGCATGCCGCGACAGCGTGGACGTGAACCGTATGTGCAGTTGACGGACTTTGAGCGAGGGCGTATAGTGGGCATGCGGGAGGCCGGGTGGACGTACCGCCGAATTGCTCAACACGTGGGGCGTGAGGTCTCCACAGTACATCGATGTTGTCGCCAGTGGTCGGCGGAAGGTGCACGTGCCCGTCGACCTGGGACCGGACCGCAGCGACGCACGGATGCACGCCAAGACCGTAGGATCCTACGCAGTGCCGTAGGGGACCGCACCGCCACTTCCCAGCAAATTAGGGACACTGTTGCTCCTGGGGTATCGTCGAGGACCATTCGCAACCGTCTCCATGAAGCTGGGCTACGGTCCCGCACACCGTTAGGCCGTCTTCCGCTCACGCCCCAACATCGTGCAGCCCGCCTCCAGTGGTGTCGCGACAGGCGTGAATGGAGGGACGAATGGAGACGTGTCGTCTTCAGCGATGAGAGTCGCTTCTGCCTTGGTGCCAATGATGGTCGTATGCGTGTTTGGCGCCGTGCAGGTGAGCGCCACAATCAGGACTGCATACGACCGAGGCACACAGGGCCAACACCCGGCATCATGGTGTGGGTAGCGATCTCCTATACTGGCCGTACACCACTGGTGATCTTCGAGGGGACACTGAATAGTGCACGGTACATCCAAACCGTCATCGAACCCATCGTTGTACCATTCCTAGACCGGCAAGGGAACTTGCTGTTCCAACAGGACAATGCACGTCCGCATGTATCCCGTGCCACCCGACGTGCTCTAGAAGGTGTAAGTCAACTACCCTGGCCAGCAAGATCTCCGGATCTGTCCCCCATTGAGCATGTTGGGGACTGGATGAAGCGTCGTCTCACGCCGTCTGCACGTCCAGCACGAACGCTGGTCCAACTGAGGCGCCAGGTGGAAATGGCACGGCAAGCCGCTCCACAGGACTACATCCAGCATCTCTACGATCGTCTCCATGGGAGAATAGCAGCCTGCATTGCTGCGAAAGGTGGATATACACTGTACTAGTGCCGACATTGTGCATGCTCTGTTGCCTGTGTCTATGTGCCTGTGGTTCTGTCAGTGTGATCATGTGATGTATCTGACCCCAGGAATGTGTCAATAAAGTTTCCCCTTCCTGGGACAATGAATTCACGGTGTTCTTATTTGAATTTCCAGGAGTGTAGATAGGTGTACATAGGTTTACATACGAATAGTTGGAAGGAAGACAGCATTTTCCCCTTGAAACTCTATTGCTGTAGATTAAAACGGCAACATGAGAGACTGTAAAGCGATTGTATTGCCTCTATCGTATATTTCAGTGTAAGACCGTGGAACAAGTTAAGATAGATTGTGGTACTGTCATTCATTTTGCCAGCGCTTCTTACGAAATTGGAACATGATAGGGTGTAACTAATAACGCTAATCTTCAGATTTGGGAAGTTTTGAAGGACTTCACGGCCTATGAAAACTACAGGAATGTGGCCTAATTACGTCATACAGATGACGTTCGCTGCTACAGGACTAGAGCAATCTATGGGACAAGACAGTACTGTATGGGAGTCGAAATGCGGACGGCTGGAAATGCAGCTAGAGCAGCGGCAATAGCCGCAGTGAGCACATTCTGCAATGACTTCACTTGGCTGGCGGAATAGATTAGCGAAAGCTGCTTACCTTCGACATGTCAGCAGTATTGTTACGAGCTGAGAATGATGGAATCCGTGCTCACCGCGGCAGAAATAGCATTCGATCCAAACGACGAGCGTATTGTGATATTTCGTCGATAATCCACATTGTATAATCCTCCTCCCTCGCGATATCCGTATTTGCTCGGATATGCTGCTGAGATTGTTTGCTAGCGAAGATAAAGGGATTATAAAAACTCGCCAGTCGTGCAGAAGCCAGATAAGTTATCGCTGTCTTTTACGGCTGTAGACATGGACTGGTAGCATTGAAGCACTTCTTGATGCATATCTCAGGGTGAGTCAGGAGGAATGGTACATGCTTTGAGGGGTGATAGAATTAATGATTCGGAATTATTCGAAATGGTTTTTCGAGATAGAACACATTTAATATAACTTTTGTACGTTTTTGTTAAATAATGCAAAAACCACACCCTCCAGCGAAAACGGTCGCAGTACAAAATTAAACTACATTAAATTTCCTACAAAAAAGTTCTTATTCATTTTTCTCTAGGACTAAGAGTTTGCGCGAAGAGAGCGCGAGAATATTGAAAATCTAGCGCTGTGAGCATGGCTGTAGCTTAATTAATTTTTGTAGGCCAGTTTGAGGTAGTTTCCCGACTTGATAGGCTACACGTGTGCCGTATGAAATTGTTCATCTCATCTTCTTTTACACTACTATAGTACGTTGTAAACAATGACAATGTTTGAATAACACAGAAAGTAAAGACCACTGTACATTAAATGTGAAGTATCTCGTAAACCACTCGGAATAAGGCATGTGCCCATATGAACGTTTTTGTTCAGAGTCACTAATACTCCTCTAGTACTTTAAAGTTGAACATCATTCTCGAACCTCGTCGGCGTCCAAATTTTCAGTTCCTGAGTTGATCCTCACGCCGTGTTCATCATTATGGGAGGACTTGGAGGTAGATAATATGTAGCACATTAGGATGGTCTACTAGCTATAATATATTAAAATTGGCTGCGCAACATGATATTCTTCTGTCGCATCTGTTGCTATGATACTGTAGTTTGTGGGATACGAAACAGAAATACGATGTGTTAATTTCATCATGATACTGGCACGTCAAAATGCAAATATTTGTTAATCAGAGGTGCTCGCACACGTCTTTCGACGCACAAGGCCACATCACGAGTGTGTAACGCCACTTTTCTAAAGTGTCATAATATTCCCCGTTAGTGCAACTTCCTCCTAAATAAATGTGAGATAAACATAGCGAGGCAGTTCCATAATACTCTCTTACGGAATTACTCCGCTCTTAGTCACTTTAAATATAAATCAACATAAACTTCTCACTCATATGAGGACAGGTTAACGAAGGACTAAAATGTCTGCAAGATTATCTCAACCGATATAACATATCTGCAAAAGAGATTTCTTAAAACGATTGTCACACTGTTTCTTTTCGAGTGATTTGAATTCACATCGAGCCTTCAATGAACATCAGCTCGAATGAGTTCAGAGATGTGGTCCTAGGTTTGTAACAAGTATGTCAAAGCATTGTATACATGCTTTAGACGAGACAGGGAACTTTTCGGGAATGACTCGGAGGTTCTTTTCGCAATACGCTAGTTCGTAGTGTAAGAGAACGCCAGAGAAATAGGAACCGGAAACTGAGCGTTGAATGCTGGCAGGCTGGCGGTGTGGCGGCAACTGCTGCGGTCTATCAACACCTTGTTCCGCGAGCCAGAAAATTGCCGCGACCACACCATTCTGCTTCCTCTCCCTAGGGTCCTCTCTTGTTCCATATTCCTTCATGTAGCTTTTTTTTAAGGCAAAAATAAAATTTTAATTAGACTCCGCTGTGTAGAGCTACCTAACAGTGCCATTTTTCGTCTCGGGCACGTAATCTAGTCTTCTCATTTCCAACTCGTCAACCTCCTGTGGTTGCCTGGTATTCTGTTTTGGCGCTTGGCTGCTTCTCGCACAAAGGATTTATGGGTTTGCGATTGAACGAGTTTCCTCAATACTAGTCAAATGTTCAAATGTGTGTCACTTCCTAAGGGTCCTAAGGTGATCAGTCGCTAGACTTACACACTACTTGAACTAACTCGTGCTAAGAACAACACACACTCTCATGTCCGAGAGAGGTCATAATCATGAACAGTGCATTCCATAACTCTACTGGAAATATCAGTCTGAAGTTTAACTGGAAATGATACTTTTCAGTGGAACAGAAAATAGTGTTAAACGCTTTTATAAAGTGATTTTTCCCTAATTAAACTCTATTAGCCTACCACGATCAGCTGATTTATGTGTCTGCGGACATTATTAAGCGATCTTGTCTTGATATTGGGTATAGCTAGATTAATAAATAGAGCATAATCAAGGTAAAATGCCGTGATACAGGCTGTAGATCCTAATTTCAAGCTTTTATATAAAAAATACATAACCGAATTTTGGGATAATATATCACCGTATATATAATTCAAGAAATAACTTTTACGTGTTTGCGTAATTTCTTTGGGCTGTAGACATTTATCATTACCGTTTTGGAAATAAATAATTTTGAACTGCATTCTCAACAAAGGTTCGAAGAAACATAAGTTCATGTGTAACAGCCCAGCGAGTGTGCTGGACTGCCCCTTCCACGTCCCTCTACAGTTGCTCACGGCCTTACCCTTCATTCGTACTGTGGTGTCGCCGCCAGACACCACACTTGCTAGGTGGTAGCCTTTAAATCGGCCGCGGTCCGTTAGTATACGTCGGACCCGCGTGTCGCCACTATCAGTGATTGCAGACCGAGCGCCGCCTCACGGTAGGTCTAGTCTAGAGAGACTCCCTAGCACTCGCCCCAGTTGTACAGACGACTTTGCTAGCGATGGTTCACTGTCTACATACGTTCTCATTTGCAGAGACGACAGTTTAGCATAGCCTTCAGCTACGTCATTTGCTACGACCTAGCAAGGCGCCATATTCAGTTACTATGTCTTCTGAACAGATAGTATTGTGAATCATGTACCGTCAAGAGCGACGTTCATCATTAATGGATTAAAATTAAGTATCAAACTAATTACGTCCGCTTTCTGAATTCTAATTCTTTGTCATGTTCCAGACCTCACGTCAGTATAGTTCTTCCCTCCTCACGCCAGCCTGCGTGAACTAAAACGCGTGCATTTCGACCTCCTCCAGTAACACGGTGTTGGGTCTTCTGCCAACAAAACACGTACACCCATACATTCGACCCATCGTAGTATATTGAAGAAGAATGTGTGCACCAATGCTATATTTCATCGACATAGAGGAAAATTCGTAATTCGACAAGATTATTTTATGTCAGCAAAGCTGCTCCAGAGGACGGTTTCAGACTCTTGCGATTTCGCTTTGCTCAACAGTGCCCCTGAGGCAGTGGTTGAGTTGCCACTCCCCCAAACACCGAGGTTCTTGTTGCTTGAAATCAGACGCCCCTAACGCAGTTTCAAGATTACTCGCGTGGAATTTTTAACTACTGCTAATGTATAATCAGCACACTGAGTAGAAAGTGGATCCGGGAGCGGACTGGAGTGGAAGATGTAGTTATTACTGTACTTAAAATTAAATGGAGGACATATGGGCAGACGAATCAAAAAATGGTTCAAATGGCTCTGAGCACTATGGGACTTAACATCTATGGTCATCAGTCCCCTAGAACTTAGAACTACTTAAACCTAACTAACCTAAGGACAGCACACAACACCCAGCCATCACGAGGCAGAGAAAATCCCTGACCCCGCCGGGAATCGAACCCGGGAACCCGGGCGTGGGAAGCGAGAACGCTACCGCACGATCACGAGATGCGGGCGCAGACGAATCGATTGCACACGAAATACATAAGTAACTGGCTGAGATGACGATAGTACTATATGACAGTAGAAAACATGCAGGAATATGATGGAGCCTCGAAGATGTCTTTATCGTCAGTGCGTGTTTGGGTTGGGTCGTTTGTGGGAAGAGAGCAAACTGCGAGGTCATCGGTCTCGTCTGACCAGGGAAGGAAGTCGGCCGTGCCCTTTCAGAGGAACCATCCCGGCATTTACCTGGGACGATTTAGGGAAATCACGGGAAACCTAAATGAGGATGGCCGACGCGGGATTGAACCGTCGTCCCCCAGTGTGCCACCTCGCTCGGTGGTGCGTGCTTCATGTGTCCTGCGCGTTTGGCGTTTGTTTCCACGTCGTCGTCGTATTCCGCAATTCGGAGATCTTGCTTTTTGAGTAAAATTTCGCCGTAGCACTCAGTAGTACCACGTGTCTATTAGTAGTCAGTAAATGAAACATTTAGAAATGAAGAGAAATTTGAAATATAAAATTATATTTTGCACTCTTGATTTTATACACGTTCCGGCCAAGACTTAACATACGCTAATCACAACTAAAGAAACAAATGATCCCTAGTCTGTGTTCACCGCCTGAGTAGAATCTCAGTGCCAGGTTTACACATTTGTAGAACTTTCTCGAAGGAAATAAAAGTTCACCGTTGCTTGTGGCCAGTATTGGTATATATTGTCCTAACATTTTGAAACGATTGAAACATTGTGCACATACGGAAAACACCGACTTTGAACGCGTTTTTCAGGAAATATCTTTTAGTTGGCAATAAAAATAATCTCAGGTTATTTTGGTTGTTGCGTTTCACCGCCGTATCAGTTCTAATTTCCACAGGCAGTGGATATTATGCAGTAATAGCCCAATTGGAAATACGGCGACCAAAATGTAAGTGTTAAATATAATATTCGCTCGTTACCGATAAAACGGGTACTAAAATATGAAGCGTTGTGGGCCAGTATTTGCCGCTCGTATAATAAATGCGCGGGACCACATGGCGCTCGGATTTTCGCCGTTTTATCCGATGAATAGTTGCGACGCCCGGAAAATTCCTCTCCGCTTTATAATGCGGCTGAAAAATTGTACGCGCAGTTTAGCTGACACTGTCACGCGCTGCCTCGCCTACAATCAGTCTCTCGGAATCCCTGAAATCCGTTGTTACTACACGTGCATCTGCCACCCCAAGTCGTCCCCATAAACTTGTCTTCGGGAAACGGAGTTCGACCTTCCAGACAATCATCGAGTTGAACCTCTTTCGATGAAGAAAGTTGAGCGCCATCTGCATTAGCTTTGAGTGTATCATGTCAGTATTTACGTCTACCCTCCTCAAGTCACATAACGATGTGTGGCGGCGGATACTTCGTGTATCGCACCAGTTCCACTCCCTTTCCTGTACCGTTCGCCAAAGGCAGGCGAGAGGAAATAATGACTTAAGCCTCCGTATGATCCAGTTTTCTTTTTTTTCTCTCTCAGATTTTCCCCTCGTGATCATTTCGCGCTGTACATGTTTCAGTACTATGTAGACTGCCTCGTATGGAAAGTACGCTTTCCTGCATTTAACTATAAATCTATTCGCGGTGCACATCGCCTCTCTTCTAGAGTCTGAAGTTGGCTTAGTATCTCTGTTATGCCCTCCCGCTTACCAAACGAACGCGCCACGAAACAAGTAGCTCTTCTTCGAATGTTCTCTGTGCGTCCTACTTGGTACTTCGTAAAAGTCTCAGCCCGACGGGCAACTGAAAATTGGTGGAAATGAGGATTAGGTGTCCAACATAGCTTTCGCCTCTGGCCCCAAGGAAGTAAAAAAAAACACCAATCTCTCTCCTCTCTCTTTCTTTCTTTCTTTCTTTCTTTTTTCTTTCTGTGTGGGTGGGTGGGTGGGTGGGGGGGGGGGGCGGAGCGTGGAATATGCCAAGTTGCGATGTAGTTCTGATCCCATGCTGAATTTCTTAGAAAAGCATTGTAATGCTAAAAACCAACCATTGGATTTGTAGCCGTTTCACTTTTTAGCCTCGGTTTAAATTTCTTCCGGCCAATGTCAAAATATCGGCGTGACGTTGGGCACGAAGGTAACAAACCGAATCCACTGGTGGAATACCTTCCATCAGTAGAACTCGAGCGTGACTGGAGAGGAGCTATAGTTCGGCATATGGCGTCCTCTTAGTAGTTTACTAGGAACCGAAGGGGCACGCTGCGACAGGACGTCCGTCCTTCATATGGGGACGTTTCTCTGGTGTAGAAGGCTGCATTACGGCAACACTTTCTACGCTCTCCCTTCATCTTCATAACGATGTTAGTAATAGCAGCAGGTTTAAGAGATTTTCTGCTCCACGTTGTTGCTTCACATACGAAGTCTCGTAAATTATTGACACGTGCAGACCTTCGTAGGTTCTGTCTGGGTTATGTTGGATCGTAAATATTAACGTTCTAATCCCTACGAATTTTCACTAACGTAAAATATATGTTTTGGCAAGCAGACGCAAGAAAGCGTGCTGTCATCTTCCTGCACAATGGTGAAGAAGCGAAAGCAGGAGGAACATGTAAATCGAGCATTTGGGTGGCCGTTCTTGGTTATTCTGGCTTGCGGAAAACCGCCAGAAAATTGTTGAGAAATGTTACAAGACATGCAGAGGACCGTAGTTTGGTGTAGAAATTAGCAGTTGATCGTCAGCATATATCATTGTTTAATATTTTGGTTGGTAGGTCCTGTACCGTCAATGTACACGTGTGGCCATCGCCGACTGGTAACAGAAAACCGAAAAATATGTAGAAGTACGTGCACAGTGTGTCCTGAAGTGAAACGACGATGTGAAACTAGTAGGAAAAACAGATGCCAGACAGAGATTCATTGGAAGAAAATGAAACTAACTCACGAAACAGGTAACTTGCAAAATTCGTGTACTAGTGTTTCGTAAGTACCGCCCTTGCAGCATGTTACCCGTATTTGGTAGGATTAATAGAGAAGAGCGGTGCGACACAATGCTCACCAAATTCCAATGCGAGGCAGTACAAGAGATGCGCCACGCATCACGAAGATGTGTACGGCTAAGTTTCGACGGCGTACTTTCCAAGGAGTCAGTCCCAATACTTCTTCCTCTTGTGGAGTGACACACTAAATTAAAATGCGATAAAATCGATCTCATACGTAATCATACCGCGTAATCATACCGTAAATCGTTTTTATCGAATGGATTAAAAGAGGCGAGGTGATAGTGTTATCTGTAACCCCAGCCCCCACACATCGCGTAGACGTGGAGACAACCCTACGAAGTCCCCGGGTCGTCTGCAGGGCGTGTTCCGAGCGTACCTCAGGGTCTGCTGTAAGGAGAGAGACATCGCGGTCTTTGCCTGTATTTCATTTTTAATGTTAGTCCGGAAGTGGAGTGCAGCTTTCGTACCGGAATGTCTACGGAAGCGAGCCAGGATAAAAAGCGCGCACGAGAAAACAGGAGGCGCAAAGTTGGCCCGAATCGTGCAACAGTTCATCCACGCCATTTCCGCTGCCGCCTTGTTCTCGCGTGAGTCTTTTTCCAACTCGTGTCTGCTCACTCTTTCTGTCAAGTGTCTTCGGAGCTCATCTGTTAAACAGTGCCTGTGCAAAATGTGTTTTTAAGAACTCTTATTTGTGGCCTTTTCACTGTAGGTGAATTTTTATTCTGGTTCTGTGTTTGTTATTTTTTTATATATTTGTATCCAGTGGCAGTTCATCGAGAAGACAAGAGTTCTGAAAGTAAGAAACCGAATTTTAGAAATTTTGGGCGCTGCACAGCCAGTAGCGATAGGTGGTTAAAATTTACTACGGTGACAAGCAGCGCAATATCAGAATCCAGAACAAACACGATTTATTCTTAGACATACGGTTAGTTACTTTCATATAACATGTATAATGCACACATACTTAAGGGCACACAATTTTGACAGTGGAACCAAAGACATATTTACTAAATCTCATACAGAAATGGTGCTACTGAAATACTTAAGCCGGCCGAAGTGGCCGTGCGGTTCTAGGCGCTGCAGTCTGGAACTGCGAGACCGCTACGGTCGCACGTTCGAATCCTGCCTCGGGCATGGATGTGTGTGATGTCCTTAGGTTAGTTACGTTTAACTAGTTCTAAGTTCTAGGGGACTGATGACCTGAGATGTTGTCCCATAGTGCTCAGAGCCATTTGAACCATTTTTTGAAATACTTAAGAGCAGATAAAAAATGTACGCGGGAACATACGCAATAACCGAAACAAGAGTTGTAACGAACATTGCGACTGTATGCCAGCATGTCCATAAACCCATTCATCCCAGAATGTAACGCCATTGCTCTGTCCTGGACTGCGCCCCACTACATCAAGCTAGAACGTCTCTGTAATGCCAAGACAGCTATAGCAATATTTATCAGCATTTAGAGTTTGAGAGGCAAGTCAATAACGGCCAGTGATGCCGAAAAATACCACATGTACGTTACAGATAGTTATTAATAGTAATCAGCACTTGTATTTAACGATACAAAACGGGCTTCAGTACATCAACTTCGCGGTTTCTGTTGCGGTAATGAAGTCCAAGCTTCTGCGACAAGCGAACTCTTGGACGGCTCCTAAATTCATTAAGCCTGAGACGAGGACAACATAGCGAACGTCCAAGTGGACGCACGAGCAAAAAAAAAGTTGACTCAGATTATTTCGTGAAAATAATAATGGTTTCCACTAACGGTAGATCTGAAGTTTGCCACAAATGTGAGTTTATCCCTCGCAATGGAACTGTCCCCGTGCTGCCAAGGGCGGAAGATTAGGGATTAGTTAACGTTCCGTCGACATCGAGGTCGTTAAAGACGGAGCAAAAGCTAAGATTGTTTGAAGAATGAAGGAGTAAACTGACTGTGCTCTTTCAAAGGTACCATCCCGGCATTTGTCTGAAGCGATTTAGGGAAATCATTAAAAACCTAGATCAGGATGGCCGGACCCAGATTTAAACAGTCTTTCTCCGGAATGCAAGTCTGGGTTCAAATGGCTCTGAGCACTATGGGACTTAACTTCTGAGGTCGTCAGTCCGCTAGAACTAAGAACTACTTAAACCTAACTAACCTAAGGACATCACACACACCCATGCCCGAGACAGGATTCGAACCTGCGACCGTACCGGTCGCTCGGTTTCGAGACTGTAGCGCCTAGAATTGCTCAGCCACTCCGGCCGGCGAAAATTTGTGCCTGGCTGGGACTCGAACCCGGATTTCACGCTTACCGCGAACGGTCGCCTCAACTGAGAACGACTCCACGACCCACCCAAACTTCCATATGTCCCGGATTCCACAATCCTAACGCTCGCACATTTCGTGATTCCCGCACAGGGAGTGGTAGGTATTTTTATCGTCATTTTAGTCCGTCGTTGATGGTTACAGTGTTTGTATCTTCAAATTACAGAGTCCTTCAGGAGTAGAAAAGATGTGATTCACAGTAGCGTAGAGGAACGAGAGCTAGTAGCTCTTAAGATACGCATTTTAGAACCCTTGTTTACTACACTTTTTTGCTTCGAATGGGCGTCCACGTCACATCTCTGCATATTGACCATTCCTCCTGGAACACACTGTGTTTCTTCACAATCCCCGTCCAGTTGGTGACGGATGTTCGTGTTGTACCGTAATAAAACGAAAATAACGTTGTGTGGTGGGGTTGTAGAAACCACGTTTGCCTTTAAAAATAATGGCCTTTATTAGCTATTAAGAACGACTAGCCTACAACAGTTATCAATAGAGGTGCAAATGAGGGGGGAAATCCAGCGACCCCATTCGACTGGCGACGCTTGCCCAAGTCGGTGAGACGGGCTAATTATACCGCAGGCAACTTAGCGTTGTGGTCGTACGGATTCCTGAGCAGATCCGCTGATAAGGGCTTTGCGAGATGGCCGACCAATTAGCGACAGGCAGCTCATTAAGGTTCCCAGACTGTGGCACATTACTTTCGAACGTCCCGTTGACACTGCTTGTGTGTCTAGCGACCAGTAGGTGAAATTTCTCGTGCAGTTATTGTTCAAACTTTGGGTCTAAGATCACAAATTCGTGGTGTTTCGCGGTATGAATATTGGGTGATCGTTCTGTCATCTCTGGCGAGCGTTTGCATTTCAAATTTTCGATTATAGCTCTTGTTTGAAGGCTTTTAGAAGGCGCGTAGACGGAAATTGCTATAGTGGCCTAGCTTATTATGTAAGCCAAAACTAGAGGTTGTTAGCATTATGTCGGCCATTTTGGACTGTGTATATATGAAGTTATACTCAACAGACGTCCCAGAATAATAATTGGCTCCTTCTACTGAGCCCCCCCCCCCCCCCCCCCGACTCAGACGATATAATAGCTGAACGGTTAAAAGAAAACTTGAATCTCATTACAAATAAGTACCCCACTCATACAGTTATAATTCGTGGGGACTTCAATCTACCCTCGATTTCTTGGCGAAAATACATGTTCAAAGCCGGTGGTAGACAGAAAACAATTTCCGAAATTGTACTAAATGCTTCTCTGATAATTACTTTGAACAATTAGTTCATGAGCCCACACGAATTGTAAATGGTTGCGAAAACGCACTTGACTCTTAACCACAAATAATCCTGATCTAATAGAGAGCGTCGTGATGGATACAGGGATTAGTGATCGGAAGGTCATTGTAGCGAGGCTCAAAACCATATCAACCAAAACCACTAAAAATAAACGCAAAATATATCTATTTAAAAGAGCAGATAAAAATTCGCCTTCCTACGAGAGAGTCTCCATTCCTCCCAAACTAATTATGTAAGTGTAGACCAGATGTGACTCAAATTCAAAGATACAGTATCGACAAAAATAGATAGATTCATACCGCATAAGTTATTAAGAGACGGGACTGAAAAAGAAATGCGCGATCTGAGGGCTCCGTAGAAACTTAATTATGTTTGTAGATAGCTCATCCACCTCGGGAATAGAGGATTTCGACGTTTTTTGCCTGATATCGATAGTGGCAAGATATCAATCCCTGGAATTCCGAGACTGTCGTGAATGTACTCATTTTATGTTTAAATTTTTTGTGTAATTTCGCATTTGCTTCTATAATTCCAGAGAATAAGGGGTCTTAACAGACGGACAGACGGATAACAAATGACAAAAAATCTTTTCGTGTGATGTAAGTACAAATTAACTTCGGATTTTCCTCCTTTACTTGTGCTGTGAAACCTTGTTGCTTGCCAAACTTCACGATTGTAGGAACGAACTTTCAGCATGCTGGAGTAGCTTGGGTCAGCAACTTCTGTTGATCAGTAGAACGAAAAACCAGTCCAAGTCGCAAATCTTTACTTTTTATTCATTCGACGACTAGTTTCGGGCTGAGACCCATTGTCAGATTTATCTGTATTCACTGTATATTTTGGTTGCACATTTTTGACATCTTCGGAAATGCCATTTTCGACTATGTTATGATCATTGTAAATGGATCTCGGCCCGAAACTAGTCATCGAATGAAAAAAGGTAAAAATGTGCAACTTGAACTGATTTTTCGTTCTACTGTTCATGATTGTGAGCGGGAAGCGCCTATAGGTTCTGATGAGTGAGTTCGCCGGTATCAAAATACGTGACATAAATGGCTTTAACTTTTGATTGCATTGATTTAGAAGCTCAAATTTGTTACATCGCAAAGGGACCTTAGGCCTAAGTGTGCGACATAAATTTTAACTTCATACGTCTTCCAGTTCCTGAGAAAAAGGGTTCTTAACTGTCGGACAGACAAATACACATACAACAAAGCGATCCTATATAGGTTCCGTTTTTACCGATTGAGGTAAGGAATCTAAATAAAAAAAACGGCGTAAGCAGGGAATAGCGGCTGTGGACCGGTGCATAAAAAAACACTATTAAGACAAAGAGTAGACAGTGGAATTACTCCAGTATAATAACGTATTCTCCAAAATGTGGCGCAATAGACCACACCAATAACCGTTTCGCAGAAAAAATAAGGTCGCATATGCAGCACATTGCCTGTTTCTATGTCTCCGAATTGATAAACGGGGCGAGAACAGAGACGAGCCTCCGACGCTAAACTCGAGACTCAGAAATTCGTTTGATTCCGCCCTTCCGCCAGCGACGTGTCAGGGTACCGGGTTGCGCGGGCTACGGTGGCGGCTGCCCGCCTTGCGCCCGTTGTCAGTCGTTTCTCCTTTTTTAGACAGACTGGTTTTGCAACTTGTGCCATTGTGCATCGGCTGACGAACGGAATGTCTCCTCCGGAATTTGGCTGCCCCTCCTCAGGTTTGCGCACTTACGCGATCGCTTCGTATTTGTCTTTCGAGTTAAAGGTAAACAAGCGTGAAAGAAATTTGAGAAATACCGCCGTCGTTTTTTTCTTTGTGTTACGCTTGTCCCGCTGACAGAGCAGTCAAAAGTTTTTCTGTGCGTCAGCAGAAGACTCGTTCAGATACGGCCGACGTATTTCGGCTGTAATGAAGATAAATGATGGACTGTGTTCTGCTGTCTGAATTTTAAGAAACTCTCAGAAAAGCAGCGTACGTCCAGTTTTAGTCGACGTTTGATAGAAAGTTGTTCCGATTTCCTGGATACCCCCTGTCAAGACATGACAGAAAATGCCGAACTTACTTAACTAGGGATCGGTACTTGCCTAGCGCTGCAAAATTGTGAGATCGGTTGGCGTGCCAAAATCTTCAGTACGACTGTCAAAATTTCATTTATCTTTATTGTTTGAAGTGATACATACGGAAACCATTATTCGAAGTGCACTTACCGGGCCAAACGTGGATGTCCTAAGCAAATGACTAATACTTCCCTTCATAGTTTTAATATGTATCAGCTCTGTTGAAGAAAGAGCTTTAATATTTTTTGTTTTATATTCATAGTTGATAGTTCATACCGTGGACTATGACACACAAGTTTGCACTCACCGTCGTCACGGTCGACAGAGGTGGCACAGTGGTAAAACCGTCGGTATACGGCCCGTGCAATCGAAAATCAACATCGAGCATGCCGAGTTTCTGACGTCACAGCGTGGAAAATGCACGTTGGGCAGTCTTTTCGAATGCGTAGAGCAATATCTAGCTTGAAACTTCTTGACAGATTAAAACTGTGTGCACCGACCGAGACTCGAACTCGGGACCTTTACCTTTCGCGGGCAAGTGCTCTACCATCTGAGCTACCGAAGCACGACTCACGCCCGGTTCTCACAGCCTTACTTCTGCCAGTATCTCGTCTCCTACCTTCCAAACTTTACAGAAGCTCTCCTGCGAACCAAGGATGTGGCTAAGCCATGTCTCCCCGCATCCTGTCTTTCATGAGTGCTAGTTCTGCATGGTTCGCAGGAGAGCTTCTGTAAAGTTTGGAAGGTAGGAGACGAGATACTGGCAGAAGTAAAGCTGTGAGTACTGGGCGTGAGTCGTGCTTCGGTAGCTCAGATGGTAGAACACTTGCCCGCGAAAGGCAAAGGTCCCGAGTTAGAGTCTCGGTCGGTGCACACAGTTTTAATCTGTCAGGAAGTTTCATATCAGCGCACACTCCGCTGCAGAGTGAAAATCTCATTCTGGAATATCTAGCTTGTCAAATATTCTGAACGTAGACGAATGAGATGGAAGAACGCCATCTAGTCCACATGACACCATCTGTCTTCAGTTAAGTCACGAGACGTCATATTTACTTTCAGTTGAAGTCCTTATGTATAGAGCCGTTCCTAAGCACTAGCAAATTGAGGAACTCTCGAAAACCTGCCGTTAATTGTACGATTTATTCTAATAAAATGACTGCCGCTGTGGCCGAGCGGTTCTAGGTGCTTCAGTCCGGAGCCGCGCTGCTGCTACGGTCGCAGGTTCGAATCATGCCTCGGGCATGGGTGTTCGTGATGTCCTTAGGTTAGTTAGGTTAAAGTAGTTCTAAGTCTAGGGGCCGCGGGGGATTAGCCGAGCGGTCTTAGGCGCTGCAGTCATGGACTGTGCGGCTGGTACCGGCGGAGGTTGGAGTCCTCCTCGGGCATGGGTGTGTGTGTTTGTCCTTAGGATAATTTAGGTTAAGTAGTGTGTAAGCTTAGGGACTGATGACCTTAGCAGTTGAGTCCCATAAGATTTCACACACATTTCAACATTTTTTTCTATGTCTAGGGGACTGTTGACCTCAGGTGTTAAGTCCCATAGTGCTGAGAGCCATTTGAACCATTTTGTAATAAAATGACGGGAAACGTCATATTGGTGGTTAAAGAATTACTGTAATTTGCGTATTACGAAAGTATGCCGTCTCAATGCAACGGCACATTGAAGAGCCATGAAAAAGTTGTTGTTCTTGGTACAATTTGTTGTAACTAAATGTCAGTTAATAACATATCTACGATTAAAACTTTCAGGGGTTGATAATACGCAAAGCATAGTCATACATTATTCATAGTCGGTGTAGTGTAATGAGTAGACATGCATTATTGTAAAGTGTTAGGAAATTTGTTACTGGTGCGTGTTCCCCTGGATCCAACCTTCGCGTTTTCTAGAGGTTTCTGATACTTTTTTACTGATTTAGTAGGGGTATAGTTTGTATTATTCTCTTTTATGGAAATATAACAGCGTTCTTTCTAAATATAAAAGCGCTCTTTCTAAGGAGTCAGTTTATTCGATTGGCTTAATCTACAAGGAAGCTTGCACTAATCACATTAAGATTTTTGCACTCTCTTGTTTCAAGTTTTGTATTTTATATTTTCTAAAGATTCTGATACTGAATATGAACAGTAATCAAGGAAGAATAACCTTAGGGTTTTACTGAGAAGTGAGAATGATGCAATAATTTTTATCTTATGTGAAGAACTATTGTAAACTTGTATAGCACTATTTGTAATGAAATTTTCTTAAGCTTATGGCCTTATTGACTGTACGAGGTAGTTTCCTATCTGCCTTATAACAAGATCATGGATATTGAAGTTTTTATTTATGTATACTACAGGCAGAACAACATGACTATCATATGGAAAAGGGAGGAAACGTGCGTTTTATAAAACTAACGCAGCAATTTTACGCCAGGCCGTTTCATAAACAGTGTGATTTGCGAGCCAGATAGTCGACAACTGCCGCTTGAGCGAGCTGCGGTCGCGTATGCCACGTACCCTGTGCCCAAGTGTCATCGTTTCGGAGTCCACCCCGATAGCTGAGTGACGGATTGCGGTCGTACGGACTTGGTTTCGATTCCCGGCTGGTCGGCCGAGCGGTTCTAGGCGCTATAGTCTGGAACCGCGTGACCGCTACGGTCGCAGGTTCGAATCCTGCCTCGGGCATGGATGTGTGTGATGTCCTTAGGTTAGTTAGGTTTAAGTAATTCGAAGTTCTAGGGGACTGATGACCTCAGATGTTAAGTCCCATAGT
Source organism: Schistocerca cancellata (assembly GCF_023864275.1). Lineage (NCBI taxonomy): Eukaryota > Metazoa > Arthropoda > Insecta > Orthoptera > Acrididae > Schistocerca > Schistocerca cancellata. Next base: position 916,663,063 of record NC_064629.1, read on the forward strand.
GCTCAGAGCCTTTTGAACCGGCTGGGTCGGGGATTTTCTCCGCTCAGGGACTCGGTGTTGTGCTGTGTGCATCATTATTTCAACGCCATCCGGCGCGCAGGTCCCCCAATGTGGCCTCGAATGTACAGGGTTATTACAAATGATTGAAGCGATTTCACAGCTCTACAATAACTTTATTATTTGAGATATTTTTACAATGCTTTGCACACACATACAAAAACTCAAAAAGTTTTTTTAGGCATTCACAAATGTTCGATATGTGCCCCTTTAGTGATTCGGCAGACATCAAGCCGATAATCAAGTTCCTCTCACACTCGGCGCAGCATGTCCCCATCAATGAGTTCGAAAGCATTGTTGATGCGAGCTCGCAGTTCTGGCACGTTTCTTGGTAGAGGAGGTTTAAACACTGAATCTTTCACATTACTATGCGTGAAACTTGCCCGCACGCGTTCAACCGTTTCTTCGCTCACTGCAGGCCGACCCGTTGATTTCCCCTTACAGAGGCATCCAGAAGCTTTAAACTGCGCATACCGTCGCCGAATGGAGTTAGCAGTTGGTGGATCTTTGTTGAACTTCGTCCTGAAGTGTCGTTGCACTGTTATGACTGACTGATGTGAGTGCATTTCAAGCACGACATACGCTTTCTCGGCTCCCGTCGCCATTTTGTCTCACTGCGCTCTCGAGCGCTCTGACGGCAGAAACCTGAAGTGCGGCTTCAGCCGAACAAAACTTTGAGTTTTTCTACGTATCTGTAGTGTGTCGTGACCATTGTCAATGAATGGAGCTACAGTGAATTTATGAAATCGCTTCAATCATTTGTAATAGCCCTGTAGTAAGACCTGCACCAAGGCGGCCGACCCTACCCCGCAAGGGCCTCCCGGCCAGTGACGCCGATCGCTCATTTCCATTTTTTCCATCGTTTCGGAGCATTCGGCAGCGCGTTGAACTCAGCACGCGCAACGTTGACGTTCGAAAGTACGGTACGCTCTGGACTAGAGTTCGGGCGCACGTCGATTCAACCTTCCATGTTTAGGGTTTCGAAATCGCTTCGGGCGAAAGCTGGAATGGTTTTTTTGAAAGGGCGCGGCCGATTTCATTCCTCAAATTGAGCTTCTGTACAGTCTCCAATGATTTCGTTTTCGACTGTTCGTCGAGTCCTAATCTTTCTTCTTTTACCATGAAGCGATTCTGCGGTTTCCCCTGTATCGCAGAAGAAAACAGAGAATCACAAGGCGCGCACTCATTGTTTGTTGGTCGCAGTCGGGATGGAAGCAGGTAAGGGAACAAATAATACTGGAGCGGAGCAGCCTCTGCCACACGCCGAACAGCGTGTCTAGAGTTACACATCCTGTTCATCCCTAGTAACATCACTCCAATAAAAAATATAAGTAATTTAAGTGCTGTATTACTTTATTAATGACTGCAAAGACGTAGCGTCAAGCACAGGATTTGCGGTTTTGTTGTGGGTTAAGTAAACCTCTATCGGCCTGGATCTGGTATAAGAAAAAAAAAAAATGGTTCACATGGCTCTGAGCACTATGGGACTTAACATCTACGGTCATCAGTCCCCTAGAACTTAGAACTACTTAAACCTAACTAACCTAAGGACAGCACACAACGCCCAGTCATCACGAGGCAGAGAAAATCCCTGACCCCGCCGGGAATCGAACCCGGGAACTGGTATAAGAGTTTAGAAAAACATTGGAAGCACTCGCACTAAAACACGTGTATCACATTCGTAACACTGTTTTCTTATAGCCTGACAGCGTACTTTAACAATATTTACAATACTGACTCAGCTTGTCGCCTCGCTCACCCAGATTAGTCAGAACTGGAAGGAAAAGAAAGAAAAAACTGTCGCAGGGAGAGTGTAGTGTTATTTTTGTGTTGTGTATGATGATGAGCACATGGCTAGCCCTCTCGAATAGAACCAAGGGGGGCGCCGTGCTTAACGTTCCCATCCGGATGACGCACCACCGTCAACAGTCACGCGTTCTCACTTCATGAGACAATGCGAAAAGGACTGGAACTGAATCGAGGACTGTTCACTACCACTTCTCCCCTTGCCGGCCAAATATTGGCAGTGAAAATTTCATCCATCTCCATGATTAACTAAGAGTCGAGCTCAACAGTAAAAGCTGTGCTTACATATTTTTTTCCACTGGAGGTGTTTTATTTTGTTTTTCTTTTGTTGATCTCATTTTGTTCGTCATTGTTCGTTGTATTTGTTTAAGTTCATCGTTGATCTATTCACTCAGTTTTTTGAATTACAGAAGGCAATTATACCTCTGACTGAACACGCTGAGCGACCGTGCCGGCTTTGACTGTGAAGTTGGTGCGTAAACATGTAAAGGGAGTGTAATACGCGACTGACTGGTCAGTATCGGCCACGCAGCCGGACTGTTCGTCCTGACGCTTCACAAGGTGCTACTCGGGAGTTCCAGTAACCCTTCAGATTCTGGTTCACCTACCTGTTGCCAGGACGTGACACAACTTGAATAGCAGGACAGTGATTAATGGCCGTAATGGACTTTAAATTAAATTTATTTCACTACTCTTATTGGAACAGAGTGCCAGGTAAAAATTGGGTAATTAAATCAGGAAACCAGTACGGCAAGTGGGCGACGGACGCGAGCATGCTGGACACGTATATCCGCAGCCGAGTCTGGCTACGTGTTTAGGGATGTTCGTAGGCACGGCTGAGCTACTGCTGGGAGAGCTTCGAGTGTCCAGCTCTTTGTACGTCATTATGATAAATCGCTAAGCTTTGGTACGGCTGACACGTTCCTGTACCACTAGACTAGACTATGATCTGTTAATGCCAAGAATCGACTACCAGCTTTCCACATATCATAAAGTCGTAAACATGTATTTATGTAACTAAGTAATTTCTCGTCTTTGGAATTATTATTTAACGAAATTTCGTTGCTGTACATCTAATCAGTTTTCTTTCCTTTTCCTGGAAGCAGTACACGAATGTCTACACGCTCTGGTATTACCATCAACCACCACCCAATGAACATCAATTTCTGCCTGGTAATGACTCCCCATACATTACGATCTTAAGCTATGTTGCTTCCGTATGTTTTTTTAAAGTCACGTGCCCACCAGAACGCTGTCTTAGTTCAGCAAGATTGTCCAGGCCAGTTTAACACTTCTCTTTACTTATTTTACTACCCAGTCAGCCATTCTTAAGTGGCATAACTACAAAAACCCGTCAACCGGCTGTACGAATTAGGTGTTAATTCAGACGTGTTTCAGAGTAGTTTCAGGGGTAAGACAAGGCTGCAACCTGTCTCCACTGTTGTTCATATTATTTATGGATCATATGTTGAAAACAATAGACTGGCTGGGTGAGATTAAGATATGTGAACACAAAATAAGCAGTCTTGCATATGCGGATGACTTAGTTGTGATGGCAGATTCGATTGAAAGTTTGCAAAGTAATATTTCAGAGCTAGATCAGAAATGTAAGGACTATGGTATGAAGATTAGCATCTCCAAAACGAAAGTAATGTCAGTGGGAAAGAAATATAAACGGATTGAGTGCCAAATAGGAGGAACAAAGTTAGAACACGTGGACGGTTTCAAGTACTTAGGATGTATATTCTCACAGGATGGCAACATAGTGAAAGAACTGGAAGCGAGGTGTAGCAAAGCTAATGCAGTGAGCGCTCAGCTACGATCTACTCTCTTCTGCAAGAAGGAAGTCAGTACCAAGACTAAGTTATCTGTGCACCGTTCAATCTTTCGACCAACTTTGTTGTATGGGAGCGAAAGCTGGGTGGATTCAGGTTACCTTATCAACAAGGTTGAGGTTACGGATATGAAAGTAGCTAGGATGATTGCAGGTACTAGTAGATGGGAACAATGGCAGGAGGGTGTCCACAATGAGGAAACCAAAGAAAAACTGGGAATGAACTCTATAGATGTAGCAGTCAGGGCGAAAAGGCTTAGATGGTGGGGTCATGTTACACGCATGGGAGAAGCAAGGTTACCCAAGAGACTCATGGATTCAGCAGTAGAGGGTAGGAGGAGTCGGGGCAGACCGAGGAGAAGGTACCTGGATTCGGTTAAGAATGATTTTGAAGTAATAGGTTTAACATCAGAAGAGGCACCAATGTTAGCACTGAATAGGGGATCATGGAGGAACTGTATAAGGGGGGCTATGCTCCAGACTGAACGCTGAAAGGCATAATCAGTCTTAAATGATGATGATGATGATGATGATGATGATGATGATTCAGACGTGTTTTATTGAGTTCTTTTGTTGGTTGGTGAAATTTATAAACGGTTTACTGAATGAAGGTACTGCCGATATACTCTATTAACTTTCATCACTGTCGTTTCAGGATGTGTAGACTTTTCTAGAGCTGCTGAAAATGATTTCGTTAATACGGATTCTTTTTGTCCTACTCCTCTGCCAAAGTTGTATTTCATACTGTCCTTAGGGAAGGTATTGGAATGATGTGTATATTCTTCAGTATACTAACATAGGTTAAATCACGACTGCGTTTCTCAAAATTTGTGCATTTCAGGCAGTGTGGTAATGCTCATTGCTGTGTACTCCACAATTTCGTTTACGTCTTTCAAAGTGGACTATTGTGCTATATACTTCTGTCAGCCTGCTTTAGCAAATTAAAATTATTTTTTTTCTGTGCAGTTAGTGACAATGTGGTAGAATATCTTATATATGCCGTGGGTTTTTAATGCCGTGCAGCTCTTGCCGATACACCTCCCCAATATGTAGTCTTTGACTCTGCGTGCTTCTAGAATATTTACTTACTAGATCTGAGGACGTGTCACAAATAATGAATCAAAGAAATTTGGTTAAAATCCCGTAGCTCTGAACTGTTCACCACTGGTCAACCTTCGCTCTACTAAAATTAATTGAAAGCAAATGATAAACTTTCCCTGGCACTATTGTAGATATGTTTAAACATACCATTGAAGGCACCTGTACAGTGTACCATACGCCGAACTTTGAAATGGATATATGTCGTATTTCGATCCAAACTTAATTATACAACCTAGCTTTCTCGTCGCCAATACAGTGCAATTAGTGAAAGAGATAACGCTGTTGCCTACAGTATAATCAGGCCTGTTGTCAAAATATGTTAAAGTCTCTGATGAAAGAACTTACATTTCAGCTTCCGATGGTGACAGAAATTATGGAACCTTTGGACATCAATCGAAGGAAACTTGTCTGAAGAGGACTGTGGCCTATGGGACTGTCGGTAAGTCGTCGTTCCCTTTATCTCAACGCATTTTGGGGTGCCGCTGCCGTCTAGCGTGTAGAAGTACCTGTCGTTACAAATAATCGAACAAGCGAGGCTAGTAAAACGATCCGTCGAGCTATTCGTCAAATAGATTGTCTAATTTCTGAAATACCTGGGAATGGATGGCATTAACAGTACAGTCAATATTAAATTAGCTTCGGCTGCGTGTACAGAAATTGTCTGCTCTTAGACTAACGTGCAGAAATGTGTTCAGGAAATCAGTCAGCCGAGACGCGATTCACAGGGCTCGTTGCATTACCTGAAGCATATATACCCCTTATCGCTAGCTCGACGTACAGAGAGATTTTTGGGTGGGCTAAGTGTTTCCCTAGCTCTGTTCCCTCTACAGATTTACGTTTCATCAAAATTAGTGTGTTCAAAATGTTAAAATGTTTGTGAATTCCTAAGGGACCAAACTGCCGAGGTCATCGCTACTTAAACTAACTTAACCTAACTTACACCAAGGACCACACACACACACACACACACACACACACACACACACACACATGCCCGAGGGAGGACTCTAACCTCTGGCGGGATCGGCGGCACAATCCGTGACATGGCGCTTCAAACCGCACGGTAAAATTAGTGTGTTTCATCAATGGATAGCGCCCATTTGTATCATTCTTTAACCACATACTAGTGTAATAAGGCTCGAATTTGTGTTCATGCTGTACCTGACAAACTTGATTGCGATACGAAGTAAAGTTTAAAATAAAAGTGGGGAAGGGAGACCAATCACACCCGATATAACGTGTCATGTCCTGCCATTGTTAGGTTGTAGGCAAGCAATGATAACGGGTACTTCATCCAATGTATGCCATATTTTGTTTAGTTAGAGACATAAGTGTTCTTTTAGTAGTTGACTGAAATGAGGTTCCCTCGCTACGGCACTTTATTATTGTCTTGTTGAAATCCGGATACATTGTCTGCCAGCGCATACTCATTTTTATAAGCAGCTGGTACATCCTTGACTTCAATAGTAAGCCTAAAATAACTGACAGTCTAATAGATGCAGCTTCCAGTCACTCACAGACTCCCAAAGAAGCTAAAGTCATACACACGAAGTACTTAATACGGCCCCCGAAACACGTCTGCTTGTGATAAAAAGACCTAGACAGTATAAAGCGTAACACTAAAACACCGACTCAAAAAGCTAGACATAAAATCCGATTTTTTTAAAATAAAGAAAGTAGGCAGGAAAAGGAATGTTAATCTAACCAACAACAAAAATATTAACATAAACATCCAGGCAGACTAATTCAAACGTTGAAGACGAAGAGGAAAAAAAAGAGCTAAATAGCAATCAAATATTTTGGCAGAGCGGTCGAAGGCGCTAGAGTCATGGGCTGTGCGGCTGGTCCCGGCGGAGGTTAGAGTCCTCCCTCGGGCATGGGTGTGTGTGTGTGTGTCGTAAGGATAATTTAGGTGAAGTAGTGAGTAAGCTTAGGGACTAATGACCTTAGCAGTTAAGTCCCATAAGATTTCACCCACATTTCAACTTTTTTTTTTTTTTTAGAAAGATCGGCTTTGTTGAAAAGGTTGCATGGCGAGCACAAGCGCCAATAGTCGCTTCCTTCTTTGGCAGTAAGTAAGTGCTCCCCAGAAAATAAGGCGGCCAGCAAGGAACCAATATCAAGAGGCACTGCCTCTGTAATTCTGACGTAGCTGTCCGTCGCGTGCACTTTGAACATTTATCACTGAATTTAATGTTAATTCCCGTACGGTGATGGTTATAGTGTAGTTGTGAATAACACACGCGGAACACAACAGATATTATTGGAACGCTGTTCTACTCTTGTTGCCTCGATTACAAGCGAAAATGCTCATTGAGCTATGGTGGCTGAAGATTTTCTCTCTACACGATAACAAATGGGACCGGAACTTCAAGGCACGATCAGACATCTAAACGTCCGGGACAGGTTCATTGACGATGTGTAACGAAGTCCCCCTGTAATTCTTGCTCTAGTGTAACCATTCTGTGTAAAGTAGTGAAAAATGCATTCCAAAAAATTTAAAACTTGGATCAAATCAATATTTATTTACTTGAAGGTTGCTGCAATACACTGTATCTCTTTTAGATACAGGCGCTACATTTCGGCACTTGAGGATAAAACTAATATAGTTGGCGCTGGAAGTATAAAGAGAACTCCCTGCAGCCGTGTGCCAAGCTGCCTCGTGCAAGCAGGAGGAGCGCCGGACGGAAGTGACCGGAAGAGGAGGGCTGTCCCCTTCACGTCGGCACGCTTAACGGCCCTTACTTTATGGCGGCGACAGAGGAAGCAGGCGCACCTGCCGAGATTGTTGCGTCCCTGGCGGCCGGTGGGCCATGCGGCGCAATGACTGATGCCAGCTTCCTTCACTGTAGTCGTTTCGTTGGGCGAACATACTTGAACAACATCGTCAAAAAGACGATAGGTCAGACGGTATTGTCTACGAATATCGGATCATAAAGCTTGATTACTAAGCCAATTTGCTGGTAACCAGTGGTGTTGGTGGATTCCAGCCGTGAATTTACTAACAGATGTGGCTGTTGTTGCCGGTTGTTCCGCGTAGTGCTGGCTCCATATCGAGGTGCCTGGCTGCTGCCTCAGCATGTGAACGAACCAGTATTTGAGCTACCCCCTCCCCTTGTGCTTTCTGAGGGCCGAATTGGCAGCCAGTTTTCGATATGAAATGGAGTACCGGGTAAATATTTAGCCACAATGCCACCCCCACCCTCTCCTTCTCTGCTTGCTACCCCTTGCATTCCTCTGTTTTTATCATCATCATTCCGACACAGAGTTGTTGATGATTCGTTCTCGAGAAAATGGTACAGATTTTGGATCCTAAAAAACGTCCGCTTATTTTTCGATAAATGGAAGCCAATTTTAGTTCCCTATTCCACCCTACCTGCCGTTACAAACTAGTTGTTCCCTTTCTTGTATATCTCTTCTTTGTGTCTCCTCCTAAACGAGGCTGCTGCACGGATGGGAACGTTGAATTTAACTATTTTACAGCCGGCCGCTGTGACCGAGCGGCTCTTGGCGCTTCAGTCCGGAACCGCGCTGCTGCTACGGTCGCAGGTTCGAATCCTGCCTCGGGCGTGGATGTGGGTGATGTCCTTAGGTTAGTTAGGTTTAAGTAGTTCTAAGTTCTAGGGGACTGATGACCTCAGAATGTAAGTCCCATAGAGCTCAGAGCCATTTGAACCATAAAAATATGTCGTACATAAAAATTTCTTTACAGAGATGTCATTGTACTGTTATTTCCGTTAAAATCCAGTATTCAGCTGAAAATGTGATGTCCTCTCGGAATTAGTCTTAGCAGATGAACTGCGTTCTATAGGTTTTTAAAAACAAGAAGTGAGCTGTTATGGCTGGCTCTGAGCACTATGGGACATAACATCGATGGTCATCAGTCCCCTAGAACTTAGAACTACTTAAACCTAACTAACCTAAGGACAGCACACAACACCCAGCCATCACGAGGCAGAGAAAATCCCTGACCCCGCCGGGAATCGAACCCGGGAACCCGGGCGTGGGAAGCGAGAACGCTACCGCACAACCACGAGATGCGGGCGTGAGCTGTTACATTATTCTTCTCTCATGAGTGAGAAATTTCTTGGACAGTGACCAGCGCAATTCTAGCAAATCTTACAGAGTTTCTCTTGAATTCTTTCCAAATGACTCGAGACGAGAAAGTTCTGCAGTTTTCTCGCGAATGAGTTTTGAATTACTTTAAACAACTTCCTTTTCATTTATGGATCGCCGCCCTTATCCAGTACTCGATATGCACGAGCATAAAATCAATGCGAGCGGAAAGCTTAATTTCGCCCTCCTTGCGTTTTTCTATAGCTACACGCAATCCTAGACGGCCATGTGAAGACGAACAAGCGTTAATGTCAAGCAGATTATGCTGAGAAGTATAACTTAACCTTCTTAATTAACTATATCTTACTCTTAACAAGGTGTTCAAAAGGTTACCGTCTATAAGTACTTGGCTGAGAAAATGTACAGAATGTAAAACGATACTCTCAAATGTAGTTTCCAGGAACATATTAATCGTTAAGTGAAAGGCGTGTAGTCGATTACAATTTAAAAATACCATTGTAGCCCCTAAAGATTGCTCCCTTACGCGCTTCGAAGATGTCTTGCAGCACAGTGGTAAACTGATCGGCAAGTACTTTTCTGCTGTCGAGATAGTGTTTAGGAATTTCATAGACACCTTGGAAACATCAGCAGTAGTTACGTTAGTGACGAAGTTGATTGCCCCTCTACTTCGTTGCGACTAAATAGTGGCACAGTTCTAAAATACTACTGTCGTAACCGATTCAGTTAGCGTTCCATTGCACGATTGGTCACCGGAAGAGCGATTTAAGGTGGAATTTTTTTCGTAGGAAAGGCAGATACCGGGCCCATGTTTATTGTGATAATCTTGGTGTTGACTTCAGTCCGAAGACAAATTTGATCCATCCCTCCACGCCTGCGTATCCTGTTCATCTCTGTGTAACTACTGCAACCTACAGCTATTTTTACCTGGTTATTGGTCCAGGTCTGGTCATTACCAAATTGACTCTTCCTGGATGTCTCAGGATGTGTCCTGTCAACTTATTACGTCTTTCAGTCAAGTAGTTACATGAATTTCTCTTCTCCCCAGATTGATTCAGTACTATTCCATTAGTAGGTAGCTCTACCTGTCGAAACTTCGGCATTATTCTGTAGCACGCTTGAAAAGCTTCTGTTGTCTTCGTCTCTAGTGTTTGCCCCCCAGTTTCTCTTCCGTACGCCGGCCGTGGTGGCCGAGCGGTTCTAGGCGCTACAGTCTGTAACCGCGCGACTGCTACGGTCGCAGGTTCGAATCCTGCCTCGGGCATGGATGTGTGTGATGTCCTTAGGTTAGTTAGGTTTCATTAGTTCTAAGCTCTAGGGGACTGATAACCACAGATGTTAAGTCCCATAGTGCTCAGAGCCATTTGAACCATTTTTTCTCTTCCGTACAAGTCTACATTCCTCACAAATATTTTCAGGAAAGACGTCCGAACACTTACTAGCTCGTGCTGAAAAGCAATGCCTCCGAATTTTTTGTGTGGAAACTCTTGCAGCTTCTTAAATAAAAGAATTGTTATTAGCATTCTGTTCGTTTATTCGTCTTGTCTACATATTAGCAGCTGTGTGCCGCTAGAGGGCTCCAAATTGTAGCATGGAACATGGCGGTGTGTAACATAACTACGCCGATGCTTGAGAAATAGCGTGCTATAGTAGAGTTTAGAATTCGAAGGGTTAGCCCACCCACGCAACAATACTACACCTTGGGTTTACTGTCATCGATCATCCTCGATTTAATCTGTTTTCAAAATTTAAAAAAATGGTTCAAATGGCTCTGAGCACTATGGGACTCAACTGCTGTGGTCATAAGTCCCCTAGAACGTAGAACTACTTAAACCTAACTAACCTAAGGAGATCACACACATCCATGCCCGAGGCAGGATTCGAACCTGCGGTCGTAGCAGTCGCGCGGTTCCGGACTGAGCGCCTAGAACCGCTCGGACACCGCGGTCGGCGGGGGAAATGTGCCCGTCGCCAGGGTGAATATGTGGAGAATAAAATGAGTAGACAAAAGTAAAGATGTGGAATGTTAATAACGTTTGTTTTACCTAAAAAGCCTTAAGAGCTTTCACATAAATTCGGGGGCATTACTTTTCAGGACGCCCTCTTATAGTTACGTTGCATGTTAAAATATTTGGAAGCGTAATTCGCGCGCGAAAGAGGTCTTTACAAAACCCTAGTTTGCCATGTTCTTTTGTGTTGTTCATCAAACTTGGTTAGAATTCTAGTTGCAAAATTCCGAGGACCGGCGTTCGAGAAGTTAAGAAACGTTCCACTACGACTTCCAGTGACCACGATCATAAAAATAATAGAAATTTGGCCTCATACATAGTCACAAAAATTCTTTCTTTGCGCGTAACATTGCGAATGGAATATGAAGACGGACGGAGGAGAGGAGGACAATACTGGTACACTATACAACCTACGGTGACTTGGGAGGGGTGAGACAGAGACAGGGGGAGAGAGAGAGAGAGAGAGAGAGAGAGAGAGAGAGAGAGAGAGAGGGGGGGTTGGTGGGTTGGTTGGTTTGGGGAAGGAGACCAGACAGCGTGGTCATCGGTCTCATCGGATTAGGGAAGGATTGGGAAGGAAGTCGTCCGTGCCCTTTCAGAGGAAAGAGAGAGAGAGAGAGAGAGAGAGAGAGAGAGGTGAGGTGAGGTGAGGTGAGGTGAGGTGAGGTGACATTTGAACGTGGTGGTATTTGAACTATTACAAGTCCTCTCCGACTTATTTCTGGTCCAAAATGTGTCTACCGAGGTTTACAAAAAAGAAAGGAAAAACATCCTGGCTTACCTACACATTTAAATTTTCCAGTACCTTTGAACATCGTCACTCAAAACTCCTTGAGAACAGGGCACAGAAGCTTATAAACTCTGCTGTCTATTGTTCCGAGCACAGAGGTAACGCGGTATCCCGTTGCACTCAATCATTTTAGTGTTAGATTTGTCGTGCCTTTCTTTCCGGGACATCCTAAAATGACGCGAGTCATTTCAAAGATGACAGTTTTTTTTTTTTGGTGTCGTTGTGTTAGCGATTTATCAGCATCATGAATGCAGGATGAGAATCGTTTAAGATAATAATTTGCACTCAATACATTTTGCTGTATGCTAAAGTGATTTAAAAATTAATACTATCTGTGCCCTCCACGGGCAATTTATAGTATTTTCGAGCTTGTGCTGTCTTGCTTATGAATGCACATCGGGTGCCATTTGTGGCCCCGCCCGTTCAAAGTACTTCAGGTACATCATGCGTGTCCTTGCTGTATCGCCTGGGGCCCGCATCTCGTGGTCGTGCGGTAGCGTTCTCGCTTCCCACGCCCGGGTTCCCGGGTTCGATTCCCGGCGGGGTCAGGGATTTTCTCTGCCTCGTGATGGCTGGGTGTTGTGTGCTGTCCTTAGGTTAGTTAGGTTTAAGTAGTTCTAAGTTCTAGGGGACTGATAACCGTAGCAGTTAAGTCCCATAGTGCTCAGAGCCATTTTTTTTTTTTTTTTTTTTTTTTTTTTTTTTTTTTTTTTATCGCCTGGACATGATCTGAAGCTTGTCACGTGTATCATTCCTATTCTTTTTTTGTTTTAATGTTATTTGTGTGAGGGAATTGTGACAAAAATGTCGAAGCACCCCTTGCTGAAACTGTTCTATTTCAGGGTAATGTAAGACAGGTATTATGTTTTGTCACGGACTTGGGATAGGCTGCGGCCAGACCCCGGAGTGTCTTCTTTTGTAACAGGCTCCAGCTCCTCAATAAATTCTTGTCACCCGCTCGTCAAGCTCCGCTGGGAGTATCGTGTTTCCTCATAACCCGCCTAGGTTCCTCTTCCTCCGCACTGGCCGCAATTTTTCGCGAGATTCCCGTTTCAGACAGAACACATTCCGCTCCGTAACTGTTGTGTCCCTCTTTACAAGACTACAGAAACGAGCTTCGCCTCATTGGCGCGTTTGCCGCTGACGTGTTAGCCACTAATGGATTTCGGTGACTGTGCCGTGTTAGGGTGTGGGTGTCTAAGTGGTTGGACATCACCGCCCCGACATTCCTGAAAAGGACAGAAATAACTCGCAGTCTTCGCCGAGGAGCTATCCTGACAATAGCGCAGCGCACCAGTTCTGTATCGAAGGTACGCACGTCAGTACTCCACAAGCCACCTAATGCAGTGTGACGGAGGCAACTTCTCACACTATTGTCGTTTCCACTTCTTTTCTGTTCCTCTCGCCAGAGGTGTCGGAGGGAAGCCACTGTAATCATGCCTCGTATGAGTTCGAATTTCTGTGATTTTTGTCGTTTCGGGCATTTCGCGAGATGTAATGTGTTGCGTCACTCTTCTACGTGTTGGATTCGTGTCGGGATGGGTACCTATAGGTTACATTTAGAGAATTAAAACGTACTACTTTTGCAGTCACGTAATTAGGTTCAACGAAAAGCGCATAACGAAGAACCAAATTCACATCTTGGGAGCTGAAAGGTTTCGCAAGACGAACTTCAAAACTGGTATATATGAACGCGTCTCACCTACAGGCACCTGTGTTCTATCAATCAACCGAAACATTTTTGTTACGTTCCTCTGTTTGTCATTTTTCCAAATCCACATCCCCGAATTGAGTTGCCCCTTTTTATTGGATTACAATCCCGACGTTCAGTGAGAACTATTTACGTGTGCACCAACAAGAGTGCAGTGGGAATGCACTTACATCTGTTGGACGAATGTTATGAAAACAAACACTCGAAACCGACGTTTCACGTAAGTCACATGCAATGAAAATCTGTAACGCAACAATCTGTGTGTGGCGTGTTTATAATTATGTATTATTCATATTTTAGGACAATTAATCTGTAAAAAAAACCACATGTCATAAATAAAGCGTGTAAACCGTCTGAGGATGAATCACAACGATTCGAAACCGGTAACGGTATCCTTTGAATAAAGGAACTGAAAGTAAATTTGTGGCTGGCTGCTGTCCTAACAACATCAACATTTGTCTTCAAACAACAGCCACGTTTCCATCATGCCATCATATGACGAAATTACAGTTGTTTATGTTTAGGGTCAGATGTCAATCCCTGCACAAGGCGTCGATCGTATGCAGGTCGTCTTGCGTTTCGCTTCAATTTTCTAGCGTTGCGACTGCGCTGTATACAGCAGTATTATCATCATCATCATCATCGTGGAACCTCATGGAACCTCCGACCTTAATCAATATGTCATTTATAATTCATAATGTGAAAAGTAGTGATCCAGTAACATTCCGTTGTCGTGCGCCCGAAGTTACTTTTACGTCTGGAGATTTCTTTCCGTTGAGAATTACACGTCGAATTTTGTTAGCTAGAAAATCTTCAGTCCAATCACGCAGCTGGTCTGAGATTCCGCACGGTCTTATTTTGATCGTTAGGCGGCAGTGCAGAACTGTACTGAACGCCATTGGGAAGTCAAGGAACACGGAATTAATCTGGGAGACTGTATCTACTGCTTTCTAGGTCTCGCGAACGAACAGAACGAGCGGGATTTCACAGGATCGTCGTTTTCGGATGCCATGCTGATTACTAAAAAATGGTTCAAATGGCTCTGAGCACTCTGGGACTTAACTTCTGAGGTCATCAGTCCCCTAGAACTTAGATTAGTTAGGTTTAAGTAGTTCTAAGGACATCACACACATCCATGCCCGAGGCAGGATTCGAACCTGCGACCGTAGCGGTCTCGCGGTTCCAGAATGTAGCGCCTAGAACCGCTCGGCCACCCTAGCCGGCTGTTGATTACTGCAGACGAGATTTTCGGTCTCCAGAAACGTCATAATACGCGAGCATAAAACGACAGACGAACGACAGAGGTATAAACTTATAGGCTTCTGCGTTTGTTCAAATGGTTCAAATGGCTCTGAGCACTATGGGACTCAACTGCTGTGGTCATAAGTCCCCTAGAACTTAGAACTACTTAAACCTAACTAACCTAAGGACAGCACACAACACCCAGCCATCACGAGGCAGAGAAAACCCCTGACCCCGCCGGGAATCGAACCCGGGAACCCGGGCGTGGGAAGCGAGAACGCTACCGCACGACCACGAGATGCGGGCTCTGCGTTTGTTCGATGACCCTTCTTGAAAACCGCAATGATCAACGCATTTCCCGGTCAGCATGAGCACTTGGCTCCTCCAGGGATCTGTGGTACAATGCCGCCAATAAGGCAAGCAAATTATTTTGCTTACGTTGTATAGAATCGTACTGGTGTCACGTCAGGTCCAGTGGCCTTTCCTGTTGAGCGATATCAGGCGCTTTTCTATGCTATAGTCAATGATTTCGATACGTCACTTTGACGTCCGTCCGAAGATTTAAAGGAGACAATACACTACGATCTTTGGGAACAGTTGTGGTAAAAAACGTTTAGTATTTCGCCCTTCTGTGTCATTCTGCGTTTCGATGCCATTATGATCTGAGTGTCTGGACAGGTGGTTTGGTTGCGTTTACTGATTTAACATAAGATTAAAACTTCTTCTGTCTGTGAACACTTAGCTATTTATTTCCTGTCTTTTGAGGAAAGCGTACTGGAATGATAAGTGGAACAACATTGATTTCTGATTCCAAAGAACATTTCTAGAATTATGGCAAAACGGAGCCGCTCTCAAATGCGCAATAGTGCAGAACTGATTCCCAGAATAAAGCCGAGACACGAACAGACTGTAGCTACAAAGAAAGCTAGCCACGGAGCTTAACACCGCCGCGTTAATGTTTCACCACTCCCCGTGCAAGGAAAACTCGTTCCCGATTGAGCTTCTGTAATTCGCATGCAGAGCACTTCCTAGCCACCTCCATAAACAAACACCAGCACCGTTGTCAGTGGAACGTGCACGGCAAATGCATTGCACGCGTGGCAGAATGAGCAGTGTAAGGCTGAATGGGTGATACACGCGTATAGTTTGGGGTTGAGAAACGCAGTCCGGTGACTAAGGCGCCAAGGAATGCAAGCGCTGCCTCATTCCGCTTCTGGAAAGCTGTTTAAGAAGCCATCCCGTGTTCTTCGAAAGCGATATCGATAAGCCGTAAAGCACTGCGCTGGAGAAAGCCACAAAACATAAACTACGTCACGGTTTTAAGTATTCCACCCGGAGAATTTATCACGAAAGGAAATGAAGCACTCGGCGGGCTTTTCACTCTCGTACCCCAAAGAAGGCTGCCTAAACGATTAAAATTTAGTTAGAGTACACGAGAAATCGCAGCTGCTGACAGGAGCGGATATTTGCGTGCCGCTGTATCCTCGGTGAAAGACATTCGTCAGATGTTTCACTGTAGGGAGACGAGAAAGCGTATAATCCATTTTCAGAGGAAACTACCTTGTTCGGTACTACACTTCCGCTTTTATTTTAAGATACGTGGTTGGAATTTCGCGCAGACGCTTAAAATGAGGAGGATGCTTCGATTAAATCGTTATTTGAATCTTCACCTCATGACGAAGGGAAATAACACATAGAGGTCTTTGTAGATAAAGAAATTCGGTATATTTTGGACTCTACTGCTGCGTGCGCGATGCAGAATGCAGCGCTTCAATCGTATGTTATGCGGCCTCTACGGGAGCGTTAGGTATGTTGTTATAGTATAGTTCTTATTTCTAATTAAATACTGTTTCTGGAAAGTTTGTAAGCAGGCTTTCGTGGGATCAAGCATCTGTCAGGAAGTTTTTTCACCATTCATGTGACGTTGCCACTTAGTCCTGTTTGGTATGGGTCCCATACGCTTGAGGAGTACTCGAAGCTGGCTCGCACGTGTGCTCTGTAAGCAATCTTCTTGTTGTCTGACTGCATTCCACCAGTATTCAGCTAATGAACCAAAGTCTGCCATCCGCTTTACCCACGACTGAACCTGTAAGTCCGTTCTGTTTCGTATTCCCACAAATTGTTACAGTTAAGTGTTTGCATGAGTTGACTGATTCCATTTGCGACACATTAACACTGTAGTTATACGACTCTACAGTACCGTATAATGTAAAGTGTACAATTTTACATTCCTGAGCATTTAAAGCAAATTGCAACTCTCTATACTACTTTGACTAAATATTTGTGCAGCAGTTTTTTTTTTTTCAGGTAGTACTTAATTACAGGTTTGTCTGCCAGGTCATGAACAACAAGGGTCCAGACACACTTCCCTGAAGCACTCCTGGAGCTGCTTCGACGTCTGCCAACGTTTCTCCCTACTGTGTCCTCCCCGCCAGGAGATCCAAAGTCTAGTCACAAATTTCCCGTGATACACCATACGATCGCGCTTTCGACAACAAGCGTAGATGTGATACTGAGTCGAATACACTCTGACCAAAACCACCGTGTCGTCGAGCCTACTGAGAGCTTCAGGAGACCTAGTCATTCACTTGCATATGTTACAAATATAATGTTGTTCACAACACGCTCCAAGTGACCTAAGATTACCGTAACGAGCATACAAGTCCTGGATGTGCTGGAATGTACCGCAATAGTTCATATACGTAATACTTATGGCTTCTTATGAACGTAGTTCACAGGAATTCACCCCTTCTCTCTACTTTATCTTGCAGAACAACAGTATATTAATAAAGTTAGAATCCGTTATATCCTTAGGTGCACACAGATCGTTGAGTATTCAAATATATAGGTAAACAACCACACGCAAAATCTGTTATTTACTGGAGCAGGTCCAGCCTGCAGCTATTACATACTCATTACCCGTGCAATTACGAAAGAATGACATAGTACCTATTCCACTCTTCGGTAATTGCACCGATAATGACAATGAAATAGTTGAAATCTAGATCTGCTCCAGTAAGTGATGGATTTTGCACGGCTGATTTCTGGGTCTTCTTTAAATTAGTTTAATTGCTCTCGAAAGGAGAACAATATCATAGCAATAGAACAAGAGGAGGAGGAGGAGGAGGAGATTAGTGTTTAACGTCCCATCAACAACGAGGTCATTAGAGACGGAGCGCAAGCTCGGGTGAGGGAAGGATGGGGAAGGAAATCGGCCGTGCCCTTTCAAAGGAACCATCCCGGCATTTGCCTGAAGCGATTTAGGGAAATCACGGAAAACCTAAATCAGGATGGCCGGAGACGGGATTGAACAGTCGTCCTCCCGAATGCGAGTCCAGTGTGCTAACCACTGCGCCACCTCGCTCGGTAATAGAACAAGAAGACGTGAAATTGCGATAACTAAATGAGGTACGTAACCCAGATTGTCATAAGGCCAACCAATGCATGACGTGCTAAACAAACCCTCTGAACCGGAGTAATGAGGTGCAAAGAATTACCTTAACATCAGGGGAGAATGGTGCCAAATGCGGTCGTAAGCTACGATTATTCGTCAAGGTACCGAGGACGTCTCAGTTAAACCAGAGACTAATGTTTGGACCACAGTCAATCAGTGACAGGCTACGGAAAAGTCAATGCCCTATTTAGAATATCTCTCTCTCTCTCTCTCTCTCTCTCTCTCTCCCTCCCTCCCTCCCTCCCTCCCTCCCTCCCTCTCCCCCTCCCTCTCCCCCTCCCTCCCTCTCATACACTGCTGTCGATGTGAAGCAGTACACCTTCACCTTCTCAAAGGATGCCCTTAGTGTAGCGGATACATCCTGGAATGCTCAGTAGCTGCCGTCTGCCAGAAAAGTAAATGGAAAAACTGAAGAACATAGGGTGGAAACGAAATAAACATCTCGAGACTGTCCTTACTAGGGAAACGACTTACTTGTAGCTTTCGGGCCGGGAAATAAACTGCAAGCTGGGTTAATAGCAGTTTCCGTGGTAACCTGGCCAGCCTGGGTCTTCATCTCCATGCAGAGAATATTTTGTCCCATTGCTGTCATTTTATACAGAAATCATGGTCTGTTATAGGCTGTAATAGTCTTCATTAATTGTGCTTCACAATTAAAGAAAAAGATCACAAGAGCCAACTACGGCCAGTGTTTTCCTTTACGGAATTTTTAGAGGCTGTGGACGCACGGAAAAACAATATTATAATTGTTGTCATTCACTTTCCTGTTCCAAACATTCGGCATGCCTCAGTAAGAGTTTTAATCTCCCTTACTTTGTTGGACGGAAAAGTCGTGTAGTTGCTTTCAACGAATTCCATCCAATTTCGCGGAGCATTTGTGTAACACTCCCGTCCTGATGAAACCGACCGGAAACAAATGTAGCTGGTCGCCATGTCTTCCTTTAATCTGACCGGCTGGTGTTCCAAGCCCTCGAGCAGTTTCCAAGCAAGCGTTCTGTATGTGGTCTCCATTATAGATGCCCCACACTTGCGAAATAAACCCCGTTTTGGTTTCCGCATAACTGATCGTCTGCTCTCGTTCCATTTCATATAGTCTCCCCATGTAACGACTTGACATTTAATTGACGTGATTGAATCAAAGAACATACCATTAATACACAGGAATGTTTTGTCCACTCGCTCATGCAAATTTGCATTTATCCGCGTGTAAAGCAAGCTGCCGTTTAATTGTCACTAGTTCCGGCCTATGTATATTCAAAGAGCTAAGAGATCAAATACAGAACTGAGTTTATTAGATGGAGGAACTGACGGAGTGTACAACTCCCCTTCTCAAATTGTCTTGCCCGTCAGTATTTCCGGTTGCCCACTGCTAGCGTTGATTGCTGATGGAAAAACCGAAAAGCGGCAGGAAGGGGTATGAGTACGTGATCGGATCTCGTTGAAAAGTTACAAAAAGTTAATTATCATCAGCTTTTACAAGATGTACTTCCAGAGAGTGGAAAATCCGAATGTAGTAGTTGTATGTGCGAGGTGACCAGCTGCTGCAGTTGCGCTTATCTGGAAAGAGCTGAATATTTCTCGCCTCTGCTGTTTGTTACTTTGTGACACGCGGAATTGTTTGGAACGGTGAGCTGGTGCGCTAAGTGACGGGACCTGCCGATATCCATTCTGCATCGCGACACAATCCCTGCGACAGTTTAGACTTTTGACAACACGCTCTTTATCGGAAATCCGAAAGCTTTCAGACGTCCGCCAGCTTACCGGGCGGACCCTTTCACTGCGTAGGCGCTGTGATGTGGCCGCACGCAAGCGACCACCGCTAAATTAAACGCGAGTCTCCAATCTGGGGACCGAGCGTGGTCGAGGCAGTGGGCTCCTATTCGGGAACGTCGGGGCTTCAGATCCCTGTCCGACATCCTAATTTACGCTTTACGTGGTTTCCCAAATCACTTCGTGAGAATGCCTCGATATTCTCTTGCAAAAGGCGCGCCCAATAAATAAATAAATAAATAAATAAATAAATAAATAAATATATATATATATATATATATATATATATATATATATATACTCCTGGAAATTGAAATAAGAACACCGTGAATTCATTGTCCCAGGAAGGGGAAACTTTATTGACACATTCCTGGGGTCAGATACATCACATGATCACACTGACAGAACCACAGGCACATAGACACAGGCAACAGAGCATGCACAATGTCGGCACTAGTACAGTGTATATCCACCTTTCGCAGCAATGCAGGCTGCTATTCTCCCATGGAGACGATCGTAGAGATGCTGGATGTAGTCCTGTGGAACGGCTTGCCATGCCATTTCCACCTGGCGCCTCAGTTGGACCAGCGTTCGTGCTGGACGTGCAGACCGCGTGAGACGGCGCTTCATCCAGTCCCAAACATGCTCAATGGGGGACAGATCCGAAGATCTTGCTGGCCAGGGTAGTTGACTTACACCTTCTAGAGCACGTTGGGTGGCACGGGATACATGCGGACGTGCATTGTCCTGTTGGAACAGCAAGTTCCCTTGCCGGTCTAGGAATGGTAGAACGATGGGTTCGATGACGGTTTGGATGTACCGTGCACTATTCAGTGTCCCCTCGACGATCACCAGTGGTGTACGGCCAATGTAGGAGATCGCTCCCCACACCATGATGCCGGGTGTTGGCCCTGTGTGCCTCGGTCGTATGCAGTCCTGATTGTGGCGCTCACCTGCACGGCGCCAAACACGCATACGACCATCATTGGCACCAAGGCAGAAGCGACTCTCATCGCTGAAGACGACACGTCTCCATTCGTCCCTCCATTCACGCCTGTCGCGACACTACTGGAGGCGGGCTGCACGATGTTGGGGCGTGAGCGGAAGACGGCCTAACGGTGTGCGGGACCGTAGCCCAGCTTCATGGAGACGGTTGCGAATGGTCCTCGCCGATACCCCAGGAGCAACAGTGTCCCTAATTTGCTGGGAAGTGGCGGTGCGGTCCCCTACGGCACGGCGTAGGATCCTACGGTCTTGGCGTGCATCCGTGCGTCGCTGCGGTCCGGTCCCAGGTCGACGGGCACGTGCACCTTCCGCCGACCACTGGCGACAACATCGATGTACTGTGGAGACCTCACGCCCCACGTGTTGAGCAATTCGGCGGTACGTCCACCCGGCCTCCCGCATGCCCACTATACGACCTCACTCAAAGTCCGTCAACTGCACATACGGTTCACGTCCACGCTGTCGCGGCATGCTACCAGTGTTAAAGACTGCGATGGAGCTCCGTATGCCACGGCAAACTGGCTGACACTGACGGCGGCGGTGCACAAATGCTGCGCAGCTAGCGCCATTCGACGGCCAACACCGCGGTTCCTGGTGTGTCCGCTGTGCCGTGCGTGTGATCATTGCTTGTACAGCCCTCTCGCAGTGTCCGGAGCAAGTATGGTGGGTCTGACACACCGGTGTCAATGTGTTCTTTTTTCCATTTCCAGGAGTGTATTAAGAAGAGGAGCGCTTGTCCGGAATATCTGATTTTTTTTAAGAAAATGGTTAAAAACTAACCAAAAGACTGCTACACACACTGTCTGCAGCAAATTGAAATGGATATGCCTGTCTGGAAAAGGAACGGTTCACAGTAAGAGAGGAGCTGGTTGTCCAGCATCACATGGAGCATGTAGCGCTACCGAGATACTGGCTCGATAATTCCTGATGCAGCAAAGCGTCACGAATAGATCGTGATGCATGGGATGATCAGAACTGGTCTTCGACCGTACGGGTGAGCAAAATGGAATCCGATACCTGTGGAACAGTTCTGCAGTCCTGTAAAACAGTACAGTGAGACGAGTAGTACGAGTCGGAATGAGAATATGCAGGAAGTACGTGCTTCTTATTTCTGGTTTCCTGAGTTGTGAAAAGGTATTACTGGGGCATTTCGTCTCGCTATGACCGTCGTATGAGGCAGCGGTAATTTTGTGACGATCCACAGGGTGGAATGTATCAGAGAATTCACGGCAGAGACGGAGAAGCACGTGCGGCGTAATGCCGGATCGATGCGTCCAACTATTTCCTTTTTCTGCGGCGATATCAGGTAGTGGAATGGAAGAGATAAATAAGGGTGATATGCCGCCCCGAGCACGTGCTTGCCGGTGAGTCGCGCAAGATTAATGTGCATGCAGATACTGTCCAAAAGTGACTGTCTGCACAAAGAGGGCAGATAACGCAGCCGGAGCGCGCACCGCCAGAAATCTGAGCAGAGGGCAAGGAAGCTGCCAATAGGCGGAGGGGGCTGCTGAAACGCGTCTCTGGCTGTTTGTTCAAATCGAAGAGACCACAGGCTGAAGGCGGCGACTGTTAAACACGGATATATATTTTACTTTAATTGTAGCATTCATCCACTTCTAACAAAAACGCTTTACGACAGTGCAAGCTCTCATCTCCATGTTCTGTTCAGGAAACTACACCATTAAAACTTCCTGTCGTCACGTATAAAATCAAAAACACGGCCTACTAGCTGCCTCTGTCTCGGTTAGAATTTCTGCCCACTGCCGACACTACCAGAACCAGCTCCGCTTCTTTCGTATCAAACTCGCCATCTTCTTGCAGCTGGTTCCTTCCTACTGGACAAAGTGAATAAATGTCCGTGTGGTTGAATACCATAATATACGAGTATATGTACACCCCTGGGTGGAAACATTGACCACTGCCCACCGTGAGTCCGGGAATCTCCCCTGATACCGTTGCGGGCACGCGATGCAGTAAGGAAAGTGTATAAGCGCAGCAGAAACTAATCGGCAATAGCTGTCGCGACGATACGGGCCGCAAATGGGTAAATCCACTGACATAAACGACTCTGACAAAAGGAGACTGTTATGGGCCGGAACCTGAGATCGAGCATCTCGAAAAACGGCAAAGCTGGTCGGCTGTTAGCGTGCTAGTCTTGTGAGCATCTAGGGAAAGTAGATACACGGCCGCCAACTCACAGAATGTGGTGGTCGGAGGTTGGCCTGCACTGTAACACAGGATAGGCGGCGATTTGTGGCAGATATGACGACAGAGTAGTTTAGTTGTGTCATGTTCCGTAGATCATTTTCACGATTATTTTATCGATATGATGTGGAACAAGTCAGATTAAAAGAGATATATACACACCTCAATAGCGCTTATATTAATATCACTGAAATTTTTAGTTCTACACATGCAACTACATTTAGTGGTACAATTTTTTTCTCTCTTTTTTTTCCAGCCACAAGTGTTCTGTAGCACAGTGTTAAGCGCACATTGTTGAGAATGGAACTCCACAGCAGACCGCCTACATCCACATGCACACGCCGCTAACCACTGTGTGGTGCGTGGCGGAGGATACCTTGTACCACTTTCCTTTCCTGTTCCTTTCGCAAATAGAGCGAGAGAGAAACGACAGTCTGTACGTCTCCATATGAGCCCTAATTTACCTTATCTTCGTGTCCCTTGCGCGAAATAAACATAGGCGGCAGTAGAATCTTTCTGCAGTCAGCTCCAAATTATATCAATAGATTGCTGTGGAAAAAACTTAGTCACCCTTCCAGAGATTTCCGTTTGAGTTCACAAAGCATTTCCGTAATAACTAGCGTGTTGATCGAATCTGTTGGTAACAAATCTAGCAGCCCGCCTCTGCATTGCTTCAGTGTCCTCTTCTGGTGGGGATCCCAAACACTCAAATAGTACTCAAGAATTGGTCGCCCTAGTGTTCTGCATGCCGTCTCCGTATGCTCGTACCTCCCTACGCGTTCCCACGTCAACCCACGACCATAGTCAATTAGGAGAGCAGTTGGCACAAGTTCATCTAGATTGGATCGCGGATCAGTGGAAACGTGTCCTCAGGTCAAACGAACCACGTTTTTTGTTACACCAAGTCGATAATCGTGTCCGGGTACGCCGCCATCCAGGCGAACGGGCGGAATATGCACTACCTGACAAAGAAAAAAGTGAATCGTCCAGAACGGTAGAAGAAAACTGAATAAAACTACGCGGGTTGAGAGGGTATGTAACTTTATTTCAATGATTACAAAATATAGCCAAATTAATAGGGCACTTGGCGATACGAGCACTCTCATCAGTTGCAGTCCCTCTGACCTGGATGCACTGATTCGGTTGGGAAGGGTGTTGTAGAACCGTTGTATCCTCTTCTCAGGCAAGCTGAGCCACATTTGTAGTATCTGGTACTCGATTTTCTGGATATTGACGCTGCGTCCAAGCTGGCCCCAGACATGTTCCATCGGGGACAGAGCTGGGGATCTTGCTGGCCACGGGAGTGTCTCAACATCACGCAGACAGTTCGTAGAGACACGGACCAGGTGTGTATTGTCCTGTTAAATAATATGAGCACGATAGTGAAAAGGCGGGGTGTCCATTGTGCCACCAGAGTTCCCTCAGCTACTACCAGCCGTGACCTCAAGTCGTACCCGACGGCTCACACACCACGACTCCAGGAGTAACCCTGTTGATGCTCTCCAAAACATTGGGAGACCCCCAGGTCGCCGCCACACCCGCGGACGATAGTCATCCGCAAGCCCTTTTCGAGCTCGTGCCACGTGTCGATAACGCGTCTTTCACCAGTACGCGGCATCTCCGTGCTCTTCAGAGTGATCATTCCAACATCTGACGCTGTTCAAGTCCCTTATGTACCCTAGCCGGCCTAGCAAGAGTGCTAAACACGAGCAGCTCTAGTCCACTCTGGTGGCCGTTCTACGTGCCACAGAGAACCATAACTCGTATCATCTACGTACTCGCACATTTTTGACATCCGGCTATGTCTTCTGGGTGTTTCGATTTTTGTTTTCCAGGTAGTATAGATCGAAATAAAATACGTGTCAGCATGAATTGTGCAAGAATTACTGCTAGTAAATAAGGTGTCTGCCACAGTGCATCTTGCGGAAAGCTCGACATTTGCAATTTGTGGGCTCCTTAACACAGAATCGATTTTCACAGTAAGTTAAAAAAAGAAGGCAGGAACGCTGCTTAGGGAACGTAATTCGGCTACAAGAAGTTACAAACAAAGAGTATGTATGAGGCAGCCTGGCGGTGACGAAGAAATGAACTACATCTGGAACGGAGGACGTTCCTGTATGGAAGACCGCAACGATTTGTTAGTGTGTGTTCATATATCTTGTGAACTAAACGTGTTATTTATCCCTGATGCGAGCGGCTAGGAATGCGGCACACGGCCAGTGGGGTTACTGCATCTTGCCATTGCGTAACTGCAAGCGATTGGTGCGTCACGGAACAGATAGTGCGCGCTGATCACTGGAGATCATAGACGGAGATACGATGTATTTCCGTCAGTGAAATATCAAAGGGAGGGGAGGGCATCTGGCCCGAGGGCTCGATTTCACGAAGACTGTTTTCTTCACATCATTAAACTGGGATGAGGAAGGAATACGCATAAACTGATCTTATCTGAGTCATCTATGATTGGCAGATGGCATTTTTTTTTTCTTGCTTCGGATCCAGAGTAACTTCAGGAACAGAGCACAGCAAGTATGACAGTAGGCTTTAAGATTAATCCATCCATCCATCCATCCATCACGGAGGGGTGGAATTTCGTGTGCCATAAACCTCGTCATCTCTGAGTAAGGCTTTAGCCTCAGTATATATCCAGCATTTTAGGGATCGTTTAGACCTAATACACATTGGGGAGGGAAATGTCGTGAACTATTCTATTAAACTAGGCTAGGAACGAACGAACGAACTGTGTCCTGTAAAAGCCCCTTGATGGGTTCAAATGTCTTTTTGCTAAACTCTCACTGGTGTTCGGAAGAAGAGTTACAGGTACGTCGACCACTTTTCGAGGTAGCCTCACAGTTGATGCACGACATGCAGGAGACGGGAATATTTACATGAAGTGGGACCTAAAACGGATCAGCCGAGGTAGTTTTTGAACGAATATTCTCTATTAGGGTTGTGTCGTGTCTTTCATTCATTAGAGAGAGAGCTTCTGAAATAGTCTACGGAGTACCTCGAGTGCCAATTGCAGTGAAAATTATTACTTTTTGTGTATCCGTCCGTACTGACTGTGGAAGCTTGCGGACGTATGCTGACCGGAATAGGTGCTCCAGGTGCGAAAATGGAGGAACACAGAATGTTTGCAGTACGTAGTATGTGACGCGGTCAGATCGCGTGCGTAAAAGGGAGAGAAGAGCGCCAGCTCGTAAAACAAGCGCCTGCGCCAGTGTTTCAGCTCAATCAGGCGCGACGCCGTTGTAATGGATTTTCGCTGTTTTGATTCCGGCGGTTATCGGCGCGGGCTCCGGCTTTTATCGCCGGCCGCTGCTTAGCATACGGACCGGGCGCGCCGCCTCCACTACTATCTGTCAGCCAGCAAAAATCCGTGACAAACGCGCGGCCTCCCAAAACTACTTACGTCGTACTGTGTGTGCAGCCTACTGGCATTTCTTCACAGTCCATTCGCGTATGGAGCGCGGGAAGAATGACTGTGAGCGCACCGTAATTAGTCTGAAGCCGGTATTACACGACACACCTGTCGTATACAAGTCTGCACAAGCGCCCCAAGGCTACAAGTCTAGAACTGACAACTTTTTCGATAGCCGTAGTACTCGATACACCTAATGAGTAAGTCTGCACCAGCACCCCTAGGATAGGAGGACGACGGTTCAATCCCGCGTCCGTCTATCCTGATTTAGGTTTTCCGTGATTTCCCTAAATCACTCCAGGCAAATTCCGGGATGGTTCCTCTGAAAGGGCACGGCCGACTTCCTTCCCAATCCTTCCCTAATCCGATGCGACCGATGACCACGCTGTCTGGTCTCCTTCCCCAAACCAACCAACCCCTAGGATACAAGCAAATGACTTCGTAGCATTTCAGACGTAGAGGACGCCATTATCTATGCACCATTCGCCGTGACATAACACGCCCTCGTGGTTAGGAGGAGGTCAGAACGACGACGTAATGCCTGGAGTAGGAACTGGGGTCGACCCATGCTGGCAAGAAGGGGTGAAGACAGAAAAATGTACTCCCTGTTAGTGAAGGAATTGAGGCCCGAAGAGCCTCTGTAATTTAGGAACTTCGTATGTGCCTTTTGACAAGCTGCTGTCCGTCGTACCTCACGGAATTCCAGAAAGTGACACTGTAATGAGGGAAGCTATTTCACAATACTGCAACCGCAAAGATGCAAAACGGCTTTTACAGTTCCCACTGGTCGCGGTAGGCACAACTGCTCTGACCCCGTGGCTATTCCTTCCTGGCATGCTGACATAAGACAAAAGCTACAGTCAAATCAAACACGTACGTTACTTTGACCATTGAAGATTATACGTGTGCCTACTCATACCGAAAGTAAAATTATGTGCGCATTTCCGTGAAACATATAAACTCAGAATTGAATTAAACATTGGTAAACGTACCTTATTATGGTACAGTGTATCTAGAGGATCATGTAGACATCTTTCTTCTCTTCAGATGTTCAGATGTGTGTGAAATCTTATGGGACTTAACTGCTAAGGTCATCAGTCCCTAAGCTTACACACTACTTAACCTAAATTATCCTAAGGACAAACACACACACACACACACACACACACACACACACACACACACACCCATGCCCGAGGGAGGACTCGAACCTCCGCCGGGACCAGCCGCACAGTCCATGACTGCAGCGCCTTAGATCGCTTGCAAATCCCGCGCGGCCTTTCTTCTCTGTATGCCTCAATAAGCACGCTTATACTTTCTTTGTTTCATTCCATTTCCAAAATAAGAAGCTATTAAATAAAATGCTTTTCTCAACGGCAGTAGGAAAGAGAGTTTTCATTTGTTTCATTGCAGTACTTATAAGGAATTACTGAAAAATGTGTAGAATGTCTCCCTCAATAGATAAGAGGCTTCAAAAGCTCACGTATATCTCGTCTGCTGACCAAAACTGAAAACAATAACAAGCTGAAAACCCGCTCCAAATGCTGCGTCGTGCGCCTCACTGAATTTGAACAAGGTCGTGTAATAGGCTCCGAGAAGCTAGATGTTACTTCTGCGGTACTGCAGAAAGACTTAGCAGGAATGCTGCCGCTGTACATGATTGTTGGCAGCGATGGTCACGAAAATGTACGATCGCAAGGAGACCGAGCTCCGGATGGCCACATAGCACTGCCGAGAGAGAGGGTCATTGTGTTCGGCATATGGCTCTGGCGCATCGTACTGCATCTGAAGCAGCGATTTGAGCAGCAGTTGACACAATTGTGACACAACGGTTATTTTAAGGACAGCTCCAAGCCGTTTGCGGCTTCAGTGGTTTCAAACGAGAAACCATTGGAGGGAAGGGTGCACGTCCGTTGTGTTTTCTGATGAAAGCTGGTTCTGCCTCGGTGCCAGCGATGGCCAAGTGTTGGTTAGAAAGGGCCCAGTTGAGGGTCTGCAACCGACCTGTCTGCGTGCTAGGCCAACACCGGCTCAAAAGGAAGGCCTCTGCGCTTGTGCGTGACGTCGCGGCGAAAGCCAGGTCTGTTGCAGGCATACTCATAATGGTGGTGTCTCCCTTGGTCCAGCAGCAAGAGAATTCGTGCTTCTTTACCTTATTTGTAAATCTGAGGAAGTTACGTTTGTACTGGGTTGCTTTTACAAGAAACTGTGAACACATTGGTGCTCTTCTTTAGGTATCTCGGTTGACTATGGGGTGAGGAGCACTGAAAGGTAATGAAATATCTTGCGATTGTACACGTTGGGGGAGTGGGTGGGGAACAGAAGAAGAGGCAGAAGAGCGATACTTGTTTTATCAAATAAAATTTTTTTATCTTATAAAGTTTCTCCTTTCAGTTGCAAGGGAGGAATATTTATCTTTTCTAATGTGCACGTTTAAAAAAGTTTAAGCTCAGCAGTATTTTCGATGTATGAAGCTATTTTGTTTCCTGTTAGAATTCCTTTCGTTGAAAACGACTGTAATCTAATGACTGGCAACAGTTGGACATTTACACATGTAAATTAGTTCGCATTTCCAGTGACGATCTCAAACGAAAATAAATAAATAAATAAAAGAAACGATTTCATTGTAAGGGGGTTGGGGTAAGTTTCGATAACAAAATGGATCAAGTAAAAATAGTTTCTTGAATGTAAAATTTCCGAAGCTTGCAATGGGGCAAAGCATCTTCTCATATTGATCTACGTTTGTTTCGACAGGATTCAGTAATACAGAACTATGATCTTCATTTGTAGCTTTACGATAGTAAGAAAATCTTTCATCTAAATAAAAGTGCAGAATCCAAAACAATATCAAAGAGTTTGTCCAAAAATAAGAGATTTATAGTGATAAGCACGCCCAGGCGTTCCTGCCTGCAACAGACCTGGCGTTCGCCGAGCCTAGCTGACGCGACGTCACCAACAAGCGCCGAGGCCTTCCTTTGAGTCGGTGTCGGCTAGACTCACTGGACCTACACCTGGAGATATTGTCTGGGATGCCATGTCGTATGACAGCAGGAGTGCTCTCCTGCTTATCCCACGCACTCTGACTGCAGATTTGTACTTCAGCCTGGCGATTCGACCTGTTGTGCTGCCATTCCATGGCATGTTTTCCAGCAGGATAACGCTCGCCCATATACCGCTGTTGTCACCCAGCATGCTCCACGGAATGTCGACACGGTGCCTTAGCGTGCTCCGTGAACAGATCTGTCCAATCGAGCACATGTGGCACCTCATCGGACGACAATTCCAGCCTCATCCATAACCAGTATTAACCGGCCCTGTACTGACCGACCGAGTGCAACAGGCGTGGAACTCCATCCTACAGGCAGACATCCGGCACCTGTGCAGCACAATGCATGCACGTTTCAGTGCTTGTATTCAACATTCTGGCAGTTACACCAGTTGTTAATGTAGCAGCATTTTCCATTTGCGGAGGCTTCTGTCGCGCTTACATTGGCTCAAAAAAAATGGTTCAAATGGCTCTGAGCACTATGGGACTCAACTTCTGTGGTCATAAGTCCCCTAGAACTTAGAACTACTTAAACCTAACTAACCTAAGGACAGCACACAACACCCAGCCATCACGAGGCAGAGAAAATCCCTGACCCCGCCGGGAATCGAACCCGGGAACCCGGGCGTGGGAAGCGAGAACGCTACCGCACGACCACGAGATGCGGGCGCTTACATTGGCCTGTGATCTTCCAATGTTAATCACTTAAATGTGCTACCTAGACAAATGTATTCCAGAAATTTCATTACTGTACATTAATTATTTTTTCGTGTTTTTTTTCCTTCAGTGTATTATAATGCGATTCAGAGAGGTGATGCAGGAGCTTTCTCCGTTCCTATGCAGGTGCCACTGTGTGAATTCTGGTCTGGTCCCATTACCGCTTAGATACGCAAAAGCACGCAGGTACATCCTATTCGGCTGGTTTTCTTATTTTTGTGCTATTCACGCGTAGAGAGCGTGCACGATAGTCATCCTCTCAACGCTAATCGCTTATAGCACGAAACAGGGAGAGTGTAGACCTAGCTTTTGGACAGTGCTGCCATTCAAAGGGAGGCTGGGTTTGAGCTGAATTCGCTGTTTCATATAACCTTTTTTCTGCACATTGTCTGTTGATGCAACAAAATGTACTAGATTACGCGGAGGTTTTGCAGTATTACTGCCGAACAGATAGCGTTCGTTAAAGGAAAACAAACCCATTGCAACACACGCAGTGGGCGATGCAGAACAATCAGTGACGTGAGCGACGCGAGAGAAAAAGTTGTCGTTAGGGCTGTTTATCGTGTCGGTACGCACTGACAGCTGACCGATATCGGGGCATCGGCGCGAGTTTTTTCGGCGGGAGCGGAGGTGGACGCATTTCAACGATGAGAGAGTGAGCGAGCCAGCGAGAGAGAGGGAGAGAGTTCAGCGAGTGAGGGAAAGAATGGCTCGTTGAGGGAAAGAATTACTGCAGCGGAGTTGGCTTTTCAGCGCGTGACACCGCAGTGGCCGCCTTTCACGGGCGGCAAGTTATGGCGAGTGCGACGGGATAACGTGCATTGTTACCTGGCCAAATTTATTTGTCCCCGGCGAAGCGGGGTTTTGTGCCACTGGATGTACGCCCAGCTGTTGCGCCCGCCGCCAGTCCTTAATGAACTTTAATGACGCAGAATCGGTAATGGCCCATCGCGCGCGGCTGGCCGATTGCTCCTTTCGGTTTCAGTGGGACGAACTCTGCTCTGAAGAGGACTCACCTGCTTACCACTAATGATTGAATAATCACTATCAACGGAAGAACGCATTTTGTACCCAGTTTATGTATGTTTCTCTGGAGCTATTAAATTCTTTCAGCTATCGGTCAAATGACGGATTTTTGAAACATTGCTATCTAGTACCTAGACACTGCAAATGAAATAGAACTGTTGCTTCCTTATTTGAAATGAGGAAGGCAGCGGGGATATGCAGATAGCAAGGAAGGTTACAGCATTTAACGTCCCGTCGACGACGAGGAATTAAAGTGACAGATCTGAAGCGAAGGATGGGGAACGGGCACGGCCGGTGTGGCCGTGCGGTTCTAGGCGCTTCAGTCTGGAACCGCGCGACCGCTACGGTCGCGGGTTCAAATCCTGCCTCGGGCATGGATGTTGGGTTGTTTGGGGGGAAGAGACCAAACTGCGAGGTCATCGGTGTCATCGGATTAGGGAAGGACGGGGAAGGAAGTCGGCCGTGCCCTTTCAAAGGAACCGTCCCGGAATTTGCCTGGAGCGATTTAGAGAAATCACGGAAAACCTAGATCAGGATGGCCGGACGCGGAATTGAACCGTCGTCCTCCCGAATGCGAGTCCAGTGTGCTAACCACTGCGCCACCTCGCCCGGTCATGGATGTGTGTGATGTCCTTAGGTTAGTTAGGTTTAAGTAGTTCTAAGTTCTATGTGACTGGTGGCCTCAGCTGTTAAGTCCCATAGTTCTCACAGCCATTTGAACCATTTTTGATGGGGAACGGAATTGGCCGTATCTTTTCCAGTGTAACCATCCCGGCATTTAGGAATACCACGGAAAACTTAAATCTGGGTGGCCGGATAGGGATACGTACGGAATGCGGGTCGAGTGACCTACTACCGCATCATCTCGTTAAAGAAGCTACGACAGTAAAATCTTTAGTTTTCTAATGAATCAAGTGTGGTTCTCGATCAAATTCAGGTTTCCGGATGGTTCGTTCACAGATGTATGGCCGAAATGGGGAAGGAGAGTTACGCATACGTATGTATAGTCAAGGTGCTAGTTGTATCCCATCATTTATTGTAGTTACGAGGTGGTGATACGTACTTGAAATGTGAGAGGCGTGTGAAACCGATGAACAAAGCTGAGCGTCGCATCTACCTTAAGTAAGCATAGAATGGACGGACAGGATCAAACAACGTCATTTAACGCATGTATCTGAGGAAAGCATTCAGTCTAGCTCCAGCCATGTTGAGTTTCCACTGCTTTTCTCGTGTCGAACTACATCACAGTAGGATCCGATAGGACTGATGATTGAACGGTTGTTTGTTATTATGGGGTTTATCCAGGACTATGGCTCAGACTTAAACCTTTTTTTTAATTGGGTATCAGACGACCATAATGTGTGTTAGGAACTGCTTCACGAAAATATGCACAGATAACATTTTGGTGCAAGGTGAGATTCACCACGTAGCTGCGGTCTGGTCGTTGACCCGTTCGTTTGTCTAGATCCCATTGACGTGGTAAGTAAAACTATCGTTAGCCTGAAAGCTGGTTTGAATACCGCGGTACTTGACTCTAGACAGTCGTATTGCAGGCCAATCTTTGGGGGACCTAAAGTTTAACGTGGAATCCGAACCACAGTACAGCTAGACATGTTTCGCACGAATCAGCCATTGCCAGAGGTGAAAGATGGGAAAAGTGTCTATTCTCGTAAATTTGCATTTGTACTCTGTCATCTACCCGCTTACCCACTTAGCCAACAAGCATGCAGTCTCTTTCTGGTTTGTCTTTCAACTCCTCGAAGATACTAATCGCTCCTTGGTCCCGGAGCCATTCGAGAACCGGTGTGTGAACGTCCCCATCGTTGGAAGATCTGCGAGTGTTGCGAATCAGTTCCTCGATTGCCTGGACATTATCGTCGTGGGACAAAGTCTGTGACCTTCCTTCCTGATCAGCACCACTTGTCTGTGCGGCGTGGAACAAATGTTTGGTACTATTTCGCTACGGCTGGACGCGACATTGCATTTGATCCATATACGTCCAGAATTTCACCGTGAATCTGTATCAGTTTAGACGTTATGTCAATAAGAATACTACTGTCCCTCGTATTGCAATACGTATCCAGTTGCCGCGACACTTTACTCCCACAGTCCGCCTGCTTAACTGAGTGGTAACATATTTGCCTGCCATGCAACGGGCCTGGGTTCGATTCCCGGCCGGGTTGGAGATTGTCTCCGCTGGTGGACTGGGTGTTGTGTCGTCTTAATCATCATTTTATCCTCGCCACCGACGCGCAAGTCGCCCAATGTGTTTTCGACAGCAATAAGACTTGCAACCCGGCGGCCGAACTTCCCCGGATAGGGCCTCCCGGCCAGTAATGCCACACGATCATTGCCCTTTGCTCCCACACAGTTACGCGCCTGTTATCGACAGACAGTGTACTCACTTCTGACAATGCGACACTGTAGTCTTTAGTGTGGAATGACATGCGTACCTTACTTCTCGAAGTCCTCTCGTACATTGGGGAAAAGCCTACCAGGTAAAGCGATGTTCTAGAAGAATTGTCGATCATTTTAATGCCTTGTTCGGCATTCCATCACCAGTCGCCACAGTCCAGCTCAGAACGAGCAGGTCGAAAAAGATTGAATCGGGAGATTTATTTAGAGATCCGGGTTTAATTCGCTGTGGTGGTAAATACCTGAAAGTAGTCGGTGAGTGATGCTTCTGCTGTGGTGGTACGAGCGGGCAGCGAGGAGTTTAGCACTCGCCTGGTAACTGGGCTCGAAGGCCCCTCGCCGCGCGCAGCCCAGCGCAGTCGTGACGCCCACATATTCACAGAGCGTGCCAAACTTTCTGAAATGTTGCAGAAACGCCATACGTAAGGCGAAACTTTCTTCCCAACTACATATTTCTGTGTCGAGACGTGCTTTTTTCATCGACCTTTTCCTGCAAGTACCATTCATGTTACAGGAAGTGTGTATGGAACAGCGACTGCGCACCCAGGGGTCCTTTATTAGGAGATTTAACCACTTTATTAACGAGATTTAACCACTCTTCCCACGTTCTGTTATACAGTGAACCAGCTATTGTCTGCAGCTGGTGTTTTCCTGATTTAGCAGAAATGTTGAAATAGTGCTGGAAGAAGAAAGGAAGTGTTTTTGTTTATCGTCCTCGACATGTAGCGATCTAGGCAAACCACGGATACTCGACTGGTATTTGAACCACTCTCCTCCAGAATAAGCCTCCAGTGTGTTAACTACTGCGTCACCTCGCTTGATTTTAGCAAACTATTTATACTGACTTGTAAAGTACAAAAACTGTACAGTATGGAGATACTGCTAATAAGGAAACCGTTGCGTGTATACCAAGGTAAAAACTGGGCAAAGCTGTCATCAACCGAACATTGATCTCAAATCTACAGTGCATATTAGGCATGAGATTATTGCGAGGTGGTATGCTGTTCCTTTCCTCTGACTCTTTGAACTGACTCATCCAGGCATTTAAAGGCGGACCGAATGTTTAACGTGTATTCGAAACCACGATCAAAATCGCCATTTTTCACATTGATAAACATTGCCAGAGATAAAAAAAGTGAGAAATGTCGGAAAAAATCCTAGAACTCACCGGGAATCGAATCCGAGGTGTCTGAATCCGCAATCTGGGATTTTAGCACGTAGCCACAGCAATGTGAAGCAACTCTCAGACGTAATTTCGTTCTAAAGACTTAATGCTGTGCCGTAGGGAAGGGCCACGAAGGAATTAAAGGCATCTGTTTTGAGCTATATATGAATACTTGTCACGGTATCATTGAACCCTTCCAGATCTCAATTTTTTTCTGGAGGATTAGAACTTTTTCTTTATGTGGTAATGCTCTTAGGTGATTATTTTATGATTTTAAATGTTAGGTTTATACAAAAATAAGTACCCGTTTTCAAAACATACTTCGTCAATTTGATTCATTTTATAGACTAAAATAACTAATTACGAAATATTCTCTGTTGTAATACATAGTAAAATGACAATTCAATAATTATGATGCAGAATAACAAGAACAATATTCAATTATACAGTGGAATATAGCGAACCAAGCACCTCCGGGTATTCTGATGGTCACGAGCTGCTACGCATATTTTCAAAGTGATGTTCATCAGTTGGCAGCACTTGCGCATTATGAAAAGGTTGAACATTCACAGATGTGTACCTCAGGTTTCCATTGGGGAAAAGATAATTCTGTCGCAGGTAGAACACAGATGTAGCCAGAGGGCCTCCCTCCGCTCGCCCGGTCGGGGTACAAGGGACTTTGGGGTATTTTGTATCAAATGGCTTCATGAATCCCTATGGTTCATATGCAGGCATTTTTGTCATGAAGACCTGTCATCGTCTCCTCAAAATTTCATGGACAGCACGAGTGAAAAATTTAGAAGTTCTTCTGAGATTAAACAAAAATATTGTTTTTAGAGTGAAAAGACATAAATTGCTTATTTGAGTCATACGGTAATAAATTGCAACTGATGAATGAAGGGAAAAATAGAAGGCTGACGGTGAAGGGAAACCAATAAGACATGAGTGTCACCAGATTTTTTCTTTTTTTTTTTTTTTTTTTTTTTTGTCATCAGTCTACTGACTGGTTTGATGCGGCCCGCCACGAATTCCATTCCTGTGCTAACCTCTTCATCTCGGAGTAGCACTTGCAACCTATGTCCTCAGTTATTTGCTTGACGTATTCCAATCTCTGTCTTCCTCTACAGTTTTTGCCCTCCACAGCTCCCTCTAGTACCGTGGAAGTCATTCCCTCATGTCTTAGCAGATATATCTAGGAATCGCTAAATACGCAATGCACAGTGTGAGGGTGGCTCATGTCGTCGCAGAAATCCAGTAATGGATGCTTATGTAAGGAAGAGCAGAAGGAAGGCGTTCTGTGAACAACGAGCTCTTAGGCGACCGAGCACAAGCTCGGATTGTTTCGTTAAGGATAGGGAAGCAAATCGACTGTGCCATTTCAGAGGGACCATCCCGGTACTTGCCTGGTGCGATTCATGGAAATCACTGAAAACCTGCATCTCGTTGGCCAGACGTGGATTTGAACCCTCGTCCTGCCGTCCAGTGTGCTGGCCACTCCGCCACCTCGCTCGGTAAGAGGCGAAGTGAAAAATCACTGGGAATAGTCGGAGAGACCTAAAGGTGAATTAGAACATAAAATTAAATGTAGGAAAATCAAATGCCAGGCTAAACATAAATTGGAATAATGTTACGAAAATGTAATTCGGACACGGAAGATGTGGCTTACAAAACACCAATTCTTGATTATTGCTCATTTTGGGTCCAATAACGAGTTGGATTAATAGAAGGAGAAAATGCAGCGTAGAGCGGCACGAATCACAAAGGAATCGTTTGGTGAGCTCTGAAGTATTTGTTCCGAGGAGGGTTGGGAACATATAGGGTGATCCAAAAAGAATACCACAACATTAGGAATTTAAAACTCTGCAGCGACAAAAGGCAGAGCTAAGCACTATCTGTCGGCGAATTAAGGGAGCTATAAAGTTTCATTTAGTTGTACATTTGTTCGCTTGAGGCGCTGTTGACTAGGCGTCAGCGTCAGTTGATGCTAAGATGGCGACCGCTCAACAGAAAGCTTTTTGTGTTATTGAGTATGGCAGAAGTGAATCGACGACAGTTGTTCAGCGTGCATTTCGAACGAAGTATGGTGTTAAACTTCCTGATAGGTGCTGTATTAAACGTTGGTATAAACAGTTTACAGAGAATGGGTGTTTGTGCAAAGGGAAAAGTTCTGGACGGCCGAGAACGAGTGATGAAAATGTAGCATGCATCCAGCAAGCATTTGTTCGCAGCCCAGGAAAATCGACTCGCAGAGCTAGCAGAGAGCTGCAAATTCCACAATCAACTGTATGGAGAGTCTTACGAAAAAGGTTAGTTATGAAACCTGAACGTCAACTACCCGAGGCGATGGATCGGCCGCCAGGCAGCCCGTGACAGAGCACTTCATCACTGGCCTCCAAGAAGCCCTGATCTTACCCCCTGCGATTTTTTCTTATGGGGGTATGTTAAGGATATGGTGTTTCGGCCACCTCTCCCAGCCACCATTGATGATTTGAAACGAGAAATAACAGCAGGTATCCAAACTGTTACGCCTGATATGCTACAGAGAGTGTGGAACGAGTTGGAGTAACGGGTTGGTATTGCTCGAGTGTCTGGAGGGGGCCATATTGAACATCTCTGAACTTGTTTTTGAGTGAAAAAAAACCTTTTTAAATACTCTTTGTAGTGATGTATAACAGAAGGTTATATTATGTTTCTTTCATTAAATACACATATTTAAAGTTGTGGTATTCTTTTTGAATCACCCTGTATTAAAAATGGCTCTGAGCACTATGGGACTTAACATCTATGGTCATCAGTCCCCTAGAACTTAGAACTACTTAAACCTAACTAACCTAAGGACATCACACAACACCCAGCCATCACGAGGCAGAGAAAATCCCTGACCCCGCCGGGAATCGAACCCGGGAACCCGGGCGCGGGAAGCGAGAACGCTACCGCACGACCACGAGCTGCGGGCTCACCCTGTATTACTTGGTTCGACGTATGCATCACGAAGTATACGCAGGTTCATCGCCAATCGTTCTTCCCTCCTACCATTCGCGAATGGATCAGAGAGCAGTCGAAATGACTGCGTTACCGTAAATATCTTTTGCGAAACCGTTGGTTTTTTGGAGGTAGATGTGGATCCCTGATTCGTGCCCAGCTTTACCGAGTAGCTTAACAGCTAGTAATGAAAAAGAGACAATGAGTCTGTCCGCAGTCATAGCTGCCACCAGCTACACACACCGTCGTAGACAGTATCCTCGCCATATTACTATCATGCTGAAAGAATCAGACCTAAAAGGAGCACCTTTGGACACCGCAAACGGTAATAAAACCGCCGACCACTGTCCAGGGGGAACGAGGTGGGTCCGAAATGGCCAGACTTACCAAAGTTTTCGGCCAGTTCCGACGGTACCCACAGCTGCTGTCTGCAAGGAAAGGGAAATACTATTTAGTGATGGTACAGAGCTCCCTAACACTGTACATTGGCTAGCGGAAAATGTACGGACATGTAAATCCCAGCAGCGTACAAGTAAAGTTGCGTTGTGTTGTGGCGTCCTTTCAGCACGAGGAGGAGGATTTTGATTACGGCTCTATCCAAAGGGAGTTGAGCACAGTTAGGAGATTGGCCACACACATTATAGGGCCGCGATGAAACCCTCGGACAGAGCGCTCGCTCGAGTTGTCTGCGGACTACACCAACTCGCAACGGGCGAGTAACGTCCTCTCAGACGATTCGACAGCAGCGGAACTGGCTCACCGCCAGTGAAATTATGCTTGTTTGAAATAACAGGCAGTCTCACTTAGAAAAAATTATTTCCCTCGGAAACTTCAATTCGATTATGTATCAGTGCGTAAAATTTGTTTATATAAATGTTCTTTCATGCTTTTGAGTGCTCTATTGTTGATACGTGTTATTCCAGACGTGTCTCACCGCTCGGATGGCCGAGGTGGTTAAGGGGGGTAGGACGTCAGACGGGCCGACTTCGAAGAGGAGAGGCACCGCAGGACATTTTAATTTGCACTGTCTATATTTTTACAAATAAATTCATAAAATTTTGTCAGCATGACCAGGAAGGACTCAGGATTCACACTCATAGCAGTGGAAGTTCAAAAACACGAAAAAATAATATTTTTTAAATATGAAATTTCATAATTTTTTTCACTTACTGTTGGCTGCATTTGTTGCTATAGGTACACTTTTCTTCATAAATAAGAGAGATTCTTCGATGAATTTTGCACAGCTTACAAACCATACTTACAGGTGTATGAAACTCTAGAATTTATTTAATCTGTGGGAAAATGAATGGGCTGTTACGTTTTAAACTTCGTGTTTAGAGAAAACTGGAATTTTATAGTTAATTATCTCAATTTTGACCACAGTTTTTAACAGATTTGGGAAATTCTATAGTTTCATACACCTGTAAGTATGGTTTGTATGCTGTGCCAAATGCATCGAAGAATATCTCTTACTTATGAAGAAAACTGTACCTACAGCAACAAATGCAGCCAATACTAACTGAAAAAATGATGAAATTTCACATGTAATAAAATTTGTTATGTTATGTTTTTGAACTTCGTCTGCTATGAGTGTGAATCCTGAATCCTTCCTAACAAAGTTTTATGAATTTATTTGTAAAAGTATAGACAGTTTAAATTAAAATGTCCTGTGGTGCCTCTCCTGTTCCAAGTCAGCCCGTTTCACATCCTACCGCCCCTAAGGCGAGGGCCCACATTGAGCGGGAGACCCGGGTTCGAGTCCCTGTCCGACACACTTTCACCTGTTACCATCGTTTCATTTCGATGCCCAAATGCCGCTAACGTCATTGAAAACATTTGAATTTAAGTTTTAATTTTGCACGTATTAGTTAGAGATTTAAAACAGTTCACGTCCTGATTTAGGCATAAAATGTGCCGACGGCTTTCATATTTTCCCTTCGTGCACTCACAAACCAGTACGCACTGAGGTGCGAGCATTTTTCGGCATACTCGCGTGGAAATTGTTAGTTTCCTTCGACTTGTGATCATCGGTGTGGCGGCGGCCTGGCTGAGTAATTGGCTGCGTGAGCCACGCAGCTGCACAGCTGGGCAGTCTGCCTCTGCAGGTCCAGGTGCGCGCGTGGTGCGTGCCGGCGCCATCGACTTGCGCTCCCCTCGACTCATTGGAATATCGACCTGCATGTAAACACTTAGCAGGCGGCGGCCGGCGTGTTTGTTGCACGCAGCTAGCGCCACCGCCCTAATCCCCACGCCCATTTATTTTTAATTCCGCGCCGGCTGCGAGGGGAGACGCCAGCAAACGGAACCAAACTGTTGTTGCCGCCGGCCACCATCCGCGAAATCCTCGTCTGTCTGAGTCGTGAAAATTTTGAACTCTAGCCAATGGGTCCGCCGCTCGTGGTCTCGCGGTAGCGTTCTCGCTTCCCGAGCACGGGGTCCCGGGTTCGATTCCCGGGGGGGTCAGGGATTTTCACCTGCCTCGAGATGACTGGGTGTTTGTGTTGTCCTCATCATTTCATCATCATCCAGGAAAGTGGCGAAATTGGACTGAGCAAAGGTTGGGAAATTGTACGGGCGCTGATAACCACGCAGTTGAGCGCCCCACAAACCAAACATCATCATCATCATCATCTAGCCAATGGACCGACCTGAAGTAGAATGACCACACAAAAATCAGTGTAGGAAAAGTATAGCGTGGGACAGAAGTCACTAGGTGGTTAATAACCTTTCCGTTTATCATTGTTTTGCATTGATGTTTAGCATACTTGAAGACCGAGAATAGTCAGTCTCCCGTCCTTCCTCTGTCTGGATCTGAAACGAAAGGAAGGAGAAAAGAATAAACAATACATTTATTTACAGCTATAGCCCCTTCGTGAATTTTGGCCCACCTATACATATCATGATCAGATTCACTGGAATAAATTTAAGGAATATAATTGATCCACGAAAGAAGTGGACTGAAAAACGGATTCTTGAATACTACTCATCTGGCTCGGATTCCTTATCAGGTCTTAATTAATAGAGGGGGGGGGGGAGGGAGAGAAAGACGGGAGTGGGGGCGGGGGGGATCACTCCAAAGAAGGCATACGCTTCGTCACGTGATAATTCAGTCCGCGCAAGAGCGGTACGGAGATGGTCGACAAACTCCAGTACTAGATACGACAAGAGAGACCTTGTGCAGTCAGTAGAATTTATAGTTGAAATTCTGAGGGCATCCGTTCCAAGAATAGTTTGAAACGCAATACTTCATCCCACACACGTCTCACGAAATGACCGCAATGATAAAAACGGGAAAATTAGAGCTCCTTAGGAGGACCACAGATAATCGTTCTTTCCTCGCAGCATTCTCAAATGAAACAACGAAACGGGGCAGAAGGGGGGGGGGGGGGCTCAGTGGTAAAGATAAGATTATGCCGCGCACCACAAGTGGCTTGCATAGCATAGACGTAGATTAACGTTCAACGGTACAGTGAGATCTAAGATATTTACTTCATGAGACCCTTTCGGACCTTTTTGGTTCGCTAGTTTCTTGGTGGCCTGGAAGACGCCGTAATAATTTATTTTAACAGTTGAAATTTAAAGCTTTTATTCTCGACACCAATCTTAGCTGTCAGTCTGTCTCCCATGATATTGAACTTAACGGAACGTATAATAACCAACGCCATTGCTTATAAACATTTGTCTTGAAATAATTCATTTTTGATTTTAGACATTTTATTTTATTTAAAACAACACTTTATTTCATTGGCGATTAGGTTTTTTCGCCTCCTTGGGCATTGTCAAGCAACTAGGTGGTAAAAAAATAAGTTGCAAACAAGTATTTATGAAACACATGCACTCACCATTTACTTGCATCATAGAAAGTTAATTACTTGCTTCCATTTAACAACAAGTCATTATCGTCAGAGAAAACAACGATCAAGATTTAATGCTACCCTAGTAAAAAAAGAGATGGATGTTGGCACAGTTTTTGTATTCTATATTTGGAACGAAGAAAGTGCAACGCGTGTACGGATTTAGGTACCAAAAGTATTTTTTAAGTATCGAAGGACGTATTTCGGTCATTTTATTTGTTTTTCACATTTTTGTGGGCGTTCATTTAATACTGATAGTGTTAACTTCTAGTGTCCCTAGATACATAACGATTTGTACGTTACGTTCTTTAGGCACAAGAAACAAGAGTAAGAACTAGTTAGTTCAGTATTGTCATTTAGTCAGGTCCTTACTTGTGAGCGGAACATACACTTTATTGTTCATAACCTTACTTGTTGCAACAAGGTTATGTGCAGTGAGCTACAAAACTGATGTGGAGTTGAGTCTAGAAGGAGTCACTGGACAAACTGTGGAGACATAAAAAGTGCTAAATCCCTATTCTGTACTAGTTAATGATGTAAATATTTATGTGCTACCATGAAACACTGCATGTCGAGAAATAAAATATTTGTAATTTATCAGATAATTACTCCTCTTATTTCTTCACTGAACGGCTGAAGACGCCTAGTACCACTAGGTAACCAAAGTTTGGGGTACACCGAGTGCAAAAATTCAATGCACAAAACGAGTATAATGGTAAGATTTCAATAAAATAAGAAGACCTTAATGAAAGAAGAAAAACTGCCTAAGCAGGATAAAAACAGTGCACTTGTTATTGAACCTCCAACAGTGTCACGAGATTGCTCGCAGGGAAGGGAGTTCTGCGGCAGGCGGGCAGCTGCCAGCGCAGCCGTCATCGTGATTTGTGCCCACCAAATGAGGACGACCCGGCCCGCCTCTTTTTGTAATGGCCTATGCAGCTTTAAATGCTTACAATGTAATCATTTAACGGCTGTAAATCATTACCTCCAGAAACGATTTTCACGGCTGGGAGTTGTGAAAAATGGCTTCTTGCGGGAATGCGGACGGAGAAAGTGGTGGAGGGTACTGAGAGCTGTTTCCTTAAATCGTACGTCCTGAGCAGCGGGTCGTTCCCCACTGCAGCCACAAACAGGCTTCACTCGGTGCTTCTTTTCCTGTGGGCAAGCCATTCGACCGAAATTGAAGTTATTAGTTGTAATCTCAGGCTTTTCGCGGATGGTGCAGTTACCTACGTCCGTTAGCAAACTGCAGCAATGTCTAGTTACAGCTGGGCAAAATACATGTGTAGCACAAAGACTGCAAAATTGCTCGTAATGTCGAGAAATATAAAGTTGTGCACCTTACGAATACAGGTCTAATGATTCACAGTCAAGTAATACAAATACAAGTGAGTAACAAACGTGACATTATAAGC
Source organism: Schistocerca cancellata (assembly GCF_023864275.1). NCBI lineage: Eukaryota > Metazoa > Arthropoda > Insecta > Orthoptera > Acrididae > Schistocerca > Schistocerca cancellata. Next base: position 916,706,162 of record NC_064629.1, read on the forward strand.
TCAGTTTTAGATGAAGCAAATGGCAGAAATTCGTTGGTTGGATACTGAGGAAGTGCAGTCTGTCCACAAGAGAGTACATACAAAACACTCCGTGCGGCCATACTTGAAAGTTATTCGTATTAGCTCGGAGTAACGGGAGACATCGAGACTATTACAAAGATGGCCAATGCTGATGATGGTCGGCTTTTTCCGCTTTCAAGACAGCCTAATATAAAGGTTGAAATTATAACTGGTAATCGCTCGAAGAAAGACGCATCACATATTGCTTAAAAAACTTTGTGACCCGTCTTTCAGGGCAGCAACTAAGATTATCGTATCTGTTCCATAGGTAATACACTGAAGTGCCGAATAATCTGATACAGCCATGCGTATTCAAATACAGATATATGTAAACAGGCAGAATACGGCGCTGCGATTGGCATCGCCTATATAAGACAAGAAGTGTCGGTCGCAGTTGTTGGATCGGTTACTGCTGCCACAATGGCAGGTTATCAAGATTGAAGTGAGTTTGAACGTCGTGTTATAGTCGACGCACGAGCGGTGGGACACAGCATCTCCGAGGTACCGACGAAATGGGGATTTTCCCGTACGACCATTTCACGAGTGTACTGTGAATATCAGGAATCCGGTAAAACATCAAATCTCCGACATCGCTGCGGCCGGAAAAAGATCCTGCTAGAACGGGCCCGAAGACGACTGAAGCGAGTCGTTCAACGTGACAGAGGTGCAGCCCTTACGCAGATTGCTGCAAATTTCAGTGCTGGACCATCAACAAGTGTCAGCGTGCAAACCATTCAACGGAACATCATCGATTTGGGCTTTCGGAGTCGAAGGCCCACTCGTCTACCCTTGTTGACTGCACGACACAAAGTCTTAGCCTCGCCTGGGCCCGTCAGCACCGACATTCGACTGTTGATGACTGGAAACATGTTGCCTGGTCGGACGTGTCTCATTTGAAATTGTATCTAGCGGATGGACGTGTACGGGTATGGAGACAATCTCATGAATCCATGGATCCTGTATGTCAGCAAGGGACTATTCAAGATGGTGGAGGCTCTGTAATGGTGTGGGGTGTGTACAACTAGAGTGATATGGAACCCCTGATAGTCTAGTTACGACTGTGACAGGTGACATGTACGTATGCGTCCTGTCTGATCACCTTGAATCCATTAATGTCCATTGTGCATTCCGACGGACTTGGCCAATTCGAGCAGGACAATGCGACACCCCACACGTATAGAACTGCTGCAGAGTCGCTCCAGGATCCCTGTTCTGAGTTTAAGCACTTGCGCTGGCCACCGAACTCCCCTGACATGAACATTATTGAGCATATCTGTGTTGCCTCGCAACGTGCTGCTCGGAAGAGATCTCCATCCGCTCGAACTCATGGATTTATGGACAACTGCAAGATTCATCGTGTCAGTTCCCTCGAGCGCTACGTCAGACATTAGTCGAGGCCATGCCACGTCGTGTTGCGGCACTTCTGGATGCTTCCGAGAGCCCTACACGATATCAGGCAGGTGTACCAGTTTCTTTGGCTCTTCAGTGTGTATCCATTCGTGAATAGGACTGGAAGAAACTTTTATTTTACAATACAAAAGTAGCCTCCGCCACGAACGTCACAGTTTTGACGCAAATTTCCCTTCCATACAGTCGTCATTTAGGTAGTCTTTTCACGATAGGGTGTACAGCCGTGTTAAATTGCGTGGGAGAAATCATTTTACTGCGTGAGATTTATTTTGTATCAAACATTTCTTTTCATTGACGATTAGCTAATTTCGTTCCACTGAGTATGTGTGCTTCCATTTGTCTTTTGACCTACTTAATGTGCTGTTTGACTGAACCCTCGTGTGGATTCTAGGTATTACAGAACCCCACATCTGTGATATGACGCCGTCCGATGAGGTTTTGGGACTTCATTACACACACTGCTGGGTATATCCCGATGTGCTGACAAATGGAAGCATACTATGTAATTTTTGTGTCACGTTGCTTGACAGTAGCCAAAAGGGCGAAATCAGCTAATCGCCAATGAAATAAAATGTTTATTTGAAATTAAAGCACGACTCGAGAAAATTACTTCTTTCAGGAATGATACCAAAAGAAGAGAAAAATCTGTAGAGTTGTAATGATGGGAAAAGTATTGTGCCATTCCCTGTCCATATCTCCGATTTTCAATACAGACGTCATTATAACACGACGTCGGAAGGCAGCTAGGTGTAGGGTGTTGAGTATCGTTAGACCATTGGCAGTCCTAGAACGAACAGACGTAATATTAATGTGACAGCTCTGTAGAAACCAAGAATGGCGGACGCTCTCCGATTTGGTCAATTTATGACACAATAGTGCCGCCTGCGTTGTCATGTTGCAGCTCGTTTTACCAGCATGGTGACATTCACTTAAAAAACCAATGAATATTTCCTCAGCTGTACTGGCGCAACGGCGGCTAGACCACGGCGATAGAATATTCAAGCGACAGGCTGTGTAATAATAATGTAAGGGACTTGCTCAGCTTGTGAATTTCCTCTTTGACTCATTTATTACCCGCGACACTGAAGTCGAGAGTTAAACAGTTCCGAGTGAGGATGTTTTAGTTAAGTAGCGGTAATGAGTTTCGTCCCGAGGACGGCTGGCGAGTCGTGCAGCCTATAAACGTTCTTCTCTCGAGTATTGTGACAGCACGCTGCGAGCCATTCCCGGATGTAAATTGTCTTTACGAGCTTGAGCGAGTCGAAGGCTCGCCTACCACTGAATCCAAAGTACGTTTCTCTTGAGTGCGTTTTCTTCTTTTGCTAGCTGCTGACTCGCAGTACATTAAGTGAGTGTGAATCCCACACATTCCAAGAAAGCCGTACTGTAGTTGCAGCCCTAAACTCGCATTCTAGAGAACAATGTTGTTAATCCCGTGATGTCATACGATTGAAGTTTCTCATGTAAGTGAAGGCGTCACTGGTTCGTGAAACTGTGCTGACAACAGTGCCTTCTCCAGTTATGCTCTGACACTTGGTAAAGGCGCTGCAGTCTGGAACCGCAAGACCGCTACGGTCGCAGGTTCGAATCCTGCCTCGGGCATGGATGTTTGTGTTGTCCTTAGGTTAGTTAGGTTTAACTAGTTCTAACTTCTAGGGGACTAATGACCTCAGCAGTTGAGTCCCATAGTGCTCAGAGCCATTTTTTTGAACACTTGGTAAATTTTAACATTGATACTACTGTTTACTTCTCAGTGGACATTAAGTCTGTTTAACATCAGCCGAAATCGATACTCTTAGACATCATATTCCCTCATCTACATCTCTAGGCTGCAAGTTACCTTAAGACTTTTGGCGGTGGCTCATGATCATTCCGCGAAACGTATGGTGTAGTAGGTAATCCATGTAATTACTACGAAGGAGGAAACGTCGTCAAAAACCACATTTCTCTTAATAATCTGCCGTGCAACGAACTTTGTGTGTGTGTGTGTGAGAGAGAGAGAGAGAGAGAGAGAGAGAGAGAGAGAGAGAGAGAGCATTCCACTTACGTAGGCAGGGTTGCACATTTTAGTTACCCTGCCACTAAAAATCTACATTTATTTACCGTAATTCAAGACTTGCTAACCGCTGCTCACTATACGTAAAAATTTTAGAATATAACTTAAAATTCTTCTTTGCTGTGAATTATCCTTTCTACCAAAAGGAAACGATGCGGCAAAACTTAAGACTTTAAGGCAAGCATACTCTCTCTTTAACCTCCTCACTCCTGAACTTAGATTTCGCGAATGAAAAATTTATGTTGGTGGTCACTGCGTTGTTCTGAGACCAAATACGGCTGAAATACTATTTTTTTAAAAAAATGTGATGAACTAAAGTATTAGGACATATAGCATTATATTCCGTCAGGACTCCAATACGTTTTTAATCCTAGTACTCGTAATGACATCGTTTCCGAGATTGCATTGATGAATTTTGTTTATAAACTGACAACTAAAATACATAAATATAGTTATGTAAGTATCCCAAAATGTTAGTTTCTTATTTTATCTGAAAATGCATAATTCTATTTTTCTTGGAATTGCAGAAAACAATGTTTTTTCTCCAGAATGAGATTTTCGCTCTGCAGCGGAGTGTGCGCTGATACGAAACTTCCTGGCAGATTAAAACTGTGTGCCCGACCGAGACTCGAACTCGGGACCTTTGCCTTTCGCGGGCAGAAGTAAAGCTGTGAGGACCGGGCGTGAGTCGTGCTGCGGTAGCTCAGATGGTAGAGCACTTGCGCGCGAAAGGCAAAGGTCCCGAGTTCGAGTCTCGGTCCGGCACACAGTTTTAATCTGCCAGGAAGTTTCACATCACCGCACACTCGGCTGCAGAGTGAAAATTTCATTCTGGCATATTATAAACGCATCGTAGCTAAAAATTACTAAAAACAATCAGAAATTAGCTTTATTTCTCAAAGCAATAGAGACACTGCGATAAATAGTGTTCTTCAGACAGATGCTGGAACCTACATGGAGCTTGCTGAAACGAAAACAGGCGATTTTCCGAAAGCACATGGTGTAAAGTATACGCTACGGTCAGGCACATCTAGCTTAGTTAAATGCCCGCGCTAAAAAAGAAAAAAATAGAAGTTGGATGTAGCAGAGATGCTACATAAGGACTGAGGACTCTAAAAGCACATTCGAACGAAGCGGTGTGTATAAATCGTTCTTAATTCCTGTAGGTCCTCTGGACTAGTCTTTTAAATTTTTAATTGCAAGAATAAATATGATACTTTTATTTGGCTTCCGTTGTTGAAAGTTATTAGAGCAAATACCGGCAGTCAAAAGTTGCATGGTGGTCGGTGAAATAAACACGGGGCTTAGCGTCAATAATATATACAAACGTTTGCAAATATTGTGAAACGAACCGTGAACAGCGTGTTGCCCTCTGGCTGATATTGGACATTGATTTCCTACGCAGTTCTAAATTGTCCCAGGTCGGGCCTTTGTGGTAATATAGGGATTATGTATACTGGAAACAGCAACACAGGCGAGTATGAAGCAGGGATTGTAAGTTTCTTCCAATATACTGAAGCGTCTTTCGCTATTTCTTCTCTCCCTGTTTTTACTGACCCGTGGCGATCAATAGCAAATAATTTGTTGATAAGTGGGGAATCTTATTTATGCCTTTTGCCAGTTAATTGTGTTTCAGATATTGTGTGCTTCTGCGATGATAGAGAACGCCAAATGTATTAATTCGAGGCGATGACCTGTGGCCCACAAACGACTGAATATTTGTACACCACTTCTCGAATAATGCTTCGTTATAGATGACTGCATCATCCGCAAGAAGTCTAAAATATTGTGTGCAGGTATTCAGTAAGTAAGGATCCCGGCAAGCTTCCGTGCGACACTAGTGGTGAGCGCCAGCGCACACACAGGAGCGGTCGGCGCGAGAGGAGGTGGGGGGAGGCCCCAGGGGTTGCCTCTTCCATTTTCGCCAAGTTGTCGGCAGTCGGTCTCGCGAGCCTTCAGAAAGAAAGCCCAAATCAGCGGCTCCTAGCCATCCCTTTTGTTCGGAAGTTTTGCCGGCCGTAACTTGCTTACAAAAGATCGTCCGCCACGGATTGGTTATAGGCACCGCCTTCGGGGAGTTGTTTCCACAGCCGCGTGGCTCACTCCATCTCTGAAAGCGATGCTGTCCGCCTTCTCTTCGACGTGACGAAATTCTCCACCTTGTTCCGCTCATCTGTTACGGCCTCTTCCTCTTCAGAAACTTTCCGTTTCCATCGCGGGGAAAATATGTAGTTCGAAAATAGCAAATTATGTTAGTCAACTCGAGACACGCATTTGATCAATGGCATTGTTGTTCGATGCTGAATAACGGAACCAGTCATTCAATTTCCAAAAGCCATCATACACTGAACAGCCAAAGAAACTGGTACACCTGCCTAATATAGTGTAGGACCGCAACGAGCACGCAGACTGCTGCATCACGACGTGGCAGGACTCGACTAATGTCTGAAGAAGTCCTGGAGGCAACTGACACCGTGAATCGTGCAGTGCTGTCCACAAATCCGTAAGAGTTCGACGGGGTGGGGAGCTCTTCTGAACAGCACGTTGCAAGGCTTCCCAGATAGGCTCAATAATGTTCCTGTCAGGGGAGTTCGGTGGCCACCGGAAGTGTTTACACTCAGAACAGTTACCTGCAGCCACTCTGTAGCAATTCTGGACGTGTGAGGTGTCGCATTGTCCTGCTCGAATTGCCCAAGTCCGCCGGAATGCACAATGGACATGAATGGATTCAGGTGATCAGACAGGACGCGTACGTACGTGTCACATGTCACGGTTAATTGTACACGCCCCACACCATTACAGAGCCTCCACCATCTTGAATAGTCCCTTGCTGACATACAGGATCCATGGATTCATGAGAGTGTCTCCATACCCGTACACGTCCATCCGCTAGATACAATTTGAAATGAGACTCGTCCGACCAGGCAACATGTTTCCAGTCATCAATAGTCGAATGTCTGTGTTGACGGGCCCAGGCAAGGCGTAAGACTTTGTGTCGTGCAGTCAACATGGGTACAGAGTGGGCCTTCGGCTCTGAAAGCCCATATCGATGATGTTCCGTTGAATGGTTCGCACGCTGACACTTTTTGATGGCCCAGCATTGAAATCTGCAGCAATCTGCGTAAGGCTTGCACCTCCGTTACGTTGAACGACTCGCTTCAATCGTCTTTGGTCCCGTTCTTGCATGATCTTTTTCCGGCCGCAGCGATGTCGGAGATTTGATGTTTTACCGGATTCCTGATATTCACAGTACACTCGTGAAATGGTCGTACGGGAAAATCCCCACTTCATCGCCACCTCGGAGATGCTGTGTCCCACCGCTCGTGCGTCGACTGAAACACGACGTTCAAACTCACTTCAATCTTGATAACCTGCCATTGTGGCAGCAGTAACCGATCCAACAATTGCGCAAGACACTTGTTGTCTTATATAGGCGATGCCAAGCGCAGAGCCGTATTCTACCTGTTTACATATCTCTGTATTTGAATACGCATGGCTATACCAGTTTCTTTGGCGTTTCAGTGTCTTTGTTACCAGTGACCGATCAGTCCATCGAGTAGCTCCAGTCTATCGGGACAAGTTCATCGTATGACTTTGCTAACATTACGGGTTTCGTAAGTTCTCGCCGTAACTTTCGTAGGAACCTTGGGTTCGTAGAACTTAATGTTCTAACATAGGTCAACCTAAGTTCTGTACTTCTCGAAAAAATGGGGGAGGCTTCATCCCAGATTACACTGGTTGGTTTCAATTGGTAGGTACAAACGAAAGGGGCGAGTGGACGCCAGCGAAAAAAGCAAATAATACTAATAAACGTAATTGTGAATGCGAATGGTTTCTCAGATACGATGTACCGAATTTTACGGACAGAAGACGTGCTTTTTTCCTCGAAAAATTGCCTCCAAAATTCAGGTGCGGCTTATACTGGAAATTTATATAAATATGTCCTGTGTTTGATTTAAAATTCACGCCAGTCTTAAAAATGGCCATATATTCGATGCCGCGGGAAACCTCTCTCTATCTGGCAACTTTGGATTAATCTGGCAGCAGCAGTAGTGCACCGATGCGACGAACATACACTCCTGGAAATTGAAATAAGAACACCGTGAATTCATTGTCCCAGGAAGGGGAAACTTTATTGACACATTCCTGGGGTCAGATACATCACATGATCACTCTGACAGAACCACAGGCACATAGACACAGGCAACAGAGCATGCACAATGTCGGCACTAGTACAGTGTATATCCACCTTTCGCAGCAATGCAGGCTGCTTTTCTCCCATGGAGACGATCGTAGAGATGCTGGATGTAGTCCTGTGGAACGGCTTGCCATGCCATTTCCACCTGGCGCCTCAGTTGGACCAGCGTTCGTGCTGGACGTGCAGACCGCGTGAGACGACGCTTCATCCAGTCCCAAACATGCTCAATGGGGGACAGATCCGGAGATCTTGCTGGCCAGGGTAGTTGACTTACACCTTCTAGAGCACGTTGGGTGGCACGGGATACATGCGGACGTGCATTGTCCTGTTGGAACAGCAAGTTCCCTTGCCGGTCTAGGAATGGTACAACGATGGATTCGATGACGGTTTGGATGTACCGTGCACTATTCAGTGTCCCCTCGACGATCACCAGTGGTGTACGGCCAGTGTAGGAGATCGCTCCCCACACCATGATGCCGGCTGTTGGCCCTGTGTGCCTCGGTCGTATGCAGTCCTGATTGTGGCGCTCACCTGCACGGCGCGAAACACGCATACGACCATCATTGGCACCAAGGCAGAAGCGACTCTCATCGCTGAAGACGACACGTCTCCATTCGTCCCTCCATTCACGCCTGTCGCGACACCACTGGAGGCGGGCTGCACGATGTTGGGGCGTGAGCGGAAGACGGCCTAACGGTGTGCGGGACCGTAGCCCAGCTTCATGGAGACGGTTGCGAATGGTCCTCGCCGATACCCCAGGAGCAACAGTGTCCCTAATTTGCTGGGAAGTGGCGGTGCGGTCCCCTACGGTACTGCGTAGGATCCTACGGTCTTGGCGTGCATCCGTGCGTCGCTGCGGTCCGGTCCCAGGTCGACGGGCACGTGCACCTTCCGCCGACCACTGGCGACAACATCGATGTACTGTGGAGACCTCACGCCCCACGTGTTGAGCAATTCGGCGGTACGTCCACCCGGCCTCCCGCATGCCCACTATACGCCCTCGCTCAAAGTCCGTCAACTGCACATACGGTTCACGTCCACGCTGTCGCGGCATGCTACCAGTGTTAAAGACTGCGATGGAGCTCCGTATGCCACGGCAAACTGGCTGACACTGACGGCGGCGGTGCACAAATGCTGCGCAGCTAGCACCATTCGACGGCCAACACCGCGGTTCCTGGTGTGTCCGCTGTGCCGTGCGTGTGATCATTGCTTGTACAGCCCTCTCGCAGTGTCCGGAGCAAGTATGGTGGGTCTGACACACCGGTGTCAATGTGTTCTTTTTTCCATTTCCAGGAGTGTAGTTGCGTGGATTCACAAGCTCGCTAATGCTGCCTTTCCCCCGCCGTGCCATGACAAACCCAGAACACTATGTAGCCTATGATGCGTCATTGCAGTCTACGGTGCCAGTGAACTTGAACTGAAAGTGATTTGTGTTCTCAGTAACAGTACAATATTTTTGTTAGCAGCTAGTTTTGTAATGGGAAAAAGTAAAAGGTATTCATATTATGCGGACTATAGATTGAAAGTAATAGCATAAGCACAAGAACATGGAAGAAGAGTATCTGAGTGGCATTTCGGCCCGCTCCGAAGAGAAAAAACCGTTCGCGACGGGCGGACTAGTGGAGAAAAACCGAAAAAGGTGATGACTAAAAGTGCAAATAGAGGACTAAATGCAAAATGACTAAATCTAGAAGATGAGGGATTGAAATAGATTCGAGGGACACAGTTAAATTGACCACTGGAATTAATACAAAAAAAAGGTTCAAATGGCTCCACGCACTATGGGACTTAACATCTGAGGTCATCAGTCCCCTAGACTTAGAACTACTTAAACCTGACTAACCTAAGGACATCACACACGTCCATGCCCGAGGTAGGATTCGAACCTGCGACCGTAGCAGTAGCGCGGTTTCGGACTGGAGCGCCTAGAACCGCTCGGCCACAGCTGCTGCAGGAATTAATACAAAAATGATTCAAATACACGCTAGCGCTACAGAAGAACCTAACAGACTTAAAGGGTGAAATTGGTTGCTGCTACAGGTTTATGAAGCGAGATGGATTTAGCATGCGAACCAGAATATCTGAGAAAATGTCACAAGAGTATGAAGGGAAAATATTATCTTTCCATCGCTTTATTATTCAACATCGAACGAAAACCAGTGTGGAACTAAGCCAAACAGCGCATATGGACGAAACTCCTCTGACATTTAATGTGCCGAGGCACTGAACTGTTGCCATGGAAGGTGCTCAAACCGTAACTAAGTTCAGATGACGATTTTCAGGGATTTTGAAGGTCAGTTCGGGTTTTATAAACTAAGAATTTTTTAGTCTGGCTTTGCAGCCTCGTACAAAAAATGTTATTTAAAAAAATGCTTAAAAATTTAGGTGCGTCTCATAGTCCGTAAAATACGGTTTGTACAAGCGCTTTGATGTCATTGTTACAGCTCTGTTAAGGCCTAAAGCTACGTTTATTTCCAAACACCGCAAGTGAGGCGTGAATTACTAAGTTATAAACTACTCTCGTTTTATATTATCGTCATTCCAGATACCAAAGTACTCGTAACTACCCCGGCCTCACAAGCTGTTGGATATTTTTGTGTCGGAATATTTAAGCTTTGTTATTTTCCAGCCCCGCTGGTAGTATCGATGGACACCGGGAACGCATTGTGGGTGGGTGTCAATGCATTCAGAACACACCTTCAACTTTTGAACGTGTAGAAGCCTTTTACATGAACTGTGGACACGCGGAACACTAGTAATGTGTTTGTCCTCAGGCGCGTAGTTTATGTTTGGATCGTAGGGGACTCTGCTATGAGGTGTTGATATACTCGAGTTGTAATATGTCGTATTGGGGAAACGACTGGTTTTCGGACCTGCATTTACTGGGATTATTTGCTTGTTTCATTGTCCTCCTTTTCGCCCTCTTTTGTTTGTACCGATAATTGTGAAACACGCTGTATGCAGTATTCACCGACTGTCAGCTACAGAAAAACTGGGTTACACACACATCACTAACACTTGCTGTCAGCCACTGGCGCTTCCATACATTAACTGAAATTTACGTGCAATCTTTTGTTTAGTTCATACACTGTGTGATGTTAATCAGCAACAAAATAAATCAGCGAATAGAGTTCTACATCTTCACAATTTCAGATGCAGAATGAATTGATTCTAAATTCTGTCATTTTAAAACTTCAGAGTAGTCTTCTTAGAGTTCTGAAAGGCGATGGACACTGGACTAAGAATGAAAATACCGTCATACGGAGTATCTTCATAGATACGTGATGGTCTCGAACACGGTAGGTTAAATTCCACTATGAATTTTCATAATAACCGAAGCCACCTCGAAGCTGCTAAAATCTTGTTTCTTGTTGAAGGTTTTTAGTAGCATACTTCTGTTGTGTTTACAGGCACGCTTACTTTCCCAGCGCGATTTTCAAAAAAATACTTTTACAGACTTTGATAACAGGTACCTAATATCAAGAAAATAAATTGATGATGATGATGATGATGATGATGATGATGATGATGATGATGATGATGATGATGATGATGATGATGATTGGTTTGTGGGGCGCTCAACGGCGCGGTTATCAGCGCGCATACAAATTCCCAACCTTTGCTCAGTCCAATCTCGCCACTTACATGAATGATGATGAAATGATGAGAACAACACAAACACCCAGCCATCTCGAGGCAGGTGAATATCAGAAAAGAAAACAGTGTATACTAGAGGAAGATTAGGCCACAAGTGGAGTAGTACATAAAATCATTAGTACATATACGAAGCATCTCTGCCGTGTAATTTGCGATACAAATGTTAACTAGTTTATTATTTTATTCGTGGGTGGAATTTTCAACAATTGTAGTACATATTTTTCAGGTTAAAATTCAGTCGTCAATTGCAAATATATTTTTGTTGCGTTTTACCAGTTTTGACAGATTGTCATCTTCAGAAGCCTACAAAATTAGGGATATCATAAATCTTCAGACCTTGGCTATATATCTATGTGAAGTGTAAGAGGTATATAAGAAGTATATATTGGTTTAGCAGGCGTCAGTATCTTCTTCAAAGAAGCATAATGGCATTATATGTCCAGAAATGTACATATTGTATATGATCATTGTAAACACAGATTGACAATTTACAGTAACTGAACGACATCTATGTATTTCTCAAGCTGTTGTGATAGCAGCAAGGAACATACGTAAAAGCATGTGACACGTATAACCAGGGTATATACAGAAGTTACGAATAACACGTTTGAAAAGACATGGCACATAGTACGAATATGTAAAAGGAATGGACTAATTTCCACACTGAAATGAAATGGCCGGGATGTTCGGCCGCCAAGCTGCTGGTGTTCTCTGGTGACGCAACACTTTCCGATTTGCGTGTCGACGATGATGATGATCAACACAACACAACACAACACCAACTCTCTGAGCGGAGAAAATCTCCCACCCGTCCGGGAATCGAACCCGGGCACGCTGTATGGCAGTCAGACGCGTTGACCACTCAGCTAAAGGGGCGGACCTTTCATATTCCTTTTATATACTAGAAGAGTGGGCCATGCCTTTTCATTTGTAATATGTATAGCCTCTGAGAAAATTGAATAACTTTTTTGCTCCGCCCATCTCAGTATATACATTCCACTTCCTCAGTACCGAAAAGTTGCGGACCTGTCATCGGAGGCATCATGCCTCGAGCCAACAAATATATAACTTCTCTATATACCTTGGTTATATATATTCCTACTGCTAGCACAACAGTTTGACATATCTGTCCTGTATGTACCTCTTGTATGTGTTTACTCAGTGCAATGAAAGAGCGGTAAAACGACGCTGTACTGGGCTGTTCCCGCGACGACGGCAACCACATTTCAGTATTTTTGCATCTGAGGGCTGTTGCCTTACTCTCTGTTTTGTGTTTTGCTTTTAGGGGATTGCACATTGCAGGCTTTTTGACTGTTGTGAAGGAAATTTCAGAGAAACGGAGGTACCTGGGGTAACAAACAAAATAAATCAAATTATATTAGTGCTCTGTAATGGGCCGCTGGAGACTGTGTGTGTCGTATACCAAAATACTGAGAAGGTACCCCTGAACAAGCTCTGAAAGTTTTGAAGTGAAATTTCGGGATTGTAGCCGGTCGTCGTAAATTTCATTCCACGATATTTCAACTCTACACCTGCCAGTCATCTTCAGGTGAGCCATCGAAGACTGACGAAGACTTGGAGCTTCGATTCACCATGTATAGAGGTTTTTGTGCAAAAGTACGTTTTTTTAAAAAAAACTTATATCAAACATGCGTTTGAAATTAATGCCCATCGTAATTAATATAAATAAAATTCTACATGCAGTTACTTACAGACTGTCCTTACAATTTAACAGTTTCACTATTATGGACGTGCATACACGTCCTGGTCCGTTTTCCTTCAGTACTATTGGCGTCTGTATGCATTCTGAGCTAACTATCTCTCGCTGCTGCGGACGTGTTACTCCCATAACACGACGAATAAGGCATTTCGAGTATTTATCTCACAACATATGTGCCTTTGCGCATGATATCATTTGCAAAAAAACCTGGTTTCGATATCTTGAACCGTTTATGAAATATGGCCATGTTATGATCACATAATTGCCGGTGTGCAGCTACCAAAATGGGCGAGTCGAGTATAAGCGTCTGTCGGATATAAAACGTCAATAACTCGAGAACGAAATGAGATGTCGTTCTGCTCTAAATATTAAATAAAACTTCGATGTCTTATCTACATTTCATATGCCGCACTGTATGAGCGAACACAAAATCACACGCAATGATTACACATCTTTTTACCTTCGCAAACTCTTTGAAATTGCGTGCATTGTTTTTACTCAGTTTCATGCAGCGCCGTAACTATGACGAATAACGAAAAGAAATTCAGCGCTTTATCGAGCGAAGCTGTCAGTTTGTAAGACGCGCAAAAATCGAGCTTTTTCAACGAATAGTTTTCTGAAAATCTGATTATAAGTATTTGATAGCAGCCGGAACGCTCGCTTTCAGCATTTGGCGAGTACAGCCACAATAAAGTTGCGCTCAGTACGGTATGCAGATTCACTGGATGGAAAACATACTTCCGCTTCGCCAAACACTTCCGTTTGCCTGCTGTTCCGCCGGCCGTTGTGACCGAGCGGTTCTAGGCGCTTCAGTCTGGAACCGCGCGACCGCTACGGTCGCAGGTTCGAATCCTGCCTCGGACATGGATGCGCGTGATGTCCTTAGGTTAGTTAGGTTTAAGTAGTTTTAAGTTGTAGGGGACTGATGACCTCAGTCCCATAGTGCTCAGAGCCATTTGAACCATTTTGAACCTGCTGTTCCAGACCTTGTTGTGCGTGACATACGTGATATGATCACTTCACTAATGATTTGGCAATCACTTTTCTCGAGTAACATAAAGAAGGAAAAAAATAGCTTAAAGGGTATGTGTAGACTACAAATTGAAAGGTCCTGGCTTCATTCCCCAGTCGGTCGTAGTTATTTCTGGCTGTCCCTTACCGCATCTTTCACCTTCGGCAACGATTTGGTTATATGAACAATGTGAAGTTGCACAGCTATTCGTAGTCGACGGGAAACTGCAGGTCCCAGTATAAGTGGCTAAGTCGGTTCAAGCCGCCTACCACATCCCGTACGACTATGCGTATAGAACACTGTGGCGTTGAAACTGAACTTTGGGTTGTGGACAGCTTTACCTTTCGGCAGATTACTACTGATCCCTCGAGGCAATCTAGTGCTGGATCGTACGGTGTGACCTCGTCCAGACGCGAGTCGGGGCAGCTGGCGGCGTCTTGCGAGTACGGGCAGCACGTGGCACGCAGATGAATTCGTGAAAGTGCGAGCAGGTAGGGCGGTGATTTAGGGGCGTCCGGAATACGGTTGTTTTGTAGTCCCACCCTCGCTGAAAGGAGGGAGAGACAGCACGGCGTTGGTAATTTATGGCAGCTCTTAGAACGGCGGCGCGGAAATCCCGTTAGGGCCACCTCGCCTCTCCTCAGGTGCGAAATAGCGTCGTTTGGGGCCGCGCTTTGTGCCAGCTGCATTTAAGCCGGCCGCCGCCGCCGCCGCCGCCGCCGTGCCCGAGAGGTCTCCATTAATGCGAGTGTAGCTACAAGGCACCCCCTTCCAACGCTCGTCACAATGTGACGTAACAACCGGAGCCGTGCGTTGCCGGCTTTACTGCTCCTCTCCCCCTCGCACAGCGGGAAATAGAAAACGTTGGATAATACTTGGACCTCTGCGAAACATCCCGTAAATGCCACAGAGCAGTTACTGAATGCTGGCTTGCGTTTGTCGCGTGGCGAGTATCAAATATTTTGTACGAAAACGAAAAACGAAGCTGTTCCTGTGTCATTACTCCTCCTCCGAGAAACTTTCATAATTTCTGTTGCTGGTGCGCGAGACATTTAAAGCGTTCAAAGTACTAGGCTAACAAGGGAGCCTCCCCATCGCACGACCCCCCCCCCCCCCTCTCCGCAGATTTAGTTATAAGTTGGCACAGTGGATAGGCCTTGAAAAACTGAACGCCGATCAATCGAGAAAACAGGAAGAAGTTGTGTGGAACTATGAAAAAATAAGCAAAATATACAAACTGAGTAGTCCATGCGCAATATATGCAACATCAAGGACAAGCGTGAGCTCAGGAGCGCCGTGATCCCGTGGTTAGCGTGAGCAACTGCGGAGTGAAAGGTCCTAGGTTCAAGTCTTCCCTCGAGCGGAAAGTTTAATTTTTTATTTTCAGACAATTATCAAAGTTCAGGCACTCACACATAATCAACTTCGCTCTCCAAAATTCCAGGACATGTTCAGATTTTCTTTGGACATATGCAGGATTTGACGGTCTACACAAGGAAAAATTTGAAAACGTCAAAAACCGTTAAAAACATATGTTTTGACAGAGCACAGGGAAAACTGTGCGACTGTGAAACTGTTGCATTCATTTGTTACAGTTTGTGTGACACTCTCTTATGTTTTCATCACTTTTTTGGTAGTGATTATCACATCCACAAAAAAACCTAAATCGGGCAAGGTAAAACCCATTCGCCAAGTGTACAAGTTAGATGGTCGACAAAGTATTCCTGTCATGTGACGCACATGCCGTTACCAGTGTCGTATAGAATAAATCAGACGTGTTTTCCTGTGGAGGAATCGGTTGACCTATGACCTTGCGATCAAATGTTTTCGATTCCCATTGGAGAGGCACGTCCTTTCGTCTACTAATCGCACGGTTTTGCGGTGCGGTCGCAAAACACAGACACTAAACTTATTACAGTGAACAGAAACGTCAATGAACGAACGTACAGATCATAACTTTGAGAAAGTAAAATTTTCACTCGAGGGAAGACTTGAACCAAGGACCTCTCGTTCCGCAGCTGCTCCCGTTAACCACGGGACCACGGCGCTCCTGAGCTGACAGTATCCTTGATGTTGCCTATCTTGCGCGTGGACTACTCAGTTTGTATATCTTGCTTATTTTTTTCATAGTTCCACACAACTTCTTCCTGTTTTCTCGATTGATCTGTGTTCAGTTTTTCAGGGCCTATCCACGGTGCCAACTTATAACTAAATCTGAGGGGGGGGGGGGGGGGTGCGATGGGGAGGTTCCCTTGTAAGAACTAAGGCTACACATTTTTTTTGTATCACCACTACGTGAGGGGTCGACTGCTTTGACTCAGAAGTTAAGAGCTTTATCCCTTGTCGTCGTCTCAACGCGTCTGCTATTAAATACGGTTATCTTTAAATGCGATCAGTTTTGTTATGTCTTTAACCTGACTATTATTGATATCGATTGAAAACTAAAAGTTTAATTCAGTGTTTACAAAGTGTATGTGTGATATAATGCGACACAAAAAGGAGACTTTGACCACTGGAGACGGTGACATAAGTTACTCCAAAGTCGTAAAACAACACATACAGGCAACACATTACCGCCCTTGTATGAAACGCGTCCAGTCATCTCGGTGATTCTAAATACTGGCCCTGTATGGTTTTTAAGCTTATACCATTCTTCCTGCGAAACAGTGGCAAGTTGGATGATGTAGTGGATTGCGATAATACGCCCTTCTCTCTCCAAAGTAGACCACAAAGGCTCAGTGATATAAAGATCTGGTGAGGATGGCTGTTGCCTCGTGCCCACAAATCCAGTTCTGGACGATGTGAGCAGGAGCCCTGTCGTCTTTATTGGGGAACAAACGTTAAACCGTGCGATGGACCTGATCAGCCAGAATGGTCACGCCATCCAATGCGACCCTGCAGAATACCCGTCGGGCTCACGGAATTCGACGATGTGGCTGCCTAAGTCCTCGACGAATCCCCGCGATATTTACTCTCGGGACGAACACTCGTCCAGAAGTTGGAAATAGTGTGGAACAAGAGTCTTCGAACCAAATGACATTGCTCCACAGTGCAGGTGTTTCATGGCTTTGGCTCCACATATTCTAGTTACGAGCATTTGCGTCACTGATGTGTGGTTTTGGAATTCCATATCGCCCTGACCAGCTTTGGGTGCTCCCTTCGCGTTGTTTTGGTGCTGACAGGGTTCGCGAGTGCAGCATTCAGCTGCAGTGACTTCTCCTGCTGTCTTCTCATTTTTCGTCACAATCCTTCTCCAATGGCCGTCTGTTACGACCACTCACTTTAGAGCCAAAGACTAGTCACACGGCTGAGTACTAAAAAGGAATAATAAAAAATATAAAAAACACTCCGAAGACCAAACACAGTCATATGGACACGATATTCTAAGCCATCGAGAAAAAAAAATCCAGCAATTTTACTGGACAGTAATGGTAGCTGTAGAAAATGTGTACGGATGAATCTGGGATTCCTCAAATAAATTTAAAGCCATGCCCATCGAGTGCAGAATTAGTAGGGGGTCTGTTTTTCAGGTTTATTGGCCATTGTGTGGTGTAATTAATGGGCGGCCTTCTAACAGCGGGAATAATTGCCATCCTTTCACTTGATGTGTAGCCCGGTGTTGCCGCAAGCACGTGTCGAGACATTAGCAAGATAAACTCCTCTGCTACTTGCTGGAGCATTGCCCGGCAAACGTAGGGGGCCAGCCCGAGTCCACAGTTAGAAACAACCACACTTCTCTGCATTATCAAAGTTCTGCATGATATGAAATGGGGACGAGGTTGTGTTCTTTTTCGGGCGGGTCTGTAAAATCTAAAGTGCCTCGCTATGTGCTTACTCACATCAATAAATTCCTCAGACTGAAGTAAAAAGTAAAAACTCAGATGCAGCCGCAAAGAGGCAGCTCCAACACAAATTACGTAATGTTTGAGAACACTTCGGAGAACTTTGGTTCAAATGGCTCTGAGCACTATGGGACTCTACATCTGAGGTCATCAGTCCCCTAGAACTTAGAACTACTTAAACCTAACTAACCTAAGGACATCACACACAGTCATGCCCGAGGCAGGATTCGAACATGCGACCGTAGCGGTCGCGCGGTTCCAGACTGAATCGCCTAGAACCGCACGGCCACAACGGCCGGCGTTAGCAGTCGCTTCAGTAGATCTGTTGCATCTTCAAGCGTTGCGCCGATAAAAAACAGTCTTTGCTTCGTCTTCCCTACAACATAATACTTGTGATCGGTCCATTTGAAGTTGCCTATATTTGCAATTCTTAAATATTTAGTTGAATTGACAGACTTTACGTTAGTGTGATTTATCGTGTTACCGAAATTTAATGGATTCTTTTTAGTACTCCTGTGGATACCCTCTCACTTTTCATTAAATAGTTTCTATTGCCACTTTTCGCGTCATACAAATATCGTTTCCAAGTCATTTTGCAGTTGGTTCTGATCTTCTTGAGACTTTACTTGACGGCAAATGACAGCGTCACTTGCAAAATGGGGATACTCACATTGTCTACCGAATCGTTTATATAGATTAGGCAGATCAGAAGGCCTGTAACACTTCCTTGGGAAACGCCAGATATCACTTTTGTTTTACGTAATTACTTTCATCAGTTGCTACGAACTGTGGCCTTCCTGAAAAGGGACCACGAATTCAGCTGCACAATTGAGACGATGCCTCATAGGCACGCAATTTGATTAGAAGACGCTTGGGAGGAACGGTATCGAAAGCCTTCGGGGAAATGTAGATGCGCGGAATCACCTTGAGTTCCCCTGTCGACGGCATTCATTACTTCGTGTGAATAAACAGCTAGTTGTGTTTCACAATAATGATGTTTTCTGAATCTGTGCTGACCGTGTTAATAGATCATTTTCTTCGAGGTTATTGGATTGTTTTGGGGGAAGAGACCAAACTGCGAGGTCATCGGTCTCATCGGATTAGGGAAGGACGGGGAAAGAAGTTGGCCGTGCCCTTTCAAAGGAAATCACGGAAAACCTAAATCAGTATGGCCGGACGCGGGATTGAACCGCCGTCCTCCCGAATGCGAGTCCAGTGTGCTAACCACTGCGCCACCTCGCTTGGTTTCGAGGTTATTCATAATGTTCAAACGCTGTATATGATCGAAAATTCTGCTACAAATCGACTTCAGTAATATGGGTCTGTAATACAACGGATTACTAATTTTCCTTTTTTGAGTGTTAGCTAAACCGCCTATTCTCTCTATCCGATGTTGCTGTCACACTTGCTATCCATTCCCATAGCGGTAAGGACGCAACTGTCGCAACTCACGGGTCCCTAATCTGCCCATGTTACCCAACCATGGAAAGAGGCCCATAGTTTAACGTGGAATCAGAACCACTTCTCGTTTCTGGCGAATCTCCGCGTCATTGAAGCTAGGTTAGAGGGCAAACTGAAAAAAAATCCGGGATTTCACATCACGACCTTTAGGGTTCGAGGCACACGCTTCGCTACATCACCAGGCCCTACCCCTGTTCTGATTAATGGGAGTGAGATATGGACTCTTAATACGAAAACAAATTAAAAACAGGAGAAAGACTGCAGCAGAAGACGTAATTCTGACCATTATGAAAATGAAATTGGGGTGGCGGTTATGTATCCAGCCGAATGGTTGTTAGGTGGACAAACGGAGTTCTCTGCGGGATTCAAAGACATAGGGAAAGGCCAAATTGAAATTAAAATAAATACTCGTATCGCTTAAGGCCGTAATGCACAGAAAAGGGTAGAGCAGGCTTTCATCCAGCAGTGTATGATGATGATATGGATATTTGTGCTGCTAAGCACGCGTCTTCGTCTCTTATTGTGTCCGACATATTTGCGTCACCACGCAGGAAGCTTGGGTTAACCAAGGGGGCAAACCTTTCCTAACACACTGGTTTCTTATTAAGGAGGAGTAGGATTTTAATTCCGTCTGGGGTGGCCGTGTGGTTCTAGGCGCTACAGTCTGGAACCGCGTGACCGCTAAGTTCTAGGGGACTGATGGCCTCAGAAGTAAAGTCCCATAGTGCTCAGAGCCATTTGAACCATTTTAGGATTTTAATCCCCGCACATTTAGGTTGAAAGCAAATTGCGGGATAATTCCTTCCACGCTGGAGCACCGCCTAACCTTCCTGATGGAAAACCTCAAGTTTCCTACTAGACGTGCTTTATATACCGACGTAAGGGCAACCGTCAGTTTGCCTCGATATCTGCCCACCATCCTCGCAGACATCGACACCAGAGTAACACGGGTTTTGAAATTTTGTGAAACGTCGGGCCTCATCCGTGAAGTGCTGGAGAGGGTAGGTCAGCGTGCTCTGAATGGATAGGTTGCCTGGCAGCTTGGTATTGTTATTAATCGATTTTCAGTGTCACGGTTTAGTACATTATGTCGGCGGTTTTTTCTAATAATTGATGGACTGTCATGCATTAAAAGCAACTCCGCCTGTGGGGACAGCCTTGCGTCCCCCCTCCCCCCCCCTCTCCCCATCAAGCGAATGGCGTGTAAAGCCACGTAAGGGCGCTGATGACCATGCTGCTGAGCGCCCTTCATCCAACATAGTCATCGTCATAGTCATCATCGCCTTAATCATAGTTTCCAGTCAGATGGCAACAGTAGGATACCGCCCTAATATTCCTTTCTTCCTTTTCCACAAAGGTATGTCGAACAAGGTCCACGCTCGGTAAGCAAGTCTGTTAGTTTCTTTGTGTACTCTTGGTGTTTAATTTTTAATCTTAGTCGTACGCTGAGAAGCACCTCCTAATGTTGCTCGCCCAGTGCCTGGCGTTTTCCCGAACAGTTGTGAAGTCGATAGTAATATCATTAGGGAGAGGAATTTGAATCTGTGAATAACATTCTTCATACCGCTTGCGGCCTTTTGTGACGAATCAGGCGAGCAGAATGTGTTTGGTACGGTACGCGGCTGTCTGTGGCGCGTCACCTACGGTTTTGTTTCGGACGGAAACATCTTAGGGACGCGCCACTTGATTGTGAATAACTCTGCCCGCTGGAAGCCGATTAAAAGGACGTGTCCGGCCGGTGAATGCAGCGCTAAGCGTCCACTTAGCTTAGTTGTGAATTGAGCTCGTTACGGGATATTGTTTGCGGCGCTGCCGCTGCAGGCGAGTCACAGCCTTGCGTTAAAACGACCCTCCTCCACTCACCGGAGCCAGGCCAGCTTCCCAAATAAAAACTACCACATGCCTGTAGTGTCACACTGCAAGTTACTGCGGCAGCGCGTTGCTCATTATGTGCGCTGGCACATGAAGAGGTACCGAGGATAAAATACGGCGATCGGAAGCTTATACATGACTTGTTCGGAAACCAGACTGCAGCTGTAAGAATCTAAGGATACGAAAGGAAGGCAGTGCTTGTGAAGAGACTGAGGCAGATTTTTATCCTATCCCCGTCTAGTTCGTTCTGTACATTGCGCAAGCACTAAAGTAAGCAATACGAAATCTGGAAAGGCAATTACGGTTTAGGGAGGAGGAATAAAAGTTCTGAGGTTTGCCTACGATACTGTAACTCTCTGAGACTGCAAAAAAATCTGTTGAATGGAATGAATAGCGTTGTGAAAAGAAGTTATAAGATGAATATCAACAGAAGTAAAACGAGAATAACGGAATGTAGTCGAATTAAATCGGGCGATGCCGAGGAAATTACATTAAGAATGAGGCATTAGAAGTAATAGATGTGTAGTGCTGTTTAGGTAGCAAAATAAGTATCGATGGACGAAGTAGAGTGGATATAAAATGCAGACTAGAAACAGCGTCCCAAAAACAGACAGGTTGTTAAACATATAATATATTTACGTGTATGAAGTCTGTTATTTTGATACTGTGTGGAACGTAGGCTTGTCGGGAAATTCAGAAAAGAAGAGAGTAGAAGCTTTTTAAGTGAGAAGAATGCTGAAGGTAAGGAAATAAATTTATGGCATAACGTGACTAAAAAAAGTGATAGAATGACAGGACACATTGTGTGCCGTCCTGGAATGATCATTTTTGCAGTGGAGGGAAGCGCACCAGTGCGAGAAGGTGAAGGGTGAATGGTATAATTGTAGGGGGAGACCAAGATTTGCGTAGAACGAGCGAGTTCGAGTGTACGTGTGTTGCGGAGACTTAAAAGCATGCACGGTGTAGACTGGCATGGAGAGCTACATGAAACTAGCTTTTTGGCTACAGGCAACGATATCGCGTTGCAGTGATAACTTTAGTGAAAGCTGACTGGCAGTTGCGAATTTTGCGACGTATACTGATTTAATCCGAGAGACTGTTGCGATTTGGTTCGGGAAGCTAATAGCTAGCCGGAGGAAGTGCTGGTCAAAGGAACGGACTATGCGAGGTTTATTCATCTGGGAATGGACTTTGTTTCCTTGGAAGCTGAAGTGTTGGATTTTTGAGTGCGACAGTTTTATTTTCATGTCAATAGTCGCTCAACCCGATAAATTTTAATTTGCTGCGATTTCTGAGGACATTGCCCGCAGCTAGTTAGAAGTTAAACAGTGCGGGTAGCTATAGGACAGTGGTAAGTACTGTCAGACTCAGGTAGTTCCAACCTTCTCTCGAGTTTGAAAGCGAGACTGCCACCTTATCGAAAACTATTTCACAGTTATAGTTGTACAAATAGCTGATACGTGTGCGCCGATTAATTGTTCCTTCGCCGAAAGAGGTGCACATTTATTTCGCGCATAACAAAAGGCCTTTTGCTTTCGCGCAATGAAGAACAGGAGAAGCGAATTTTTACAGTTTAACAAAATTCTGCTCATTTAATCCGTTGTTAATGGTATCCCAGTTGCGGAGCTTCTTGATGCTTGACACCTTGAAACCTAGCTAGCGAACAAATATACAGTAACTGACATCAGAAGTTCATCTCGAAGCAGGGGACGAATTGAAATAAAAATTTACTGGGTGTGAAGTTAGGTGATTATATTTCACGGATTGCAAAATCAAGTTGAATGAACTAGTAAATTGGCAGTGCGAGCACAAAAAAAGGTTCAAATGGCTCTGAGCACTATGGGACTTAACTTCTGAGGTCATCAGTCCCCTAGAACTTAGGACTACTTGAACCTAACTAAGCTAAGGACATCACACACATCCATGCCTGAGGCAGGATTCGAACGTACGACCGTAGCGGTCGCGCGGCTCCGGACTGTAGCGCCTAGAACCGCTCGGCCACTCCTGCCGGCAGTGCGAGCACACTTCTGGTTCCTTGTCAGTAGGATTTCGCACCACCTTGTGACTAGATGCACGCTCTGAATCAGTTGGTTATGATGTCGCATAGCTATTTTATAGTCTCGTGGTGTAAGGAGGCCCCAGACAGTTGTAACTGTTCCTCTGTCGTGGATATTGGCACTGGGATGGAGTTGACGCCGCAGTTTGTCCCGCACGAGTTCTGTCAGGGGAATCTTGCTGGCTAAAAGAGAACCCCGACATCGCGCAAGCAATTTGTAGGACGTGCGTTGTCCTGTTGGAAGACCGTGCTAGGATTCTCTCTCATGAGAGGTAACACATGTGGGCTACCGGAGGTAATCTCAAGGCGTACACAGTGGCTCCCCACATCACAAAGATAGAGATAATTTCGATGTGTGTGCCTCCGAAACAATTGCTTTTCCCCTCAGCGGCGCATACTCGCAGACGACGGACATGTGAGGTGGAGCAGAACTGAGATACGGAACTGCAATTATGTTGCCTTACGTGAGCAGTCCATGGTGGCTAAGTACGCGCGACTACAAAGGAGACCGTTTGTGTTGGATTAACGGCAGCTTACTCAGTAGCGCGAGTCGTTTGTGGAGAATGGCACGCAGTGATCTAGTCGGCACTCTTGATGGCAAGTGCGGATGTGGAGGTGTCACGATGGGTTGGCTGCCTCCCTCGGTGTGGATACAACTTCTCCAACAAAATATGTGGCTTTTCCTCACGTTCCCAATCAGTCCGACATGGGTCTGAACGCCTTACATGCCTGAATATTTCACGAATCGACCAGCCGGTCACATGAGGATCCGCAATGATGACCCTTCCATACTGTGGCAAGTGGTGATAACGTCTGACACGAATACACGCCGTTCTCTATGGTTTTTCACTGAGTTCCCTAACCATGTGGTGCATTCGAAGTCCGTTATATACTCTACCAGACGCGATAACACCTGATGACTGCTAATGCCCTCTCATTCTCATGGCCATTATCGATGCGAAACTTTATTTGCAAGTCTGAATCATTTAGATACCCGCTAACAGTATGAATGTGTGTGGAATTGCGCTAGGTCAGACGATTTCTTCCAAATACTCAACTTTTTTTTTTTGTCAGTCACTGTATATTTCAAACCTGATTACTATATTTTGTAGAATTATCGACGGTTGGAGGACGAACTGGAGCGGGAAGACCCGTCACATGAGGACTACGACGTATATAAAAAAACTTCTCCGAAAAGTTAGCAGCTGTATGATAGCGAGCGAAGCATTCACGACGAGTAATATTGCGAACGGGCCTGGCGGCTTTTGTGTGCTGACAAAGCGCGATGGCCCGGCCCAGAATGTGAGCAGTGTTTGGGTTCAAGGCTGGCGGAGCATTGTTCTCGCCCCCGCTCAGCACTTCCTGTTTCTCAGGGTAGGTCTGGGTCCGCAAAAGCTCGCGCCGTCGCCTTGCTACCAGCTGTTACTTATTCTGCACTGAGGGCGTCGCTTATCTGGTGGTGTGCTCACGGTGGAGTCTTTGCAATCACATTAAACGAAGTCGTTGGTGTATGAAACCGCACTTACATCCCGTCAATTTAAACAAGGACGGAAGAGGAAGTCTTTGCACTAGGCCATCTTTTAGTGAAAATTTACCGTTGCGCTCGTACGTATTAGAATATTTCTGGGCTCGTACCCTATACCCGCGTCAGAAATAGAACTCTGGTCCGGGAAACCGTCTAGAAACTATACTCAGTTTGTCCTGTGTTCCAGTGTTGTGGTTGTTTTGTAGTACACACCACGCGATACGATTAAATCGTATTCTCTATGAAGATGGAATAAAAAACCTTAATAATTTGAAAACGTTGATGCTTCTACTGTTTCCCTCGGTCGGTAAGTAACCACAGAGGAAGGAAGGTCGTACAAAAGTGCCGCGTAGTTGATGGTATGACTTAGTGCTTACTTTCGTACTAAAAACGTAGCTTTGTTGGGGTTTCCACGGGGTGCGCTAGGTGTACCTCTGTTTACGACACGAGGCGGCGCCTTCGAGTGCCAGCCAGGAACACGATTCCCGCGTGAGCTAGTCCGGAGAGTGGCCAACGTTTTAAACATGTGCGCGCGCCTGCGCCCTGCGTTTCTCTACGAAGGCGCGCACGCGCGAGATAAAATATTTGCGCTGGTATACATTTCTGGCAGGCGGCGCTGATATACGCACGCGGCGCCCTCTTCCTTACACACATACACAAAAAAATAACGATCTGCCCCTCTGCGGCCGCAATGCGTGTCACATTTCCCCTGCAGAGCTAGTACACGTGTTTCCCAGAGCAAGCACGCGAAATGCCTCACGTCACGACACACTTCACGCGCCTTCCGTCTCCCCGTCCCTGGCGTACCTCAGCGACTTGCTAGTCACGAACCATGTCCTATATCGTCGTCGTCGTTGTTGTTGTTGTCCTCAAACGATAATAACTTCTTTGACCGAGTCACCCAGTACATAACCTGTCACGGGTTATTCTACCTAGACTCTCTTACTACCAGTTTGGTAGAAGTACAGTAGGTACGTGGCTTAACCAGCGTTGAGCACATGCCTCGAATCTTTCCCCGAGGTACCTCCCCCACCGAACTAGTCATTGGGCACAACAATTTACAACTCATCTCCAATCGGCGTTAAACTTCAGTTTCAACAACTAACCAACATTCTCACTTTACACTCTCCGATTCCGACGATTAATATTTCTTTTGCAAATCTTGTAGGCATCTGTTTAAAAGTTTAGGAATTCTTACAACCGCCTCACAGTACATTTACTCAGTAATTAAATTTGTTCTCAACAATATCGACCAGTTCAAAAACAACAGTGACATTCATGATTATAATACCAGAAGAAAGAAAGACTTACACTATCCTCTACTTAACCTATCTTTAGCACAGGAAGGGGTAAAATATGCTGCTGTAAAACTTTTTGATAAATTACCAGATGAAATAAAATGTCTGACAGACAGCAGTAATAGTTTCAAAAATAAATTGAAATCATATCTCCTTGGCAACCCTTTCTATACCATAGATGAATTCTTGAATATGAGTAAATAAATCTGTAGGTATACTATATGCATTTTGTGCTATTCGAGGGAATGGGGTACTTAAAAATTTTAAGCTTAAAAAAGACTTTATACATGTGTGCATTTCCTATGCGCTTGACACGTTCCACGTGATATCGGTTACCGTGAGACTGATTGATGGAACACGTAACCAACTACCTACCTAACTAACTAACTTTTAACTCATTATTATTACTTCAATTTTCTATCGCAGAAAACAAAATTTGCTTGCACTGAGGAATATTTATGTTTTTACACAAAACTGTAAAGTTTACGACCAGTTTCTAAAAGACTAAGCAAAAAATGAAACGAAAAAATGTGGTCTTCAGTCCTAAGACTTTTGGTGCACCCCTCCAAGATTATCTGTCCTGTGCAAATCTTATCGTCCCTGCGCAACTGCTGAAAGCTACATCAATTCTGACCGTACTGAATTCATCCCTTGGTCCCCTTGTACAATTTTTACCCCCAACACTTTCCTTCAGTACCAAATTGACAGTTGCTTGATGGCTCAGAATATGTCCTACCAACCGGTCCCTTGTCTTTGTCTAGTTGTACCGTAAATTTATTTTCTCCCAAATTCGATTCAGCACTTGCTCATTAGTTATCCTGTCTACCGATCTAATCTTCAACATTCTCCAGTAGCATCAAATTCCAAAAGCTTCTATTTTCTTCTTACTTTCTTTACTTTTATTTTCTTTACTTTTATTTTCTTTACTTTTATTTTCTTTACTTTTATTTTCTTTACTTTTATTTTCTTTACTTTTATTTTCTTTACTTTTATTTTCTTTACTTTTATTTTCTTTACTTTTATTTTCTTTACTTTTATTTTCTTTACTTTTATTTTCTTTACTTTTATTTTCTTTACTTGTGTTACACTCTGGACGTCCTATATTCTCAGTGGAGCACAGCATAAAATTTTCGCGATTAGGAGATACTTCATTAATTTACATTTCAGTTCGAAAAGTGTTTTGTACTTTTAAGCCACAGTAACAACATGGCGCCACACACTTTGGTTCACGTATATTCGCAATTAAAAATCCGTGTGTTTACCATTGTTAGGCAGAGAAGTGTCAACTGTTTGCGAGATAGACAGTAGTAGTCAGTACCGATCGAATGATAAAAAGAGGACAAGACCAGGAAAGACAAAAAGTGGGGTTGCTCGTCATCAGCACTGACAATTAACGTGTAGAGCTAGACAAGTTTTGCTGTCTCAGAAGCTGAATAGATAAGGAAGGGAGGCGCAAAGGAATGCGCAAAGGAAAATAACTTCCTATCCAATGAAACAGCTATTGACATAAAAAATACAAGAACAGAAAAAAATTCACTGAACACTATGTTCTAACCACACCTCAAATGGTTCAAATGGCTCTGCGCACTATGGGACTTAACATCTGAGGTGATCAGTCCGCTAGAACTTAGAACTACTTAAACCTAACTAACCTAAGGACATCACACACATCCATGCCCGAGGCAGGATCCGAACCTGCGACCGTAGCAGTCGCGCAGTTCCGGACGGAAGCGCCTAGAACCGCTCGGCCACCGCGGCCGGCTAACCACAGCTCTGGGTAGAGGAGGGGAAGAGTGAACTGAAACAAATCGAAATGTTGTGTTGAGGGAGACGATTACAGATCGGATGGATTGGTCGCGTTGGCAATGAAGCAGCTCTGCAACGAGCCAACATGGTTAATACAGAAGACTGATAATGGTTGGGTACGTATTACGAAATGAAGCATTGAAGAAATAGTGGAAGGAAAAGGAGGCCTGTATAAGGCCGATGATTGCTGACAAGGATAGCTGGCAATTGACAGGAATGGAGAATCAATTGTATCGTATCAAACCAACCTTAGACTTGATGACTAACACACAGAAAGTGTGAAGTTACGATCCGAAAGTTGGCGTCGGCACTGTCAACAGCATTCTTTAAAAAATAATTAGACCTTTATTATCGGGCAAGATTTGTACCTCGCTGCATGAGATTTATAAAGCCTTGTTATAGTTTTTTTCATAGAGGGAACGCACTGGCATTGCAGATGTTACTTGTGTGACTTGCACAGTTACGGGATAACATATTAGAGCTTACTGCACAGGGTGTCCCAGGGGGAATCGTCAGTATTCAGCGATGTGGCAGGAAGGATCATTCGAAGCAAAAAAGCCATCCCTTAGTAGCTATGAGCACTTCTTCATGTGAACGCATCTGTACTATCGAAAAAGTGCTCATAGCTCTGAGGGTATACACTTTAGAGCCCATGTTTACTACACTTGTTTGCTTCGAATGACCGCTCTCCTCATATGTCCGAATAGTCAACACTCTCCCTGGGACACCCTGTATATAACAATTGTTTCGTAATACTGTACTGATTTGGCGAAATATTACAGTGAATAAAGCCCATCGATACCTTAGTCACAACCGCGGGGGATGAGTGTCGAGCTTTCTTCAACGCCTAATAGCAGAAGCATTAGAAACTTATTTGACGATCAGCGCAGATACGCCTTTCCCCCGTTTTCCTTAGTTCGTTTGCGGCGTGACGTGACCGTGGTTAAGTCATTTCTCCGCAATATCTCTTCTTCCAGGAGCGCTGTTCCAGAGAGGTACGCAGAGAGCATCCGTGAAGTCTGGAAAGTAGGAGACAGCTGCAGCTGTGACGACGGCTTCTGGATAGCTCACTTGGTAAGAGTATTCTCCGTGAAGCTCGAGCTTCGAGTCTCGGTCCGGCACAAAGTTTTAATATAGCGCCCACTCACTTGCAGCTTGAAAAAACCATTCTGGAAGCAATCTTGTATTCTGAAAACTAGAAATCTAGGTAAAAATGGTCATTCTTACTGTTCATCCAGTGGCGGTTGTCGAATGCGTGTGTGAAACGCATTTGGAATAAAATCCATTTCTCCTCTGGCTTGCACCGTGTTTAGGTACTACGCCAAGAATGCTGCTCAAGTTTGTCAGTGAACCCGATATACTGGGTATAATGAGCACTATGCTTCAGTCTGAAGTGTTACTGTGCTCTTCATTCCATGACACTTTCAGTTCGTATAAAATACATCTCTTATTCTCATTCTTAGAATAGCGGAAACCAGTGAAATTCAGAACGTTTCTGTCCTTGTAAGAAAGCTAATTCTCCTTTTTCTACCTGTGCTTTGAAATTTTCAGTTTTCATTCCAGATGTTGTTCATGAACCTTTTGACTTCAAATCCACAGTGGGTCGGCCACAGGTTTCAGCAAGTCGGACGATGTGATTTATTTCTGAGTACGTTAGAGCGAAGAAAACCTGATCGAATGAAAGAAAATAATGCAGCTAATGGGCAGAATACCTTCACTTACATTTCTAACGTGCAGTGTCCCCGTTTCGAAGTAATTGCTCCTCGTTATGCTCGACACACATTCGAATGCGCAAAATGGAATTACCGCAAGGCACCTAGTACAGATTGATTTGATGCAACATTGCGTCAGAGAAAGGGAATTCGTTGTATCTGCAGCGAGTTTCCATAAGCCGGCCGTTGAATAAGTAGGTCACCGCTGGTGAAAGTGGCTGCATGAATGACATGACCTGTGACCAGGCACATGTGTGGAGAAACAAAGAACCCGCCGACCACGATTCTCACCTGGCACCTCCAGCAAAAGAACCGGCCCATTCCTCGATACCGTGCAATCATACGCTTGATGGAAGTTACGCAATCCGGCGGGGGTCGGCTGGAAAAGTTGTGAAATTTATCGTACAACAGTCAGAGGTTTGCTGTGATTAAAGGTACGAGAAACGCAGTTGTGTCATAGGGCTCGAGTAATAGCGTAAAACGTACAGATGGGGCAAGGCACAAAGGCTGAATGAATTTTGTCGTGAAATATAGATCAACGAAACAGAGTTAAAGTTTGGAGCATGTTCTCTCAATACGCCTACAAGAAAAGAAGCAAATGATGAATCGGTGCACTTTTCCATAAGAGTACCGTGGGTAATTAGATTGTTGTCTAAATGTGACTCCACACGCATCACTTTTTTCACTTAAGTGCCGTTTGGGCGAAGTCGTATGTATTACGAAATATAATTCAGTGGTGGAACAGATGAAAATATCCTCTAGTTACACAAGAACTTCGGACAAATGATACGTTGACAAACTGCTCCAGGGTGGTTCATTTCCTGAGGAGGTGGGTAGTGAGTGTTATGTTTCTGCAAACATCAACGTGTTTCAGTCTCTAAGCAAATTCTGTTTAGTTTTGGTCCGCTTCTTCCATCTAGAAGCACTAGGCTGACATAATCGTACGAGGGACAAGCACACTTATTAATCAGTGACATAAGCACGATAAGCTTTGTATTGGCCCATATAGCTTGTTTCGGTAGTAAATCTACATGATTACTCAGTGATTCACTTCAAAGTGTTTGACATAACGTTCATAGAACCACTTTCAAACTATTTCTCGACCGTTCCGGCGGGGTCAGGGATTTTCTCTGCCTCGTGATGGCTGGGTGTTGTGTGCTGTCCTTAGGTTAGTTAGGTTTAAGTAGTTCTAAGTTCTAGGGGACTGATGACCATAGATGTTAAGTCCCATAGTGCTCAGAGCCATTTTTTTCGACCGTTCCGCTTTCGAACAGCACGTGGGATAAATGAAAATCCAAATGTTTCCGTGTAAGCTTAATTTCTCTTATATTAATACAACAGTCATTTTTCCCTATATTACGTCATTCGGTGCTTAAAGATGATGATACAAATTTCGTGTGAAGGTCGCACGGCAATGAAAAATGTCTCTCTGATTCAAATGGTTCTGAGCACGATGGGACTTAACATCTGAGGGCATCAGTCCCCTAGAACTTAGAACTACTTAAACCTAACTAACCTAAGGACATCACACACACCCATGCCCGACGCTGGATTCGAACCTGCTACCGTAGCAGTCGCGGGGTTCCGGACTGAAGCGCCTAGTCCCGCTCAGTCACAACGGCCGGCTGAAAAATGTCTCTATCTTAATGATTGTAACACCAACTCGCGCAGAATATCCGAGACACACTCTCCCCTATTTCGCGATAGTACAAAATGGGCTGCCTGTGTTTGAATATTTTTATATCCTCCGACAACCGTTTCTGGTAGGAATCCCAAGACGTGCAGCAGTACTCGAGTGGAAGACGGACAAACGTAAGATAGGCAGTCTGTTTAGTGCATTTGTTGCATCTTCTAAGAGTTCTGCCAGTAAAACGCTGTCTTTGATTCGCCTTACGCGTAACATTTTCTGTGTGATGGTTCAAATTTAAGTTGTTCGTGATTGTAATCACTAGTTACTTATTGTATAGCAACCTTTAAATTGTGTGATTTATCGGGTTAGCGGCGTTTAATTTACTTCTCTAGTATTCGTGTGGAGAACATCATACTTTTTATTGTTTAGGGTCAAATGTCACTTTTCCACCATACAAATATTTTATCTAAATCATTTTAGTCCTCTGATGACTTTGTTGCACGGTAAACGACAGCATATTCTGCAAAACGTCAGAGAGGACTGGCCAGATTATATCCTGAATTGCTCACACAGATTAATAACAGCAGAAGATATAGTACTTCTTTGGAGATCCCTAAAAGTCAATTCGGTTTCACTAGATGGCTTCCCGTCACTTACTCGACTTGTGACATTTGTGACAGGAAGTCAAGAGTGCAGTAGCGCAACTGGGACACTAATCCGTAGGCATGCAATTTAATTAGAAGCCACGTGTGAGGAACCGTGTCAAAGGCCTTCTGGAAATCGAGAAACATGGTTTACATGGCTCTAAGCACTATGAGACTTAACATCTGAGGTCATCAGTCCCCTAGACTTAGAATTACTTAAACCTAACTAACCTAAGGACATCACACACATCCATGCCCGAGGCAGGGATTCGAACCTGCGACCGTAGCAGCCGCGCGGCGCCGGACGGAAGTGCCTAGAACTGCTCGGCCACAGCGGCCGGCGAATCAACTTCAGATCTCCTCGCAATAGCATGCATTACTTGCTCGGCCACAGCGGCCGGCGAATCAACTTCAGATCCCCTCGCAATAGCATGCATTACTTTGTGAATAAAGGGCCTTCACAAGAACGATGTTTTCTGGAACCGTGCTAGCTGTGTGTCAGTAGATGGTTTTCTTGGGGCCATTTAATAATACTGGAACAGTCTGTTTCAAAGTCATACGACAGATCTATGTCAATGATATGAATCTGGAAATAGCAGTAATCTGCTGAATTATATTCTTTCGTATTGATGTGATCATATTTGCAACTTTCCTGTCTGTTGGTGTGGATATTTCGGCCAGCGAGCGGTTCAATATGCTTGCTAAAAATGGAACTAATTCATAAGCATACTCCGAAAGGAATGTAACTGGTTCACTGTAGCGAGCGGAAGACTAGCCTTTATTAAGTGACTTAAGTTGCTTCGCACCGCCGAGGGTATCTACTACCACATTAATAATATTGGCAGCTGTTCATTATTCGAATTCTGTTTGTGAATTGTAGTTTTTTGTGAAAGTGTTGAACCTAGCATGTATTTGTAAATAAACCACGCTGCTAACCGACAGGCACTGCAGCTAATTCATTAAGGGTTTGACGAAAAGGGTCTACGAGCAGATCATCAAAAGCAGCACTTAAAGATTGTTTCGCAAGTCTAAAAACTACAACAAATACGCGAGAGATCAATTTTTTCTCTTCCAGATATTTTGATTGGTGTTTAGTCTTATTAACACCAGCGAACTGATTTTAAAAGATTAGATTTGGTCTTACAGATACACATTTGTGTGTCCGCAGCTCGTGGTCGTGCGGTAGCGTTCTCGCTTCCCGCGCCCGGGTTCCCGGGTTCGATTCCCGGCGGGATCAGGGAATTTCACCTGCCTCGAGATGACTGGGTGTTGTGTGATGTCCTTAGGTTAGTTAGGTCTAAGTAGTTCTCAGTTCTAGGGGACTGATGACCATAGATGTTAAGTCCCATAGTGCTCAGAGCCATTTGAACCATTTACGCCTTTGTGTGTGCACTGAAACACAGTGAATTGAAATTGGGGTAACTATTACGTCTCCGAAAGATATGAGGGACAGGGGAGATATATGTTATATAATGGAAAAACCTGTGGAACGAGCTGGTTGGAGGGCAGGGGGTGGGGGTAGTGGACGAAATAAATGTAATATATGTACAATCCGTCACTTCCCGTACGGTTGCTTGCAGAGTACAGAGTGGAAGTAATCAGACGACAAACCCATTTGCGAGCTTTTCGTTAGCATATTAACTATTTTAGACACTACGGAGCTCTAGTCTGAGAATAACAGCTGGTTTTAAGAACGCCCTAAATATTTCCGATGCTTCCTGAGATTTGGCAGAGCTGAGTCGCGTAAATGTTGTGGTCTGGGAAACTCCAGGAGTAATGCACGTATTGTCCAGAAATAAAGACTGAAAACGCGTGCCGCTAACATTGACAGGTTTGTGCACAACTGAGTGGCGCTGATACACGGCTGGCTCCTTCTAAGTCTTCACCCTTTTGGCAATGGTGACGAGATCTGGTCTCTTCGGTCATGTAATCAAATATCTCCAATTCGACTTTGTTTTTATTTCCTATTCTTATTTCCTAACTTTCTTTCCTTTGTTTGCACTTCATTCCACAGTTTACACGAATGCCAAATATTAAAATAATGCTTTATCCTGTTAAATGTACCCTTTGAAAGTTCGTTGTACCAAGATGCTCGAATCAACGCAACAGGATTTTGTTTACACAACTTCAGTATTTGACCGACGGCGCCTGATTGCGTAATGATAGCTAATCAACTCTGATCAAATGTAAATGGAAGGTAAGCGTCTGCGAAATTGTTTAGAGCTAATTTTGTGCTTATCTGCATTTTTCGGATGTCTGTACCTCGATTGTACTAATCGTAAATGTACGAGCGCGACGTATGTTGGTGTCGACAAGTGGTGTAACAGTAGGGTTCTTCACAAAGAGTCCGCAGCTCGTGGTCCTGCGGTCGCATTATCGCTTCCCGAGCCTGGGTTCCCGGGTTCGATTCCCGGCGGGATCAGGGATTTTCACCTGCCTCGAGATGACTGGGTGTTTGTGTTGTGATCATTTCATCTTCATTCATCAAAGTGGTGAGATCGGACTGAACAAAGGTTGGGAATTTGTACGGGCGCTGATAACTGTGCAGTTGTGCGCCCCACAGACCAATCATCATCATCATCTTCTTCTTCTTCACAAATACAGAGGGAGCCTGTCACATCCCAAAACATGTTTAATCGAGAAGCGTTAAAAGTTGTGCAGTGATTTATAGCGGCAGCTTTCTAACGCAAACAGACGGGAGAAACTGGCCGTTGCGCTTTTTTCTGCCGAGAGGCGAGCAGTGCGAAGCGTTGCTAATTGACACGGCCGGCTGTGCCCCCGGTGAAAGCTGAGGTCACACACGTTGCTCGCCAGTAGGCCAGTCACAGCCACTTCCCGCTCTGACGGTGCGTCTGCTCTTCGCAACCTGCGATATCTGCAGACAACAGCCTGCTTAGTGTGAGTGCCCATTCCTGACTCGAATTTCATGAACTTGTTAATGACTGGTCTCTCACCATCATCATCAGACATTTGACGTCCTCTTCTAGTCAAAGGCCCGCTGTAGACTTTTGCCTGCATTTCGATTTTCGACATATACCCATATTCACCAGCACCTACCAGACTTCCATTAGGTCTCTGTCTCGGTCTTTTTCTAACTCTTGGAACTTCCTTAGTACACCGAGAAGCAATTCGCTGACACAAATCCATTGTCATTGAGCCACATGTTCTCCCTCAAGTCTTTTCTCTCATCTTTTGTTTGTCACGCACGCAGATTTACCTCAAATCGTACTGAGTCCCTCTTCTTAGATCAGTTCCCATTGACTACATTAAGTTTAATCAGGACTCAGCCGTATAGCCACATCGCTCAATTCGTCACAGATAAATGTCGTGAGGTATTCTGTAGACGACATAGCGGTACGTTAACTGTTGCCGAACCGCAGGTTGATTTCGGTACCACATTCCTTTGCTAGGTGTGGTCGTATGATTTACACATCTGTACATCCATTCACGAATGACGCAGGGGGAAGAACGTCTGTCTGTAAGACACTGATTTTCGCCTCGCGGCTACATCGCGTTATATATGTAAAAGAAAAAAAAGTAAATGCCGTATGGCATTGTTGTCTGGGGTATTCCACGGGTTGGGTTCAACCGCCTGTCAGAAAGGGAGTTCTTCGTCTGTGCGCATTGCCCCCCCCCCCCCCTTTCCTTGCGGATTTGTTTGACTTGGGTAGTATGTGCACTTATAGAGTGTAAGTCAGTGTTACGGTAGCGTATATAGTGTAGTGTTACGTTTGTGTTGTATTATGATGACGAGGCTCAAACCCGGTGCCGACACACAGCCTACATCCCTCGAATAGCACCAAGTGGGCCGCCAAGCTTGACGTTCCCATCTGACGGACAAATCACCATCAACAGAGTCACATATCGTCACTTTGTGACACACTGCGGAGAGGTTTGTAATGTAATCCTGGACATTGGCGCGAAGACTGAGGATCAAGAACTTCCCTCGTCGGTCAAATACTGGAAGTGAAAATGTTATCCACAGCCGAGATTTGAACGGACTTTCCTCCGAGTCGACCGCCACGGCACAGGCGTGCGTTACTGACCTCGGCTATAGTGATTGGGGGGGGGGGGGGACTGCGATATGTATGTGGCACGAATTAGTATGTACGGTCTCAGAATTATAACAGTAAACCTCTCTGTGACGATGAACGCATCTCTCGTGGCGTGTGTCACTGGAGTTTGATGATCATCACAGTAACGCTGTTGTACTTTGTAACAAATCCGTAACGAAATGCGCCGCTCTTCTTTGGATTCTTTCATCTGTTAAGGATCCCAATCTAAGGAGCAACACACAACAATCCTGCAATAAGTGTTGCGAATGTCACTCTTCCGTGAGTAAATTTAATTTTCCTTAGGACCCTTCCAGTGAATTTAATCCTGACATGTACTTTACCTAAGTTGTTGTCCATTATTACCCACATTTGAGCCAGTACTGGCTTCCTCTCCTGTTGGTGACAAATGGGTGGAAAAAGTAACTACCTTAAATTACCTAGGACTGACCACATAGGGTACCCCGAAGTGGAATATTCACATAAACAAACTGAAGGAAAAGCAGATGCCAGGCTGAGATTTATTGCAATAATGATAAGGAAATGTAATTCATCCACAGAAGCTGTGCTTATATAACTCTTGTTTGACCGATTGTGGAGCACTTCTCGCCAGTCTGGGATCGTTATTAGGCTTGATTAATAGAAGAGAGAGGCAAGATCCAAAGAAGAGCGGCACGTTTTGTCACGGGATCGTTTAGTCCGCACGTGCGCGGTAAGGAGATGCTCAACAAATTCGAGTGACAGACACTGCAGTGGAGGCGTTGTGCATCACAGAGTGCTTTACTATCCAACTTCCTAGAGGGAGAGAGCCAGATGACCACACCTAGAAAATCCGGGAAATTAGAGCTAATACAGAAGCTTACAGAGCAAAGATTGAGATGTTTTAGATCGATCCAGACGGTTGCTCCTAGGTGTAATACAGTTTTATGTTTATCAGTGTAATCGAACCAGTTATTTTTTTCCGTATATTCATGCACAGTACGTTACATTTATTTAGTTTGAGGGTCAACTAGCTCTGAATTTACCAGACTTGTGTTCCCTTTGCCACCTAGCCACTCAGCTGTGTGGCGCGTAGTCGCGAAAGTGTGATTTGTTTTCGGGCTATTCCGAGCAAAACGTGGTGTTCGAGACGGTTTGTAGATTCATGGGTAAAAAAGAACGGGACAGGCTGGAGCGTAAAAAATGGCTCTGAGCACTATGGGACTTAACTGCTGAGGTCATCAGTCCCCTAGAACTTAGAACTACTTAAACCTAACTAACCTAAGGACATCACACACATTCACGCCCGAGGCAGGATTCGAACCTGCGACCGTAGCGGTCGCGCGGTTCCAGACTGTAGCGCCTAGAACCGCTCGGTCACACCGGCCGGCTGGAGCGTAAAGGCTGGTATCGTGGTGACTAGGAGCGCTGTAATTAAATGTGTCGATTCTAGCACGCCATCGGCAGTGTAAACGTCGCCAAAATCTGTTGGCGTTCGCGTGCGCCAGCTTGCGCTGCATATTTTATCCTTGCCGTGTAGTTGCGGCCCGCTATTAACCTCGAGTGATTTCCATTGCTCGGCACGTCAAGGACCTCGTCATCCCGCCTCTGGCATTCATGTTTCGTCGCACGCCTTCAGCACGAACGCTTTCGCCCGGAGCTTCTTACTCGTATCAACTGCCGAGAGGCCATTCACAGCCCGAAAGGCGGCAGCGAGCCCCTTAATTCTCGAGGGAAGCTCGCAAGCACGTGCTTCAACTCGACACAAATTGCCGAAATGTTCGTAGACTAGTGTCTGAAGCGTCAAATTTGATGTTTAAATGTTCGTTAGAGCGTCTATCATTAGAGATTTGGAGCCATCTGCTCAGGGTTAAAACTATACGTGGCGCTCGTGTTACTACACGAAAGCTACCTAGTAATACTTCTGAAAATAAATGGTTGCATTTTGTTTCTTGATTTTATTCTTTTCGTTTTTCGTTTTCGCGAATGTTGCGTACGAAGAAAGAATGTCTTTTGAGTCTCCGACGTCTCTGGCCGCAGGTGAGTCAGTTGCCAAGCGTGCAACATTGGCTCACATGTAAGTCGTACTATACTACATGATTTTGAGTAGCCAAGTAACAATGTCGGCATCAGCCTTTTATTCATTTGCTGAATTTTGAAAAGCTACCAAAAATATTCCTCCCTTCCCCTTTCTTTGTCTAACAGATTGTGTGCCAGTTTGGCTGTTCCATAGGGTTGCTTACTTTTTTTTTATTTACGTGATTAATTTGGGAGTACTTAACTCGTGTTCTGGAGGAGAAAGGTTTGGATCTGCATCCGATCGTTCTGATTTACCTTTTCTGTGGTTTCTTAAAACACTTGACACACGATCCCTAAGCTCTTCTCTTTCCCAATGAACTATGCTTTGTTCATCGTATTTTCAACCCTAATGTAAACACTGCCTTAGAGTTCTTCGCTGTATTTACTAAACATCGTGGTAAATGACTATCCTATACAGTTATTGTTCCAAATTTTATAAGGCGTCGCTTTCTCTGTCTTGCCAATCGTGTCCATGTGGTCTTATCGACCGTAAGCGTTATGACAATGTATGAAGTTGTTTTAGTGCTCTGCAATGAAACATATGCATAGGAAACATTCCAAAACGACGAGAAACAAACTGTTCTCAACGTTTTCGAAAGGTTTTGGATAAATATACGTCTTTACAGATACGCCAGTTCACAGATATAACATCTGAGGAAACCTGAGTTTGTGTGTCGAGTCTTTTTGGTACAGGGAAAGAGAAACAGAACATCAGCGGACTGTCCTCTCTACACAATATTGCGTTCAGTGGCTTTCGTATTTGGTTATTCGCTGAAATCTCTACACTGCGCTCTTACATCACATACATCTTACGCAGTAAAATGTTACCGGCAGATTTCATTGATGTCGTTTTCTCGTCTGATTTATCTTTGTACCGCAGTTTAATCGTATATTAATTCGTTTTACAAATAGTATTTAAATGGCCTTTGAAATTTTTTGGTTTCCCGTGTTCAAAGTTTTCCCGAATCACGGACTGACGGAATTAGACGCGGCTGTTGGCGCTCGTTCATTTATCAGGGCTCCGCGGCAGCCCTGCGGCAGACTATGTAGACGACGCAACTGCAGGTTAAATGCGCCAGTGAGGTGCCACAGCCGTGCTCGAGAAAGACAGGCCGCCGCGCCTACGTCACGAAGGTAAGGCTGCGTTGGCTCGCTCGCTGAATTCAGCATACAAACTTACGTTTCTACACCTGTTAACTCTTAACTAGGTGTATACGTACAAACGAGAATTGCATCTTGTACTGGAATGCTCTGCTACGGAATCTTACTGTTATTAGACCTACAATGATCGGAAGTCCACAGGCCTGCTTATAATTTTTTTATGGCTGTACTGGAGTACAATAAAATGAGAATCATGCCAAAATGATAATCAGTTGCATAAGGCACCATTTTTTGTATGAAATGAGGAGTACGCATTAGGAGTGATTTAAAATGGCATGATCATATAAAGTTGATCGTCGGGAAAACAGATGCCAGACTGAGATTCATTGCAAGAATCCTAAGGAAATGCAATCCGAAAACCAAGGGAAGTAGGTTACAGTACACTTGTTTCGCCCACTGCTTGAATATTGCTCACCAGTGTGGGATCCGTACCAGACAGGGTTGATAGAAGAGATAGAGAAGATCCAACGGAGAGCAGCTCGCTTCGGTACAGGATCATTTAGTCATCGCCAAAGCGTTACGGAGATGATAGATAAACTCCAGTGGAACACTTTGCAGGAGAGTCGCTCAGTAGCTCGGTACGGGCTTTTGTTTAAGTTTCGAGAACATACCTTCACCGAGGAGTCAAGCAGTATATTGCTCTCTCCTACGTATATCTCGCGAAGAGACCATGAGGATAAAATCAGAGAGCATACCGACAATCTTTCTTTCCACGAACAATACGAGACTGGAATAGAAGGGAGAACCGATAGAGGTACTCAAGGTACCCTCCGCCACACACCGTGGGGTGGCTTGCGGAGTGTGGATGTGGGTGTGGATGTAGATGTTAACTGTTGAGCAGAAGAGACTAAATGGTATATATCGAGTATTGATCTTAAATTGGACCTTCCAAGTTAGTCGAGAGCGCTAATGCGCTGCTTGTGGACTCTGGTAGGCGCGCAGGCTCCGGATCGAATCCGCCCGGCGGATTACCGGCGAGTGCCGGTGTGCCGGCCAGCCTGGATGTGGTTTTTAGGCGGTTTTCCACATCTCACTAGGTGAATACCGGGCTGGTCCCCACGTCCCGCCTCAGTTACACGACTCAGACATTTGAAAAAGTCCGCACCATTTCATGGCTTACACTAGATGCATACAACTGGGTACATTAACTCCGTCCCGGAGGGTTCAGGGTGGCGATAGGAAGGTGATCCGGCCGCCCTCTGCCACTAACATCGCCAAATTCCATAGTAGCAAGGTCGAGCCCGTGTTGGAGTAGGACAAAGGCCCAAAGGAAATGATGATGATTGATCTTAAATTCAATTTTGTTGTAGTACTGTTAATCAGTAAGACTTCATAATAGCAGATTCCAGTAGAAGATGCAATTTTAGTTAGTACGTACACGCCCAACTGCGAGTTAACAGGTTTAGAAACTCACTTTGTGTGCTGAGCTGAGCGAGCGAGCGAGTTCGGGCCTACCTTAGTGACGTACGCGCCGCGGCCTGTCTTTCTCGTGGGCTTCGGAAATACCTTACTATCGCAAGCGAATGTACTGTACAGGGCGTGGTTTACATTCCGCGAGAACGAAACTCCAGTGACGTAGTAACAAACGCGGGGGAATACACAGCGCAGTGATAGCTTCAGTGTTAAACTTCGGTGAACAGAGTATCGCGCTCCAATTCTCATTACGTTGTCAACGAGACAATACTCTTCTTTATTATTTCCGTGTGATTCCATTTAATTTATCGCCTAAGGTGACTCTTTTGAATAACCTTTACGTTAAACACCACGAGTCTTCTCGTCGCTTCGCTTATCGTCTCGTGAGGAGCCATCGTCAAAATGTCGGCTGTAGGATTGGCGGTGAGCTCATTGCGCGTCTGTGCGGAAGGCGACCAGTCCGCGCGCGGCTTCGACCGTAAAAGCCGTTATCGGGTGCGTAAATCCGCTTGATCCGTCCGCGTAAGAGGACCGTTTTTGTGCAGAAGAAGGCGAAAGACCAGAGTTGTTTATAAGCACTCTCCTTATTCCTGCCTTCTCCGACGTTCCGCTTCGCTGTATCTCCGATTATCTTACACCGTTTCTGAAAGAAATCTGTACATTAAAGCTGTGGGTAAATAAGCGACGTTTGTCTTGACGCTGTTGGCTATAAATGCCAGTTCCTGAAATGAATAACCTTTTCTCTCGCAAGTGTCTGCCTGTGTCAACTACCATTCAGGTACTGCGAACTCTAATTTTCACAAATACTTCTAAAGCTGAGCAGATTAGTGAAATTACAGAACCCGCGATAAGGCACACAGGGGAATTGCAGTGATGTTGTGCGTACTGTTGTGAATATGATGGTCGTAATTGTATGCGACACGGTATTGCTGTGCTTCTTCAGTTTTGTTAACCTTCAAACATCGATTGTGTACGAATACAGAGTTACAAATAAATGACATTGACAGCTGGAAAAACGCACTCATCTCCGTATTTTAAAATAATTCTTGTTCCATTTTATCCGTTCCAGCTGGAGTACACACCTTGTTAGGGAGACGTGGAATACATATTTTGCCGCCGCGCGGTGTAGCCGCGTTGTCTGGGGCCCCTTGCGCGGTCCGCGCTGCCCCCCCCCCCCCCCCCCCGCCCCTTTCAGCCCGTCGGAGGTTCGAACCCTCCCTCGGGCGGGCGTGTGTGTGTGTGTGTGTGTGTGTGTGTGTGTGTGTGTGTGTGTGTGTGTGTGTGTGTTTCCTTTGCGTAAGTTAAAGTTACATTAAGTAGTGCGTAAGAGGACAGTCCGCTGATGTTCTCTTTCTCTTTCCCTGTACCAAAAAGACTCGACACAGTCCCATAAGACCTTACCGCAAATTTTCAATTTCCAGTACATATTTAATAGTAAGCGAGCGTTTGTAGGCAGACAGATAAATACGTAATGCAGATTAATTAAATACATATCCGGCCGCGGTGGTCTAGCGGTTCTGGCGCTGCAGTCCGGAACCGCGGGACTGCTACGGTCGCAGGTTCGAATCCTGCCTCGGGCATGGGTGTGTGTGATGTCCTTAGGTTAGTTAGGTTTAAGTAGTTCTAAGTTCTAG
Organism: Schistocerca cancellata; assembly: GCF_023864275.1. NCBI lineage: Eukaryota > Metazoa > Arthropoda > Insecta > Orthoptera > Acrididae > Schistocerca > Schistocerca cancellata. The sequence goes on from NC_064629.1 coordinate 916,748,439, forward strand.
GGGACTTATGACCTAAGATGTTGAGTCCCATAGTGCTCAGAGGCATTTGAACCATTTAATTAAATACATAAATATCAATAAAGAATTGATAATGGAAAGAATATACACGTAAGAATAGAAGCGCAGGGTGCTTGAACATTGGCAGGTCATGGGATAAAGCAGTATTACTTATCGCCAAGAATGAAGACGTTAGTGAAGGGAGAGTCGAGCTGCAGTTGATACGGCGCTCCCCTGCTGCCGCAGCGTTGTTATGATTCAAAACATATCTGGCATCGATCTGTTTTATTTTGTGGGGGATACATCGTGTCGCTTTCAGTGCGTCTGGGCTCGCCCCAAGCCATTTATACTCTTCTCACCTCTCGTCATCGTTGACATTTCGGGTCTCGCGAAAAGTGGCCCACTCCCTTTCTAGCATTTCCATAAGCTCGCCCCTCGGCAGTGGCTGCTTGCTTTTACGTGTACAGTTTTCTTTCTGCCTTTTTTTTTTTTTTCGTTTTCATGCACCAGCGTACGGCCTACGCAAAACGGATGCTGCTGGGTTTGCTTTCAGAGAGCATTCACGTACCGAAACATGTATGAAAATTTCATCGTACTAAGTCACAGCATATGAATACTTTATTGGTATGTTCTTGAGACCTACAGACGAATTAATTTCAAGCATTCTCAAATGAAAACACGAGGTGAGACTATAAAAACTCATACGCGTGATACTCGTTCTCCTTCATTTTTTTTTTCCCATGTGTTGCTAAAGAAAATGGTTCAAGTGGCTCTGAGCACTATGGGACTTAACATCTGTGGTCATCAGTCCCCTAGAACTTAGAACTACTTAAACCTAACTAACCTAAGGACATCACACACATCCATGCCCGAAGCAGGATTCGAACCTGCGACCGTAGGAGTCGCGCGGTTCCGGACTGAGCGCCATGTGTTGCTAAAGACTGAATTCAATTTCTCCACCTTTCCGAGACACCCTAATTTACGTTTTCATATCTGGTGTTGTACATGGATTTATAGATTGGCAGACAATGTTGAAATCCTAGTAGTTACAAATTCACACTTCAGTATATTCCAGATCACAGTTTCACCAGCATCTAGTTGAGATTTTGACAATGCTGATTGTATCAAGCTCGATTTGCTCTTCCATTTCACTATAGGTGGATACTGGTATCAAATATCTAAACTTAATGTTTATCGATATGTGTAACCCAAAAATTTTCCGGACAGCTTGAAAAACTACTGAAACTGAGGGTCGAAAATCCAGTTACTAGTTCTTTTTCTGTTTCTTTCGCAGCAGTCGTTGTTAGTCTTGTACATATATTTGCAGTGCGTGTCTTTGCTGATTCTGTACCGTTTCCTAACACTTACCAACTGCCCGTTTTTTTGTCGACTTGAGCCTCTATGGACTGCCTGGTAACAACCAATTTCATTTTAGTGTCTAGGTCTTGTTCTTGTTCCAGCTTTGACTTCCTGCCAGTATCTTCAGAGCCCACCAAGAAGTGCCTGTTTATGCTCTCCGTCTTTTGGACGTTGAAGCCATTTTAAAATCTTGGTAGTTGTTCACCAATCTTCTAAATGTGTTCCTGTCAGGAATTTCTCTCTTTGAGATACCAATCTGCCTAAGATCTTTTTCGCATTCGTCGAACCATCATGGCCTTGTTTTCTTAGATTGGATGAAACTCCATATTCTTTTTGTTAGTCGGTCACCGTCGATCTTCATGAGATGACCGTAAACATTCGTCTCTTCTTAATGGATGCTGTGATAGGTTCTGTCTTACTGTACAAGTCCTCATTTCCTCTCATTCGCCATTGTCGATCAACCCATCTATTACCTAGGATTTTCCTTAATATCCTACACTCTCGCTTTTCTAGCCGCTCAGCCTGACCTTGTCTATTCGTGGTCAAAGTTTCGGACGCATGTAAGCCCTCAAGTTTTACAACGATACTATAATGTCGGAACTTGGCCCTTATACTCATAGACTTTTTGTTATAGGTATTCTTTGTCAGTTGGTATGCTTGGTCTAACTTCCTGATCCTGACATTAACTGCTTCTTCTTCTAATCCATTCTCCTTGGATAACTTCACAGAGATACCTAAAATTCTTAACTCTTCAGGTTTTTCCCAGATTGGTGATCATCCATTCAGGTCCATCACAGATGTTCGTCATATATTTTGTCTTTTGAATAGAGATCTGGAGTCCAACCTTTTCAGCAATTTCTGACAGCCTATTGATCTTGTTGACTGCTGCCTCTATGTTGTTAGCAAAAATGGCCAGGTCATCCGCAAAGGCCAAGCAGTCGGTGTACACCCCTTTGTTGTTAGTACCAAGTCTGAACCGCTCTTCATTTGTTTCTTCTTTGGCTAACAACTTTCTCCACTCTCGAATGACCTTTTCCGAGACACTGTTGAAAAGGAGTGGGGATAGTCCATCTCCTTGTCTTACGCCCGTTCTGGTTGTATCTCACCCATAAATTTTATTATTGACACACTTCCAAAATATTCATTAATGCCTGTCGGTCTATGGAGTCATATGCCTTCTGAAAATCAACAAACAGGACCACGTAGTTATTTCCTCCAGTTTTTTTGTACCTGATGATGTTCTTCAGGTTAAAGATCTGTTGTACGCACGAACGGTCCTTTCGGAAACCAGCTTGATATTCCCCAGTCAGCTGGTCAAGATGACCTTCTATTCTGTTCTGTATCGATTTGGAGAGAATCTTATATGGAACAGATACTAATGAGATGCCCCTATAGTTATTGACATTCTTTTTATCGCATTTTTGTGTAGAGGATGGATTAAAGCTGACTGCCATGCAGTTGGTATCATGCCAGTTCTCCAGGTCTCCTCAAAAAGTTGGACTGGTACATCTAGAGTTTCATTATTTGCCAGCTTCAGTAGTCCCGCCACTACGGAGTTTCATTGAATCTCTCCAGCTGCCTTATTATTCTTTACTAGGTGGAGATGAGTTGGGTAGTTTGTGGATCGGGGCACATACAGGGAATCTTTCTTTCGATTCATCACAGTTAAGTAGGTTTTCAATACAACTAGACATGATCGTGCAGTTTTCTTTGTTGGTCAGTCTGAGCTTTCCATTTTCGTCTCTAAAACAAAGACTAGGCGCTTGGTATTCTTTCAAATTCGATTTGAACGTCTGATAGAAGTCTCCGGCATTGTTTTTCCGGAAATCCTGATCGATCTGTTCTAACTGCTGTTTCTCATACAATCGCGTAGCCCTTCGTAGAGCTCTGGCTATATATTTTCGAACTTCACGGAATACATCAAAATCTTCAGGTCTCCTGGTCAAGTTCCTCTTTTTCCATGCATTTGTTCTTTGGGCCACCACGTCATCACAAACCTCATTTCACCAATTATGCTTTCTCTTTTTAGCTGTCAGGATTGCAGTATTAGCTGCTGGTTGGATCTTGGAGGCAATGTCCGTCCATTTGTGGGATTCAAATGTCAGTTGCTGGTGGTTTTGTTCCAATACGTTTTGATTGCTTCTGAGGTTCACAACGCCATATTTATGAATTTTATTTCCGGTTTTCACGGCCTTATTGAGAGGGATGAAATTCATTTTGATCTTGGAGAGGTAATGATCCGAGTCAAACTGGGCACCTCTCTGTACTTTAACATTCATTATTTCCTTAATTGCTCTCCTAGTGATTGCTACATGATCAATCTGTTTCTCTCCACACACATTGCCTGGGGATCGCCAGGTCTTCTGTTTACTTGGCTTGTGCTTGTAAAATATTGACATTATCTGAAGATTGAAGGATCAACACAGATTGACGAGTCTTACACCATTTCTGTTAGCCATCTTATGAGCAGGATATTTTCCAGTTGTTGTTGTGAATTGCGGTTCAAAAAAATGGTTCAAATGGCTCTGAGCACTATGGGACTTAACATCTGAGATCATCAGTCCCCTAGAACTTAGAACTACTTAAACCTAACTAACCTAAGGACATCACATACATCCATGCCCGAGGCCGACCTGCGACCGTAGCGGTCGCGCGGTTCCAGACTGAAGCTCCTAGAACCGCTCGGCCACACCGGCTTCAATTGCGGTTCTATTCCTAGCTGAGCGTTAAATTCACGTAGTAGGATCTTTATGTTCTTAGATGGTATTTTCTTAACTGTTCTTCAAGAAGTTCCCAAAACTGTTCAACTTTCACGGAATTGCGTCTGTTGTCTTCATTGGTTGGTGCATGCACATTGATCAGTGTGTATCCTTTGTTACCACAGCTGAGAGTTAGGATAGAAAGTCTCTCAGAATGGCTGAAGAACTCCACGATTGAACTGACAACCTTCTTACGAACAACAAAAGCTGTGCCAAGAACAGGCATGTTCTTGCCTATTTTGACTGCCCTTTTGCCTTTATAAATCCTGTAACCTCCGATGTCCATTGTGTCCTCATCTAGGTACCTGGTTTCTTGAATGGCCAAGATGGTTATGTCATGTTTTCCCATGATCATCGTCAACTCCTTGTGTTTTCCAACTTTCAATAGAGAATTGAATTTCAAAATTCCAAAATAGTATTTCTGTTTTGTCTTGAATTTTGTATGCGTTGTCGTGTCTTCAAAGCATCTAGGATCTTGGCTCCTCAGAATCTATAGGCCTGATTGCTGGATGTTCAAACTAGTGTGGGTTGGACAAATTCTTCCAGTTAATAGAACCGAGGTTGTAAGCCCCGGAGGTCGAGCTCAATAATAGGCCGCTCCTCTTGAGTCAGACACTCTTCGCAGCCGCTTCTCTAAAGGAAGATAGTTCATCCGCTTAATCCACCGTTGGGACATGGTTGTCGTCTTCCGCCTTCAAAACCGTTGACCATCTTCACCGTCACCCTGGCAGCGTCTCTCACAAGGTACTATCAGCCGGACCAGCTGAACCAAGGTTTTTTAAAGAGGTGTTACTCCTCTATCACTCCCCCTTTGTTCTTGCTTGTGGCCCTTTTATTTTGTTACTCGAATTAGTTTCCCTTTAGAAGGATAGAGCAGACCGAAACGCTCTAAATAAAAATTAAAATACGCGTCGGTAATTTATTCTGTATGACTACTACAAAAAAAAAAAAAAAAAAAAAAAAAGCGAGGTGGCGCAGGGATTAGCAAACTGAACTCGCATTCGGGAGGACGACGGTCCAAACCCGCGTCCGGCCATCCTGATCTAGGTTTTCCGTGATTTCTCCAAATCGCTTCAGGTAAATTCCGAAATTCCGGGATGGTTCCTTTGAAAGGGCACGCCCGATTTCCTTCCCCATCCCTCCCTAAATCGATGTGACCGATGACCTTGCTGTTTGGTCTCCTCCCCCAAATCAACCAATGAACAAAATAACACACACAGTTGAAGTCTATGGCGTTATCATTGTGTAAAATGGGTTGTAGACTGAGTACCGCTCCATCTTCCACCTAAGGGAGTATTGAGGAGACAAGGAAGTGCGGGAAACAAAAAATCAACGTTAAATGGTGAACGCGCAGCTTTAGTGCATGAGCCAAACTGACACTATTGGCTGGTATATTACGTGATTTTTACTGCGCATCTTCTACGATGTGTCGTTTGTTCGAGTAACGGTCAGGAACCGCCACGATCACGCGAATACCTTCGGTCGAGAGATCCACTTAGTTCCATTCGGTCCTGACTGTCCGAAATGAGTGCTGGGCAATGAATGGTCAGAACTAGTCAGTACTGGTCACAGGAAATTCTTCCGGCGATTCCAAAGAGCAAAGGCCGCAAAATGGAATCTAGTGTACGGTGAGGCACCTGCCATCAAATAAAAACAAGGCAGACATTTGTGCCTAAGAGCTGGTTAATGAATATACTCTGTCGCTTCAGACTAAAGTAATGTTATTTAGTACAGTGACGTATTTTAATTCTCTGATTCGATGTCGACATTATTAGCAAAACAAGCATAAATCGTCTTACATAATGTTGACATATTTTTCAGCAAAAATTTCATAGTCTTTTTCCGCTGAAACTGTCAGTTTGTTTCACACTATTGCCTAGTTTAAATTGTTCGTACAATTTAGAGTACCCATTTTCATTTCCTCGTACGAATACTATTAACAGATCATACATGATGCCATAATAAATTAATGAATCGCGAAAGAATACTTCAGGAGATTTGGCGTCTCGAACACCGCTATGAAAAGCATAATAACGCCTACCACATCTGTGCGCACTTTAATCTGGATTACTGTTCTGCTTTTTAGTGTGGCTTACGAAATTCGGATTTTCGTGCTGTATTATGTCACGTTTTGTTCGTTGTATGATACAATGTACGATCCGTTAGTGCCATATGTATACTCATAGGTACATGTTTACTTGAAAGTCATTGAGCAGTCGAAATTGGTCAGTAATGTGGAAAAAAACCTTACGTTCACAGTACATATTTCGATACCTGTGTGTTACCTTCTCGAACCCTCACATTATTTCTCAATTAGAGAAGATTACGTCTTAAATTTGCAGAGTGTCAGTCTTTCGTAAAGGGTGGATTGGCAGCATGTAGTGTTTTAATCATCGTAATCACCACCTCACTTAGAGAACAACCACGAGAGCAATGATCAGTACATAGCAAACTTTTTCAATATTCACATCTCGGCAATATCTACATATCGAGAAAATCTAAGTCTTTTGGAACTCGTGTCAGTAAACTGAATGCCCATAGTAAAGTAAAAACGAAAAAGAAGCTCCGTGTTCATACAACAGAAACATTCACCGTTATAAGAATAGCCCTTTTCAGCAGTAATTCAATTGTACAGCTCGTTAACATAAATAAAACACATTGTATTTTCGTTATTTAGCGAGAATCTTAAAGCCTTTTTGCTTGGTAATTGTTTTTAAAATTTATCTTTGTCCACACCAGACCAAAGAAGTATGACATTAGGAAATGCAGGAGTCTGTGTGAGTGCATGCTACTCTAGTGTGAGGGGAGGGTGAGTGAGCAGGCAGCACACAGGGAAACTGCAATAATATATTGTTGACTTGTATGTAATTAAGTCAAATTGTGTTTGCTTCATGTGTATATGAATTATCATCACAGAGAGCCGTTGTCGTTTATCATGACATCTGTTATATTTTAATGCATCCGTTGTATGCATCAAGATGAACATAACTTTTCATAAAATGATTGAGAGAACTAAAAGGCAGATAACAATACAGAGAAAATCCATATTTGAACATTGCTCGAGTTGTATGTCCTGTCTGTAGTGACTCTTATGTACGTGCTAACAACTTTAAAACTAGGTTGATCTGGAACGGTAAGCAGAGGTAGATTGAAGGTAACACTTTACACATTGACGTGGCATTTCCCGAATTTTACGTCATCATGTTGCGCCAAAAACGACGTGATTTTGACAGACCTTTTTATGTGTCAGAGCAGCTAAGCATGGTATTTTCTTAGTACGCAAATTACAATATATTAACTACCAGATAATACGGCAGTTTAGCTTTGAAACGATGGAATACAATACAGCGTTGAACGAAGTTTTGCGATTGTCAACTAATGCTAGGAACCAAAGACACAGAATATACGTTCGAGTATCGTAAAGAGAGAAAAGGTGTCGTGACACATGCTCAATAGAGAGAATTTTCAAACGCTCATGATCGGTCATCTTCACTCGAACGAAACTAGTTGTCACTAAATGACGGAAGCAGATGCGTGAAGTGCTACTACAGAATTGGACCCGCTCATTGCTCAGCTATGGAGACAATGACGGACAAACTGGCATTCTAAAGCTCTTTGTAGGTAGAAACGGTGATCGAAGAATAAGACCATCCAGAGAAGTTATGAGATTTTCTTGCTAAAGTAAAGACATGTGCCTATCATTTGAAATATTCTGCAGTGATATTATCCCTGTTTCTTTTTTTCAGTAGTGCATTGTCCTTGATCGAAAACTCGTTTTAATTCACTCTAGTAGATACATTCGGAGACAATACAAAAAAATTCAGCAGAACAACAAAAAGCGGTCGTGGAGAGCACAGACTACGAGGAATCCAACTGTGTTTTACGCACGCGCATTACGAAATTAGTCGACCTCAAATGTGCGAACTCCGGCAAATGTTGTGGCGTAGCCGAGGGAAAGAAACTCCGCTGCCGTTGCCGGAGAGTAAACAGACAGCCGTCTCGCACAAAGCAGCACCGCAGGCTGAATGAAAGATCAAGCGCCGCCTTTGTTCAAGAAAACAATCAGGAACCATTTCCCCAGACAGACAATTCTCAGCGGCTCCAGATGAAATGAACGTCCGACTTCTGCTTGTGCGCTGGCCAGCTTGTCGAAAGCTAGTCTCAGATTGGATATCCCTGCTGCGAGCAGCACGTACGTGCTCAAATGTGTGCACACACACACACACACACACACACACACACACACACACACACACACACAGAGAGAGAGAGAGAGAGAGAGAGAGAGAGAGAGAGAGAGAGATTGCGTCTCGCTCTTTAATATCTTCGATATGAATAGAAAAAGAAACACGCTGCAATACACCGTCGAATACTACAAAAGGAAAATATAGCGCATTCATTGAGCGAACGGGAAGCTGCCTGCGGTAGGTGTGGACAGCGACATGGTAGAACAACGGATTTTCTTGCATCGATCGCGGCTAATGAGATACCGTCGCATTAAACAGCATTATCTGATGAACGGGCTCCCTGCGATGGGGCATTCTCTAGCGTACTAAAGAAACGCAGACGCTAAAGAAAAGAAGCAAGCAGCTGGTCGATTTTGACTTGGGGCGCTCTTCGCTGGCAGGATGTCTTCCTCCCATTGCCGTATTACCTCCGCGTTTCTATTTTATTTACTTTTTAAGCCGATCCTCCACCTTTACCATGTATCCCATTTGTAAAGTGACAAGTGCTCCAGTTTGCCACCGATCTTGCATTCGATAGGCACGATATTTAAATTTATTTATAAGCATTCTGCTTAAGATTGTTAACAAGAACCATGCATAATTGCAGGCCAAAAGCTGGTAGAGAATTACTGAAGGCGATCAGAGACGATCATGGAGTGAGGATTTTCGTCACTCCAGACGTGGCAGTCGAAAACACCGTCTAGTTTGCGAAAGGTCTTAAATCACACTTGTGAACAATAAAAAGTGTAGATAATTCTTCATTGCAGTGCTGCCCTGAGTAATCTATTTACAAAACTGAACTGCGCGTTCAAAGTCATTTAGCACCATAGCTGCACACATTGGTACTGTTGGAGGTGTAATTGCTACCCCGGCAGTTTTCGCAACGCTGTAGAGTTGCATGAGCAAGTTGACGGATTATTATTTATGAATTTTCTTCCACTTGATCCATCACCATCTTCTTGAACTGTATCTTGCAGAACCTCGGCGAGCTGGATGTGACTCGAAACAGCCAGTTTCTGTTCACCGGGTCTAATTTCTTGCTAAAGCGTCCTTCAAAAAGCACACAGAGTTTGAATCGCGTATTATATTTTTGTTTGTCCGATTGGCCACGTTGTTGTGTATCATTTCGGTTTCCGTGAACATTCCGACTGTTGCTTCATTCTGAATTTGTTGCTTTTCTTCATTGTCTGCCTAACCACGGAGCAGTTTACTTCTGCGCAGCGTGTGCTGATACTAAAAACATTACATGAGAACGAACAAAGTTACACAGCGGCTCAGAGACATCTTCGCAGACGTGTAAAGTTTAATGAAACAGGTTCAACAGTGACCACTGCGTTCTTGGCGCCGATGTATGCAAAACATTACACTGATGTTAGTGTCGCTGTTGCTCGGTTCTCCGCCATGATATCCCTTGCCACCCTTACAAAATTCAGTTAAAGCAGCAGCTAAAAGATGCCGATCACGAGAAAAGGTAACATTTTGTTCACTGATTTCTGACAGGACGACATGAGGACGACAATTTTTGGCGAGGAACATTATCGTTCGTGACGAGGCGCAGGATTTGTGAATGAACTCAACTGCCGCATTTAAATCCTTATGTGGTTCAAGAGAGGGAAGTGACGGTTTGGTGTGGCTCGTAGCTGGCTGCATCATCGACCCTTGTTGTTTTGGAGATGAGGCAAGACAAACTTCGAAATTTAATGGAAGCAGATACCGCGTGATGATAAAAGATATTTTACGAGTTCATTTGAATGGAATGGACGTTAAGGAGTTGTGGCTTCAGCAGGATGGAGCCACCTCTCACACTTCCTGCGAAAGGAATGAGCTGCTCCGTAAGTAGTTTCCGCATGACCTCGTCTCGCGCAGAAACGACCAACAGTTTCCACCAAGGTCACGTCAGTTAGCCCCTTGAAATTTTTTCCTTCGGGGGTACCTAAAGTCATTGGATTATGTCACTAAATCCAGAAACACACCTGAGGTAAAGGAAGAAATTCGACTTGCTACTGGCGAAATGAAAGTGGAATCTTGACAGGCGGACACGGCGAATTTCACGGACAGAGTTCTTTCCTGCCAGCGCAATATAGCAAATCATATACCAGACATCAAATTCCATATCTGTAGTGGGAAGGTGTGATGAACATGTTTATGTATGTAGTTAGCGTTGTTTGCAAAAAAACTAACATCATAATTTGATGTATCAAAACTGGCGCGCTTTTCGGAGAACCCTATGTTACGACGACGCCTGTTGCGAAACTTTTCTTCAGACCATCCGGGCGCTTCGCATTGCTGCACCGATCGCGTGAAATACAGGGCTATTACAAATGATTGAAGCGGTTTCATGAATTCGCTGTAGCTCCATTCATTGACATATGGTCACGACACACTACAGATAGGTAGAAAAACTCATAAAGTTTTGTTTGGCTGAAGCCGCACTTCAGGTTTCTGCCGTCAGAGCGCTCGAGAGCGCAGTGAGACAAAATGGCGACAGGAGCCGAGAAAGCGTATGTCGAGCTTGAAATGCACTCACGTCAGTCAGTCATAACAGTGCAACGACACTTCAGGACGAAGTTCAACAAAGATCCACCAACTGCTAACTCCATTCAGCGATGGTATGCGCAGTTTAAAGCTTCTGGATGCCTCTGTAAGGGGAAATCAACGGGTCGGCCTGCAGTGAGCGAAGAAACGGTTGAACGTGTGCGGGCAAGTTTCACGCATAGTGATGTGAAAGATTCAGTCTTTAAACCTCATCTACCAAGAAACTTGCCAGAACTGCGAGCTCGCATCAACAATGCTTTCGAACTCATTGATGAGGACATGTTGCGCCGAGTGTGAGAGGAACTTTATTATCGGCTTGATGTCTGCCGAATCACTAAAGGGGCACATATCGAACATTTGTGAATGCCTAAAAAAACTTTTTGAGTTTTTGTATGTGTGTGCAAAGCATTGTGAAAATATCTCAAATAATAAAGTTATTGTAGAGCTGTGAAATCGCTTCAATCATTTGTAATAACCCTGTACATGTGTGCAAGCCGTTTTAATGAGTAACGCCAGTACTAAGGAACAACCACAACCGATCGCATATTGTAGCGCGGCCAACAGTGACTTGTAATGACACATAAATAGCTGACATGCACGCACTGCTGATAAAAGACCGGTACCGCCTCAAATATTGTCGAGGTTGGTGCGCAGTGCGGAAGAGCAGAGGGAGCGAGGTGTATGGCACCTGCGCAGAACGCCACCTCGCAGACTGCCGGGATTACGTGGCAAGCGCGTCTGTTTTTGTTCCGATGGCTTAATGCGTATTGTTTAGCCACGCGGCCACTAGGCTGCGGCGCTAATCGGATAAAACGCAGGTGCTGCTCTGTCAACACACCACGCTCCGTTCTCCGTTCTTCAAAAACTGGCGCGCGCTCCCTTTGTTTGTAAGATACCCGGCGACCGTCGCAGTAACGAAAATATGCGCTCGCCGCTACAGCCGTTCCGTTTACTCACGAGACACGGATCTTAGTTAAATAAACCGAGAGCGCTCCTGCTGGCTTAATGGATGAGCCGCATTTCAGGTGGTGCAGCTAACTTTTAAGCTGCTGCCCAGCGCCCTGGCATATAAATTTTCTGTCGCTGAGCATTTCTTCTTCAGCCTGACGTGGCTGTAAAAAAAACCTTTAACACGATACAACAATTCACTCTTCTCAGTCTTTCAATCGCGTGACAAAAGAAATCCGGTTATTTTGGAAGATTAGAACTGTCTGTGCCCGGGCTTTCTCTCAACATAAATTAATGAGATGCGCGTAAATCCGAGAGGATCCTATATCGCTTGACTGTGAGACCTGCGATCAGTCACTGGAATCAACACAACACAACACAACGAATTTCTCTCCTGTGCCAACCTCTTCATCTCAGAGTAGAACATAATCCATGCGGCCGGCCGAAGTGGCCGAGCGGTTAAAGGCGCTACAGTCTGGAACCGCACGACCGCTACGGTCGCAGGTTCGAATCCTGCCTCGGGCATGGATGTGTGTGATGTCCTTAGGTTAGTTAGGTTTAAGTAGTTCTAAGTTCTAGGGGACTTATGACCACAGCCATTTGAACCATAATCCATGCGTTCTAGGTTATTTGTTAGATTTATTCAATTTTCTGTCTTCCCCCTACAGTTTTTACCCTCTAGTGTCATGGAAGTCATTCCCAGATGATGCCTTAACACACATCCTATCATCTTGTCACTTCTCGTCTGTAATGTACTCAAGAGTAGTCTCATCCTTAAGTAGAAACGATTTACTTATCATGTCACAGTTCCGGTTCCAGAAGGGTGGCTCGACTGAGATTGCGTTTTATTGATAAACTCATCAAACAGTACAGGGCTCAAATAACAAAGTATTGCCAGGTGGTATTTTTTGTGATCTTTCCAAGGTGTTTCATTGTGCAGATCATGTTACGATCATAGAAAAAAGTCTAGTTTTATGGAATCGATGGCTTTACACACAACTGGTTTGAATCATACTTAATAAACAGATGCAAAAAGTTGTGCTGAATAAATCAGTGTTGGAAGGGTAAAAAAAAATTGTGACTGGGGAGAAATCACAAAAGGAAAGGCACAGGTTCAATTTTGCATACACTCCTATTATTTATATATGTGAATGACATTCAACTTGTCATTCAGTAAGCGGAACTGATACTTTCCGCAGATGGTACTAGCGCTATAATAATTCCATTAGAGAGCAAGCCACAGAGGAGATGGTTAAAATTGCTTTTCAAAGAATTATTGAGTGGTTCTCTGAAATTAGTCTTCCTAAATTTTGAAAAAAAAAAAAACACGCTATGTTCAGTTCTGTACAATAAAAAGTCATGCCAACAATTTACGTAGCACAGGAGTTAGTAAATAGGACAAGTTACTTCAAAATTTTGGGTGTACATATTTGTAAAGACTGGAACGAAGAAGCGTATTACCGAGCTTCTCAGAGCAATAAGTTTAGCTACTTTTGCTTTACATATAACTGCTTGTCATGTGGGTACCTCTTCGAGGAGCAAGGCCTTTTAACTGCACCGTCACAGTACATATACCAGGTGATCAAAAAGTCACTATACATTTGAAAACTGAATAAATCACTGAATAATGTAGTTAGAGATGTACAAATTGACACACATGCTTGGAATGACATGGGGTTTTATTAGAACCAAAAAAAATACAAACGTTCAAAAAATATCGGACAGATGGCGCTTCATCTGATCAGAATAGCAATAATTAGCATAACAAAGCAAGACAAAGCAAAGATGATGATCTTTACAGGAAATGCTCAATATGTCCACCATCGTTCCTCAACAATAGCTGTAGTCGAGGAATAATGTTGTGAACAGCACTGTAAAGCATGTCCGGAGTTATGGTGAGGCATTGGCGTCGGATGTTGTCTTTCAGCATCCCTAGAGATGTCGGTCGATCACGATACACTTCCGACTTCAGGTAACCCCAAAGCCAATAATCGCACGGACTGAGGTCTGGGGACCTGGGAGGCCAAGCATGACGAAAGTGGCTGCTGAGCACACGACGCGCGCAAGAGATCTTTTACGCGTCTAGCTATACTTTGTTTTTTTTGTTTTTTTTTTTTTTTGTTCTAATAAAAGCCCATATCATTCCAAGCATGTGTGTCAGTTTTTACCTCTCTATCTGCATCATTCCGTGGTTTATTAAGTTTTCAAATTTATACTGATTTTTTGATCACTTGGTATATCCACTAACGAAATTCGTCATAAATAATCCACCACAGTTTGAGAAGAACTGTGATGTCCGTACCCACAACACTGGCGGAAAAATTACGTTACTTATCCATTATTAAAGGTGTCAGTGACTCAGAAAGGAGTTTAGTATGCCGTAACAAAAATTTTTGATCATTTGCCGCCGGCCGAAGTGGCCGTGCGGCTAAAGGCGCTGCAGTCTGGAACCGCAAGTCCGCTACAGTCGCAGGTTCGAATCCTGTCTCGGGCGTGGATGTTTGTGATGTCCTTAGGTTAGTTAGGTTTAACTAGTTCTAAGTTCTAGGGGACTAATGACCTCCGCAGTTGAGTCCCATAGTGCTCAGAGCCATTTGAACCATTTGATCATTTGCCACATAACATAAAATGTCTGACAGGTATCAAAAGAAGTTTTAAATGTAATCTGAAATCATTTCTGCAGAACATCTTCTATTCCATGGACGAATTTCTATGTGAAAACCGGTTGCTTGAAAAAACTTTTGTTTATATGTGGTTGCATGAGTAGTACTAAAGAATGTTAACACTAATAGCCTGTAAACTGACTCTTTCCACATCATTTCGATAAAAGAATCGTTCAACTCATTTGTGGAACATGTAACTAACTAAGTTAAACAACTATGTACCTTTCTTCGCTGATTCTGCGGAGAACGTAGACATTTGTTACCTTATTCGTCCACCTGATTTTCAATATTCTTCCGTAGCCCCACATCCTCAAACCTTTCGATGCCGTTCTTTCCCCCGCATTCGTGCCGTCTACGATTCGCTACAACCGTGAAAAAGTGACATTTGTGCACCAAAGAGGATGCTTACAAACTGTTGTTAGAGCTCTTCTCGAGTGTTTGTCGTCGATGTGGGACAGTTACCGTGTTGGATTAACAGATTCATAGAAGAGCTGCCCGAGAGTCTTTCCTGTGCGTGTCTCTCTCCCAGAGACGCTCAAAGAACTGCAGCGACAAGCGTTACAAGGAAGGCGTTGTGCATCGCGACTCGCAGACTTCCGAGGGCTTTCGTTCCTAAATAAGTCGGCAACATGTTACGTCCTCCAGTGACCACGACGCTAAAATCAAATACATTCTGTCGCTTACGGAAGTGTACTCACAGTACACACGTGTCTTGCGAAGTACACATGTAGATGTAGAGAAAGGGGTCGAAAACAAACCGGGCCTGAAACGTCTATTCCGCATTTCCGGACTTCACGTTTGTGGATCCAGTGTTATTTGCTGCAACAGCACAGACAGCATTGGCGCGAGCTTGTCGGGTGTTTGGAAGGGAGAGGGCATTCGGCAAAGGAAATCTCCTGGCTTCCAACATCTCTCCCTCCCCATGCGCGGCAGGTTTACGCATATAATCCCCTCTGATTGCTGCCGTTCCCGAGGGTGATATCCTGGGAGAGATGCGGCACGTCTTTTACATCCTGATGCGTTGACTTCAGCAACAACCATTTTACCGTCTTCTTTCCTTAATTAACTAGGATGACGTATTTCGTGTCATATTTGTAAACATTTTCCGTTAGGTGTGCGATTTTATTAGATAAACTGAATGCGTTGAATTTAACGGTCACGATAATTTGGTATAGTTTCGCACTCCTCCTAAATTGATTGAAAAGCGGGCATACCTGGCAGATCTAGAGACAAACATTTTTCTGAGTGTATTAAAAAAAGTACAGTACTGAGCATGCGTGAAACTAATTAGACCAATATTTAAAAGTAACAGTATCCACTACGTACGGATCCACATTTCAAGGGTTTTAGGATTTAAGAAAGTCACTTCTAGTAGCGAATTATCGCTGAAACTAAATTGGGCGAATTATCGCTCAAACTAAATTGGGGATGATGAAGTGTTTGCATGTGGGCGAACCCACATATCTCATATTGTCATCTGAATAATTATAATGAGTGAGTTGCAGTAAATCTGACCTACGTAAAAACGGGATAAATGTAATTGTCTTCCATATCATACTGTCTGCTGTCCCTAGGAAACATCGGAGAAATACGCTCGCGAGTCCAAAAAGTTTCGAGACTGGATTAATAAAAAGTGTCGTAAAGTTAAGACGGTGGTTTTAACACTTAAGGTGTTCTACACGAGTACAAATCACAGAACGTTTATACAACCGTGCGAAACAGTCAGAAAAGTCCTTTTTTGGGACGATGTTAAACTTCTGCGTCGCATTGGCTCGAATGCTGGTTATATCCTCGAAGTGTCGACCCGTAATACGAATTTCTGCACTTTGAGCTTCCGCTATACGTTCGCTTTGATCACAGCGAGTCTTGTCACCCGTGATGCTTTTTTCCAGCAAAGAATTCTCCGCGTTTACACTTCAACAAAGTCGCGACATGTGTCTACGCGTCGGGAGTCAAGGTGTGCAGGACAGACTTAGCACACACTTTTATCTCCTTCAAACTATTCTAGACAATGTCTGGAACATTCGGTTTAGAAATGTTGTTCCATTGCGATTTGTGACTACAACATTGTCGCACTACGGCCGCAGTACTGTACCTGTCGCTGCCTGCTCGACTGGTTTTATGCACATCCGTTGGTTACAGATATTAAATCAAATCACCGTCGGAGTTACTGCGATGACGTCGCGTACGTGCCAATAAGGTCAGTGTCGGAACTTTCTCGACAGTCAGTATGAAACATTGTCAGCGTAACCCTAAGCATATTCTGCTACGGTGGAGTCCAGTATTAGAACTTTCCTACGGAACTTAGATTAGAGGAGACTGCCAGTCACTTGACAATACAGGACCTCTGTAACTGCTCGATAGAAATGAGAACGGTTTTTAGCCTATGTAGCACTTAGCTCCGTGACTGAGGTGATTTGCTTTGACGCCAGAAACGCCGCATTCGTGCTTCGTGTGCCTTAACAGGTTCTCTGGAATCAACGCGCTTTTTGTCGGTTCGGGAAGAAAAAAAGGAGGGAACGGAGGAGAAAATTTCGAGTCAAGCATCTGGTGGCCGACGTGTTGCGCGCGCGCGTGTACACACACACACACACACACACACACACACACACACACCATCCATCCCACCTCCGAGAAGACCTCTGTTTGCCTCGCGCCAAAGGACACCTGCTTATCGCCCGAGTAAGATTTGACGCGGACAAACATCGGAACTGCTCCACAAGTTTTCTTCTCTCTGCCAGCAGCCTCCTTTGTTGACAAACGGCTTATGCTGAAGCGCAATTTGTATGCACATCCCTGAGCTGTCGATGGCAAACATCTATGGATGTGCCCTTTGTGACTCAGCATATTGTACTACATATCTGAGGCAGGAGGAGGGAAAGTACGACAGCCATCAACCCCGGAATCCAGTTGCAGTTGCCACGCTGTTGCTTCACAACCGCTCATCCGATCAGTTATCAGGAAGAAATTGCCGGAACCACTTGGACACATTAAAGGAAATTCAATCTCACGAAAAGAAATTATGTACCGTGTCTTTTATTTAGCGCCCGCATTTTCCGAGCGATTGAAATGAATTATCTTTTTCTTGTGTAAGATCTAGGCCGGCCAGAGTGGTCGAGCGGTTCTAGGCGCTACAGTTTGGAACCGCGCGACCGCTACGGTCGCAGGTTCGAATCCTGCCTCGGGCATGGATGTGTGTGATGTCCTTAGGTTAGTTAGGTTTAAGTAGTTCTAAGTTCTAGGGGACTGATGACCTCAGCAGTTAAGTCCCATAGTGCTCAGAGTCATTTGAATCATTTTGTAAGATCTAGTTACTACAGCCCTAAAACTAAAATTATCTCTCTCCCTCTCTCTCTCTCTCTCTCTCTCTCTCTCTCTCTCTCTCTCTCATTCTGCAACTCCCAACCGTAATCTTGGTATTTTAAGTACATATACTAGGGAGTGAAACACATGTGATATGTATTCTGCGCATGAAATCTTGCACTTGCCTTAAAAATTTCAGACAACTCAAGTCCATTTCCCATTCAATACCAGGGCAGTAATGAGTGCGGTTTTTGTGCCGAGTGTACGTTACTTTTACAGTGCGTCTATCTTTTCTCAATCCAGGCAATCAGGGGGTAAAACAAGCTCACACTCTGCCTCACAGCTGGGAGAAGGGAGTGATAATTTCCACCATTATCATACAATGCTGTCACCAACCGAATTCGTCTTGCACCTCGTACCTATCATTTGCAATGGTAGAAATGACACACGGAAGTAACAAACTTTCATGAATATGCAGTACAGATACATTCGTGTTCAAATCTGGTGCTTATTTGTAGTACTGAATATGAAATTACATTAAGTCTGCTGTTAGACATTTACTGCTAGCTTGCAAAGATTGGTACTAGCTGGAATGGGCAAGAAATCTCCTGATGAGAACTATAGTGGCTGTCAGTCAAGAAAACACACAGTAAAAAATATCACTCTCGATTTTACATGTCGGTAATAATATCTGTATTATTATGAAAAAATATCGATATTTTTTGCCCGTTCCTAAGGTATACTTACAGTTCCTTTAACCTTTTTCACCCTGAGAGAATTTTTTAAACCTTTATCTGAAATGTCCCAATTTCCATGCACAATGACCTGTGCAATGAGATAAAAATACTAAAAAAATTCTCGTTTTGATAGTTCGTTCAAAAACTCACTAGTGTGATCGTGCTACTCAAAATAAAAACATGTATAAAATCCAGCTGGCACTTCATGCATTTGTTTACATACCTTATACATATATTAAGTGAAACATTCCCAGTGTAAACTAATGCATGAACTGCCTTAAACTAATGAAATGTTAGAAAGTGTATATATCTCAGCCACGCATGCCTCTGTCTTCTAACTGACATTCGAAATCATCTGTTTCACTCTGGTAGTTACAATATGGAACAAAACTGCTGCCAAACGGATGCTGGGAACTCGCACAATCGTTGCAGTCCAGAGTGACACAGAGAAGTGATGTAGTTGAGCCGCGGCCAATTTAAAAGCGAACTCACGCGATCGTATGGGACAGGATGGAAAGTGTTAATGTATTACTTTCAAATAACTGTGATGATGGGAACTCAACTGAGGTCTCAGTTTATCTCGGCACGAGTGATTGGTAGTGTGTTTCCTGGTGTGTTCCAAGTTGTCGGAGTTGAGGCAGTGTGTGCACGTATGAGGAACACTCGCAGCACCTGAAGAATACGGCCGGGTCGGTCGTCGAAATATTGTGCATAAAATGGCAACAACTCCGAAGAACACCTCGAAGCACATTATTAACTAAGCATTTGTTTTTCCATATTTCACTCGTAATTCTGAAGATAACCAAATCGATCATAGCAATAAACTGCGTGACCTAGACTGCCCTAAGGAAAGATTATCACCAGCTCCTTCAGAGTTTCACTATATTTTGGGACCGTCGTGAACAATTTGTACTAGTAACGCCGGGAAAGATCCGATTCTTACAGCGTTAATGCTCTTACATCATACAAGGATACGGATCCTACACCAGTTTTCCCGTAACATATCGAATAATAATGTTTTGTAGCTATATCGTACGTTTGACAGTACATCATCTCTGCAAAACTGATATAGCTAGAATTTGTCATATACAGAATGCAGTAATAATTGTTTAAGTACTTTCGTCCAGTATGACTGGATATGAATTAAGTTTAGTTATAGGGGTAGTTTGTATTGTGAACAGGAAAGTGATGGAGCATCTTGCACTCAACACAATTAACTGTTTTCGCCTCATAACAAATGTTGCGATCGCCTGTTATGCTTGTGTTGCGGATACGGGTGTCACAGACCTGCGGGTTATTGCGAAACTTCTGCTTCAGCAGTGCTGAGTTATAAGGGACTCTGCTCCACTGGAAACGAAAGTACATCTTTCTCCTCTCGGGCAAATCTCGCGTGTTGGCTCAAACGGCAGGATTTTGCTGTTAAGTTGGAACGACAAGTTGCTATCGGGAAGATTTAGATAACGATGTTCGGAAACAAAAAGACTGTTTCACGGCCGGCGAAGCGTGCCGGGTAAGTAAACGACTGGACGCTCATCTCTCATTGTCCGGTGACAATAGACATCGAGAAAAAGTGAGAACGGCCAGGGGCCGCGCTCAGCTATTCACAAGAAACAAACACCGGCCGTCGTGTTTTATTGTTAGCTTTGCCCTCAGGAATTCCGGCGCTCGACGCGTTAAGGCCGCTGTGCGTCGTAAATGTGGGAGGTGCGCTAGCAATGTAAGAACGCAAAACCATCTTAAGACGACGTACTTTTGCCAGTGAACAAACGTTTTAAAATTCGAAATATTTCCTTCCGGCGTTTTCGACATCTAACCCACTGCACTCGTATTCTGGAAGAGTGGGGTTCAAAACCTCCCCATCTGTATCTATATCTACAGCTACATCTGTATACGTGACTGCTTTGCAATTCACACGTAAGTGCCTGGCGGTGCCGGTTTCCTGTTGTCTCCCTAAATAATTTGAAACGAATGGTGGAATGATTCGTTAACGTGTTAAAGACAAATCTTTCTTCGAACTGAACGTTAAACACTGGACACCTCCTTCACACCTAATGTGATATAATAGCACTGCATTACAAGGCAGCTCATTCCAAGTTTTGTTTGTCTTTTCACATCGGTATTGTAACACTAATCTCTCACTCTAAAACAGCGGTCGTCAAACTGTGGCCGGAATCAGTTATTTGTGCGGCCCGCGGTTTTCAGACGAATTCAAAGTGTTTAACTGTCGTTCAGAAATTCTTAAAAAAATGCACTAATAATTTGAGATGGCCTAAATTTTAAGTGACATTGGTAGATGCGGCCATGACCTAAGTAGAGTTTACCGATTATCTCAGAGGCAGATGGATAAGTAGCGCAGTCACTGCCAAGTTAGAGTATGTGAGAGGGGGATTTCGTTGTTTGTCTTTGAGTGCTGGCAACTCATAGGTGTGGGGGACTCTTACCGATAAGCTGCTGTGGTATAAATTTTGACCCGAAAGTAACCTCGATTCGTGAACACGCATTACACAGGCGACCGTCTTCAAGAAAAATTAAGCTAAACTCCGTCCAAATAGGCCGTGAATGCACAACGGTACCAACCGAGCGCCGTGTCATCCTCAACGCAGAAGCGTCACTGGTTGCGGATATGGAGGGGCATGTGGTCACCACACCGCTCTCCCTGCCATAGGTCAGTTTACGAGACCGATATTTGTAGCAACGAGTCTAAAATATAATTAACTGATTCGTAATACAAAGCAATGAGCAAAAGAATGACATTCAGAACATTTGGTAAACATTTAGAATCGTGTCTAATATTGCGTAAAAAATTTAAATTTAAGTACAGTTACTGTAATTATCATTTAATTATCCGCTCACAATGATAGCACACCACCACTTCGTCAGGAAATTACTGTCTCAACTTTGAGGTCGCCGAGTGTGTAAGCAGAACAGTCAATACGAAGTATTCCGAATGCTGCCGACTTTTAACGATCAGTACTTGGGAGCGGCATCAACTTATCGCGCCGTTACTGTAACTAGTCTTAGTGGGCTAATAACATACTAATTCATGTAAGTTACCAATAAATAAGATCGTTACATATGCGACCAGAGTAGCCGCACCAAGTTCTTGTGCAAAAAACTTTTTACAGCCACTGTCCTAGAACATGCGATGTCACCGTGAAAAATGCGTCTCGGGTTGCCAGCCATATTCCGTCAACTCTTGCAATTTTCGCAAAAAATTTGGGAGGCCATGTTTTTCTCGTCGTTTTTGCTCGAGTAGAACCTCATTTAGTCTGTGTGGAATATTACAACTAAAGGAAACACATAAAAATGGCTTTTAAATTCTTTGTTGTGTACAGGCACCAGTTTGGAAATCAGTAAATTCGTACATACTTCTCGTTACGGTTTTTTCGTGGTTCTGTTGTTCTCGTTGACATGTCACGAACGCCTCCACCAAATGTATCCTGAGTCCTCATATCAAGTACAATGCTGAAAATACAAATCTGCTAGACTAATGCTTGTTCTTCAGGTGACGTATTGCGTATCGTTTTCAGTCGTTGGGGAGCGAGACTCTGTTAAAGCATTTCCATTCGCGGGCAGTGTGTTGTGATACGAGGGTAAGCCATTCGTTTTATGCGAAGCAGAGCGGAGTAGTCAGCAGACGCGGAAAGGCAGAAGAGGTCAAACTCAATAAAGCTGAAAGCCAAGGTTGCTCATTGTGAACATAGATACTTAATGTGTGTTTTGAGAAGGCAACTGGGGACTGCCTCGGTGCGGGAACTGTCGTCGCCGACAGAAAATCAGCTTGAAACAGATCTCTGATGAGTTAGCAGTGGTCGCTAAACTGGAGAAGCATTGAGTCGAGTGCTTAATGAAATGGAACGTTTACTAGCTGGCGGTTATAATCTGAACATAAACGTAAAAAAAAAAAAAACCTAGCTTTGTTGCGTTGAGAACGGATGGACGCGTTGGATTGCTAAAGGTTGAAATTCGAAACGAGATCCGTGAAGAGATGTGCAAATTTCGGTACGTCGGAAGTGGGATATAAGAAGATGTAATCCCGGGGACCCTTCTGAGTTGTATAAAGCACGTGGATAAGTCTCAGCAGTTGTCTAGTCCAGTGTTTTTACGAAGGAAGAGGGCTGAATTAAATTAAAATCACGTTCTCAATCACGGAATCTTATTCCTTAGGTAACAGGAGTTCATTGATAGCAGTCACAGGCGTATCAGTCAGTTAATTAAAAATTCGATTAAATTAATCAGTCAGTTTAAGCATTAAAATCAATTCTACCCGGCCAACTGGAACAACTGATGGATTGCCTAGGTAGAGGACCATCAAATGGTGGGGTCGTGTAGAAGTTTTAAAGTTCACCAGTCAGTTAATTCAGAAAATTCGCAAGACGGAGAAAAATGTGTTGAATTTTAGGGCCGTTACTTTCAAATTTAAGTGAGAGGCAAGGAGACTTTCAGGGAGCTTAGTCCAGCGCCACCACAGGATCATCAATACGAGCGACAGGAAAACGAGGTCGACAGCAGCATTGCCAGGAGGCGGTCTGTTCCGAGGTGACATGATTACGGGGATGTGCGGCCTCTGCCCCATTTCGTTGCAGTTCTTGGTCGGCTTCATTTGCTTAGTTATAGTAGTGCGGGAGTTGCTGTCATTTTATTGTACTTGTGTTGGCTTCTAGCAGTTTAAAAGCACATTCAGTCAGTTTCAGGCAAGATGTTTTGCAGTAGAACGCTCCTGGCAACTTCGGCTGTGTTAAAGATGCAAAAACGATATTTGCACCGAGAGTAATGGGCATTACTATTTCCTCTATGCTAGGACGGTAAGCTTTGTTGCGTTGCTCCATTTTGTGTGCACGCATTACGGGTCCCCTCATAGTTAACAACTTTCTTTCTCGAGTCTCAATTCCCAAAATTCATCTTAGTTTTTTCCGATTATCACTATCTCTAGGGGGACTGGACGAATTACCGTTGTTTCTCGTTATTTTTCAAATGGCTCTGAGCACTATGGGACTCAACTGCTGTGGTCATAAGTCCCCTAGAACTTAGAACTACTTAAACCTAACTAACCTAAGGACAGCACACAACACCCAGCCATCACGAGGCAGAGAAAATCCCTGACCCCGTCGGGAATCGAACCCGGGAACCCGGGCGTGGGAAGCGAGAACGCTACCGCACGACCACGAGATGCGGGCTCGTTATTTTTCGTATATATTTGTCGTGTCCTACAGCAAGACGCCGGCCGGAGTGGCCGTCCGGTTCTAGGCGCTACAGTCTGGAGCCGAGCGACCGCTCCGGTCTCAGGTTCGAAACCTGCCTTGGGCATGGATGTGTGTGATGTCCTTAGGTTAGTTAGGTTTAATTAGTTCTAAGTTCTAGGCGACTGATGACCTCGGAAGTTAAGTCGCATACTGCTCAAAGGCAGCGTACAGCAAGACTGCAGCTCGCCACGTTGCCCATAATTATGGGTTGACTAAATTCCATTCTTGCGACATGAATAACTCGCATTTGTGTGTTTTCAACGTGAATATATGTGATTTTATTTTAATTCGCTATCTGTTACTGGTCTGCTGTTTTCCCTCTATCCCCTTCATTAATTAAGTTATTTATCCAGGCAATGGAATCCCCTGCTGTAGGTGGTGGGGATTGATGTCTGTACGGTCCAGGGAACAGAAGATTAGCGGGTGAGGTTATTTTTACCAGATAATAGGGAAACAACGACAAACCTACAGCCAAACCGAACACCAGGCTCTACAGGTAGATGTAAAAAATGCGTATTAGCAAGGATTGAAAAACACAAAAGCACTTCCTACGAAAGAAAGCCGTTAGTAACATTCAGAAATGTGGAAATCGAAATGAGAAAAAGATTGATGAAAAGTCTTATTTGGAGCATAGCCGTGTATGGATGCGAAAGGGGACTACGGGAAGAGATAAAATGAAATGATGGAAAGCGTTTGAAATATGGTGCTACAGGAGGGTGTGAATCTGTTCGAGTAAGGCGTGAAGGCGACCTGTGGCGCGGACAACTGTCTGGTAAAGACCGTAATGAACTGAAGAGAGAGGGTGGTTCACCACGCATAGCGATCATTACCATAATAGTTGTTACTGAAAGTTGTAGTTGAAGGGAAGAATAGCAGGCGGGAATGCTGGCAAGCGACAGGAATTGAGAGTCCGCTGTTCGGTTGATGAGCGAAACAACACGCACAAATATTAAAGTAGTGTTAAGTGTCACATATCAGTACCAATTTGCTTTTATATCACAGAAAAGCGGACGGATTCGAAGCTGCAATTGAAATGACTTCCTGTACAGTGCTTTGCTTTCGCGATACTTTGTCAGTAATTACAGTGTCAAACCTTCTTTTTATGTGATAACAGCAAAATATGATAAGACTGCAGAAAAAAGCGTGTAAACGCTGTGTTTCGAAAATTGTATTAAAACAGAATCTAATTATCTGTATTTCCCTTTCCGTGTCGTTGTAAGGCGAGCCGCAATGCGGTCAGAACAGTGGACAATTTAGAAATTAGGTAACGTGCTTGTATAATGTATTTGTATTTTTTGCAGAATTTGATGAAAGTGCACATGCCGTGCTCCGTTCCACATTTTGGCCACCCTTCGTGCGGCTAGTCAGCGCTTCTGTGTGCTATCGAATTCTGTTGCGTCATTTGTGGATTGCGTGTCTTTTGAATGAAATTGCAGTTCAGACGGGTCGAACTGTTTCGTAATCACGTTCCGTCTTAGTAAGCTCAGACATCAGTAAGTCTGGAATAGCGGCTCAGTTTTGATGTACACGTCATAAAGCCGCTAGATTACAGTATTCTCTTTGGGACCGACATGTTTACCGCAAGTCACGGGATGCTGTAACGCCGCTGCGTAATTCTGTTCTCCAAATAAACAAAATCGCCCACTTCGTGCTGCTGATTTTAGTATTGATGTCTCATTAGTGGCACGAGGTAAGCGCATCTACGATGCCCTAGTATCGCCTATGTGTATTCCGCACTGCGGCGGGCGTCTCCCAGAATTAGCATGTTTTTTTGCCGTCTCACATTGTGTAGCGTGAATATAATAAGAAAACTGTACACTGATTTAATGCAGTTCACGACCGCTGTGTTAACAATAGTGATCCTGGCAGGAGTGCCTGTAATGGTATTAAGAGTGGCCATCCCAGCAGGAGCGCCTGTAATGGGATTAGGTGTGACGATGTGGACGGGCTAATAAGAATGTAGTCGGCGACTGGATTTCAGTTCCAGGAAAAGACCGTCGTGGGATGAACGTCCGACGCACCGTATACACGTATCGTGCAACGCGGAGTTCTTGTGTCTCCGTAACAGACCCTCTGTGAACTAATGAAGTAATCTAAAAAAGTTTAAATGAGAACGTTCGGAAATGGTACTGTCTCACCCAAGAATAATTGTGCTGCATAAGGTTTACAGGATCTTGTTTTAAATGTTTTACAGGAATTTTCTTCAGTCTCCTACATTAATAGTTTTTCACTTCTGGTCCTCTATTTCTTGAGTTTTTGCGAGCTAGAAAGATGTCCTTCTGAAACTTCTTGCCTGCTCAGATTTAGCTTAAAAAAAAAGCAGCATCCAGGTATATTATACATAAAATGTCTTAATGACAAATAGTTAAAATCTTGTAAATTCTATATAAAATTTTATTCTTAAAAATACGTCAGTAGGTACTTACCATTGTTTTCTTGCAAACTGAATATACTTAACATGGTTCAGCGTTGACTTACTACTGTTTACGTGCCGGGCGAGTCAACGATACATTACCGTGAAACACCTCAGAATTATCAGTTTGGAAGATCGGAATTGTTTCATTTTATGATATTACGGTATGCACTACAAATTTTTACAGTAATAAAGTATAACAATCGAAAACTTAATTTTATTTTCTCCTTACTAGAGCATATAATGTTAATGATGATCCTCAACATTCCTGCCATCACACTGTCACGTAAATTGATTTAAACCATGTTAAGACACAACATTGTTTACTTGCTTCAACAATTAAACACGTTTACGTGATTAGCAACAAGCTCTGAAGAGCCCTTGCGTTTAGGAACATATTTAAGATTTTCATTTAATTCATACTCACCCACATCGTCCTCAAATTCGTTCGTCAGTGAAGACCATTTTCCTAGCACGAACACCACACGCGCTACCACTGCCGGCCGCCATGATTTTGGCACTTACCACTGTTTACATGCAGACACTCTGAAAAAGCTGCCATTAGTCAGAATCTGAAATTAGTTCGACGATTAGCAAGAAATGGCAGCTTTGTCTCTATCAACTAATATGAATAAAGCACACTACGCACTGTGTTGTACATGAAGTAACTCGGCGTCCCGTCGACTGTCGCTTGCCATTGGTTACAGCATAGGTCTTCAATTATACACCAATATCGCCAAGATAGGTCTGTTGCGGAATCGGTTTAGTCGACCACAATATTATTGCGCCTGAGAGTTACGGCACTTCAACCAGCTTATCGTGAGGCAGTGGGAAATCTGGATTGCTCTGTATGCACAGCTGAAGCACTGAGCGTGCGATGCGCTTTCCTTTGTCACCGTTGCACTTGTTTACTGTAACGTCAGCGCGTGTATCCGAATACGGCCAAGTGCAATAATATCATGTTAGATTAGTAAGAGCCGGTCGCAGGTTCGAATCCTGCCTCGGGTATGGATGTGTGTGATGTCCTTAGGTTTAAGTAGTTATAAGTCTAGGGGACTGATGATCTCAGATGTTAAGTCCCATAGTGCTCAGAGCCATTTGAACCAGATTAGTAAGACCACATTCTAAGCTCAGACCTTATGACGTTTCTGGAGGAAAACAAACGTCTCTCGGAGAATAAACACGGATTCAAAAAGTATGATTCGCAGATGCATGTCTTGCTAGACGCGTTAGACTGCCACATTGTCGACTACTGACCAACGCATGTAAAAGGCTGGAGGAATATCTGAATAACTGAACCCAGTACGTTATACTGCACGGCGAATGTTTCGGAGAAACGATCGGCCCGGATACCGTGCGTGTTAAATCGTTGCTTCCGGGATGGGGAGGTGCGATGGCCCCGGATCGAATCCGCTCGGAGGGTTAACTGCGAGGGTGGGTGTGCCGGCCAGCCCCTGGATGTGGTTTTTAGGCGGTTTCCCACACCTACTAGGTAGTAGGTAGAGTTCGTCAGACTTTTGATCAAGAGCCAACACCGACATTGTGGAGTGACACATCCGACCGTATATTTACCCATCATATTATTAATTACACTCCTGGAAATGGAAAAAAGAACACATTGACACCGGTGTGTCAGACCCACCATACTTGCTCCGGACACTGCGAGAGGGCTGTACAAGCAATGATCACACGCACGGCACAGCGGACACACCAGGAACCGCGGTGTTGGCCGTCGAATGACGCTAGCTGCGCAGCATTTGTGCACCGCCGCCGTCAGTGTCAGCCAGTTTGCCGTGGCATACGGAGCTCCATCGCAGTCTTTAACACTGGTAGCATGCCGCGACAGCGTGGACGTGAACCGTATGTGCAGTTGACGGACTTTGAGCGAGGGCGTATAGTGGGCATGCGGGAGGCCGGGTGGACGTACCGCCGAATTGCTCAACACGTGGGGCGTGAGGTCTCCACAGTACATCGATGTTGTCGCCAGTGGTCGGCGGAAGGTGCACGTGCCCGTCGACCTGGGACCGGGCCGCAGCGACGCACGGATGCGCGCCAAGACCGTAGGATCCTACGCAGTGCCGTAGGGGACCGCACCGCCACTTCCCAGCAAATTAGGGACACTGTTGCTCCTGGGGTATCGGCGAGGACCATTCGCAACCGTCTCCATGAAGCTGGGCTACGGTCCCGCACACCGTTAGGCCGTCTTCCGCTCACGCCCCAACATCGTGCAGACCGCCTCCAGTGGTGTCGCAACAGGCGTGAATGGAGGGACGAATGGAGACGTGTCGTCTTCAGCGATGAGAGTCGCTCCTGCCTTGGTGCCAATGATGGTCGTATGCGTGTTTGGCGCCGTGCAGGTGAGCGCCACAATCAGGACTGCATACGACCGAGGCACACAGGGCCAACACCCGGCATCATGATGTGGGGAGCGATCTCCTACATTGGCCGTACACCACTGGTGATCGTCGAGGGGACACTGAATAGTGCACGGTACATCGAAACCGTCATCGAACCCATCGTTCTACCATTCCTAGACCGGCAAGGGAACTTGCTGTTCCAACAGGACAATGCACGTCCGCATGTATCCCGTGCCACCCAACGTGCTCTAGAAGGTGTAAGTCAACTACCCTGGCCAGCAAGATCTCCGGATCTGTCCCCCATTGAGCATGTTTGGGACTGGATGAAGCGTCGTCTCACGCGGTCTGCACGTCCAGCACGAACGCTGGTCCAACTGAGGCGCCAGGTGGAAATGGCATGGCAAGCCGTTCCACAGGACTACATCCAGCATCTCTACGATCGTCTCCATGGGAGAATAGCAGCCTGCATTGCTGCGAAAGGTGGATATACACTGTACTAGCGCCGACATTGTGCATGCTCTGTTGCCTGTGTCTATGTGCCTGTGGTTCTGTCAGTGTGATCATGT